>NC_054377.1:121027503-121627503 GCF_017654675.1 Xenopus laevis | reverse complement strand
GACAGACCAAGAGCAGAGGCAAGAAAATCTCGTATTTCTTACTATATAGTGTTATAACCAGTCATTTTGTAAGTTTTTAGTCCTGTTTATTGACACACGCATTGGTTTCCCTAAAGATTTAAATAGAAGTTAGTGAAACATAATTTGTCACATATATCTTGTAATGAAACTGTATGTTCACAATTGTCATTTTTATATACTTATACCTTTTTGCTTTTGTGTTTCTTCTATTGTCAGTCACTATTTGATTTTAAGGGAAATGCATCTATGGAGCTGAATCTTAAGTGCGGTGACCTTATATATCTTTTGAGTTGGGTCAACAGGGAATGGCTAGAGGTAAGAACAGCACCAAATCGACTTCGACTTTACCCCTCACATTTTAATATCTCATTCACACTGCACAAATCTGCTTGGTGAGAGGCACAGACATTTGTGTAAACAGAGGAATCAATTCATTATCAGTATAATTCTGATGAAAGTATACTTCTTCCTGTAAGGTTCTGCTACAAACTCCGCTCAAATCTGCTCTAGTTTTTTACACTTATTTATTATTACATTTTCCTGAAAATTGCTGTGCGGGAAAAAATCCGATTTTCACAATTTTTTCAGATTTTTTTATCCGATTTTCACAATTTTTCTGGAATTTTCACCCGAAAACTTTGGGGTATTGCACGAAACCCAGCACACATAAAAAAATAATTGGGACTTCTCCCATTGACTTATATGCGTCCTCGACAGGTCTGAGATGCCGGATTTTCAGATTCTGATTTTTCCAATAACGAGTATTGATGGGCGAATTTATTCGACAGGCGTTAATTTGTGGCGAATTTCCACGTTTTGCCGTCGGGGAATAAATTTGTGAAATTGCCGTGAAAATTTGCTGGCGAATTTTCACCGGCGTCCCAAATTTTTTGCAGCCGGCGACAATTCCGATGCAGATGACAATTAAAGGCGCCTGTTGACTTTAATGCACCTCGGAATTGTCGCCGGTGTAAAAAAAATTTGGACACCAGCGTCAAAATTCGTGTTTCACAAATTTTTCGCTTTTCGAGAATTTCGCTATTTTTTCATTGAAATGGGAAAAATTCACCCATCACTAATAACGAGGACCAATCGAGATGTTATTTAGAACTGGCCATTGTAAAACATTAAAAATGTTAAGAATTTAAAGGTGAACCACCGCTTTAACACTCCATTACTCCACACTGACATGTTATACAATTGATTATAATAACTAGTATTCAATGAGTCCATACATTTGGACAAACAAAGAATCCTCAGTCGAATACTAAACAAAATTGAAACCTTGACTGCATATTCACATCTGAGCAAAATGAACACAATTGCATCAGAAGCTCAAGAATTATAATGGATTAGGTTTGAGAATTATAGTGCGCCGCTCATTCCCAGGTACAGAGGCTTTATGGAACAGTCAGATTGGCAGTCTAGAGACTCAGGGGCACATTTACTTAGGCTCGAATATCGAGGGTATTTGATATTCCACCATCGAAGTTAAATCCTTCGACTATCGAAGTCGAAGGATTTAGCGCTATTTGTTTGATCAAAATATCGAAGGAATAATCAAACGATTCGAAGGATTTTAATCCATCAATCAAACGATTTTCCTTCGATCAGAAATTGGCTAGAAAGCCTATGGGGACATTCACCATAGGCTAACATTGATGCTCGGTAGGTTTTAGGTGGCGAAGTAGGGGGTCGAAGTTTTTTTTTAAAGAGACAGTACTTCGACTATCGATTGTTCGAATAGTCGAACAATTTTTAGTTTGAAACGTTCGATTCGAAGTCAAAGTCGTAGTCGAAGTAGCCAATTCTATAGTTGAAGTAGCGAAAAAAATACTTCGAAATTTGAAGTATTTTTTATTCTATTCCTTCACTCGAGCTAAGTAAATGGGCCCCAAAGTGTAGGGAGTGATCAGAAATTCAGGGCTATTCAACAAATTGATCAAGCCCCCTTCTGAACAGAGCAGTTGGTTATTTGTGCCACAACCCAGATATTACTCCATAAAAAACAGTATTCTCAGCTGTCTTTCCTGAAGATGGGTGAAAACTACTTGTTGCATGCAACTTTTCATTATGTCAGTACAAAACTAGTGATGAGCGAATTTGCCTCACGAATTTGCTAAACGCATTAAAGTCTACATAAAGTCAAGGGGTATTTTTTGGTCAACTTTTTCCTCACTCGAAAACCATTGACAATGGGCATTTTTTCTCACGTCAAATGCATTTAAGTCGGTAGGCATTTTTTTGTCACTCCAAATGCATTGAAGTGAATGGGCAATTTTTTTCCTACGGTGAGTATTTGTTTTAGTTCCGTGAAAAAATCTGCCAATGGCGAAATGCAGAATTTTGCAGCGAATCTATGCATGGAGAAAGAATTTGCTCATTAGTGATGGGTGAATTTGTGGCGTTTCGCCAAAAAATGAGCGAATTTCCTGTGAAACGGCAAAAAATTCACGAAACGGCGCCGGCGTCCATTTTATTTTACGCTGTCCAATTTTCGTGGCGGTTTCGCAAATTTATTCACCAGTGGCGAATCACGGGAATTCGCCGCGAATTCGCGCCTGGTGAATAAATTCGCCCATCGCTATTGCTCATCACTATACAAAAACTAGTGATGGGTGAATTTGTTTGATTTCGCTTCACCACGAAATTCACGAATTTCCCGCAAAACTACACATACAGTAAATATTATTTCACTCACCTACACATATGGTTAAACATAAGTATGGAAAGACCTGCTTCGTTCAAGGTGTATGATTCTGAAAGTGATTGAGTGCTTTTAAGTCACTTATGTGCTTATTTTATGCCAGGGGACTGTGGGAAACAGAACAGGCATTTTCCCAGCATCATTTGTGAGGATTATCAAGAATCTTCCAGAAGAGCAGCACCAGGTCAGCTTGCTGCGTTGCTATTTTCATGACCATGACAGATGCCTGATCAGGTAATGGGATAGATCTGTAACATCCTGATTATCTTCCACCTTCACCTACAATGTAATATTTATGTAACTTATATACATTTTCTCTTTCACAGAGACATTTCTTTAGAGGAAGATGTACGGAAATGTCCTTCCTATAAGAATTTGCTAGGTTTAATAAGGTAATTCTCATGCTTTTTTTTTTATCTCATATCTCATTTAATGAATTTATCAGGGTGAGGTCAAAATAAGTTTCATCAAGGATATAATGACTGGAGGATAGTCACAAGCTAGAGTAGAAAGGGCCAGGGTGAGAGTGGGGTCACGTGTGAAGAGTTTGTATATACAGAAAAATATGATATAATTGGTATTATATTGAGACCTAGGGGCAAATTCACTAAGATTCGTATATGCGCCAGCGTCCGCCACACTTCGCCAGGCGTGTTTTTGCCAGGCGTATTTTCGCCAGCACTACGCAAATTCACTAAAATCCGAAGTTGCGCTCAGGGGAAGTGTAAGGTTGCGAAGTTGCGCTAGCACTAATTCGCCAAGCAAAGCGAAGTTATGCTAGCGATGCTTAATTTGCATACGGCGCCAAATTGAAGTTACAATGAAGGTATATGTAGCAGCACTACACAAGCCTGGGAAACCTTCAAAACAACAAATAAAATTTTTATTTTCGATCTTTTTCAGCCTATCACCCATAAAAAAGAAAAAACACCAGCGTTTTTTGGGACTTAGAAATTTTTTTAACTTTTTTTGAAGCAATCCCTATCTACTCTATTGCACTTCGCCTGGTCTGAGGTGGCGAAGGAATTCTGGCATAAAAGGTAGCATTCAGAAAAATTTGCACGCCAGTCAATTTGCGTAATTACGTCCGTTGCGTAAATTCGCCAGGCAAAGTAACACTAGCAAATTTACGCCAGCGTCCGTTAGTGAATCTGCGAATTAACGAAAATTCGCTACGCTAGCGAATTAACGCTAGCGTTAGGCGCTTCGTCCTTTAGTGAATTTGTCCACTAATGGGATGACTGGGATATGAATTTAGATAAATGAAAACCTTTATAGGAGGGACGGTGGGATATAAAAAAAGGTGGAAGAATGTGTTTTTACTTATAGTCAGATTTGAAGTTATACCAAGTAGGGATGCACTGAATCCAGGATTCGGTTTGGGATTCTACCTTTTTCAGCAGGATTCGGATTCGGCCGAACCTAACCCGAATCCTAATTTGCATATGCAAATTAGGGGTGGGGATGGAAATTTTGTGACTTTTTGGCACAAAACAAGGAAGTAAAAAATGTTTTCCCCTTCCCACCCCTAATTTGCATATGCAAATTAGGATTTGGTTTCGGTATTGGGCCGAATCAAAATAATAGTATTCGGGGGTTCGGCCGAATCCAAAATAGTGGATTTGGTGCATCCCTGATACCAAGGATAGTACTGGGGTGTGTGTATAGATGCCCTATGGGTAGAGATTGCAGCTGGATTTAAGGTTACTAAGGAAATTATCATGGGTGTATTCTGCAAAGCACCCTGAATACATGAGGAGAATGAAGCACAACTACTTTTACAAATGAAAGGGGCTTCACAACTAGGCCAAGTTGCAATTATTTTTGCCTTCAATTATTTCAGACACTGACTGGATTGTCTTGTAAGAACTACTAATACCAACTTTATCTCCCGCACTAGTGTGCTGAGAATTTAGGGAATATTGATGGTGACGTGAGATCATGTCGCAGAGACATCTCTATGAATTTTCGATGTGCAAACTCTGCCAGGTTAAGGGCATCTCTGCAATATATACTGTGTTTCACAAGGTTAAACACAGAAGGACCATATCATTTTGGGGTGTATGCTATCTTTCAGTGGGAACTGTCCACAGGTCCAATACCTAATGTAACTTTATAAAATACAAGCATGCACAGTGTCTCACTTAAAACATTTATTAGTGCAATTTTACCATTATACAAATCACATTAGTGGAGCCTTACAAGGCATTTTAACACAACTCACCACAATGCAGTGTCTCCCCCCAGTCTGCCTACCTTATGTTACAGCCACTCCCTCCTGGCGGGTTTCACGCTATTGGGCGCTTCATCAGAGGAGGTGTGGCTTGTACTGGTCCTTATATACCCATAAGTTTTGTTTTATACATCCTGCGGGGTTAATCATTTAATCATTAATACTGAGACTCCGCCAGGAGGTAGTGGTTGTAACATATGGTAGGTAGACTGGGGGGAGACACTGCTTTGTGTTGTGTTGTGTTAAAATGCCTTGTAAGACTCCACTAATGTTATTTGTTTAATGGTTAAATTGCACTAATAAATGTTGTAAGTGAGACACTGTGCATGCTTGTATTTTATAAACACACCAGGTCTCTGTTTGATCAGTTACTGACTTTAGGTTCTCTTGCAGAAACCAGTTTCCTGATGCAGAGGTCGCCCTAAATATGAGAGACACAGATGGAGAGCTCATTCGGCTAATGGATAACAGCGACATGGAGCTTCTCATTACACGAGGGAAACTGACCCCTCGAGCAAAAAACTACTTTCCCTGGGAGTTACATGTAACCCACCAGGACGATTTGGAGGTGTACAAAACTGAGACTTGAGCAATGCTGAAAGCTTAAAAATTTACTAAAACGAGAATGTTAAAAATGATTCACCGCATATTACTGAATGTAAGGAAAGAAACAATTTGGCACATTTATCAAAGTAGATCAGTGTATCAATTTGTCAGGATGTTTTAACTGCTTTGAAGTGTTCAACGCCATTCTCTTCTATGTGGGGTGATAGAGCTCAGTGTCACCACAGAGCTCTAACACCCCACTGAATCCTAAATCCACAAAAATGAATTGAGTTTTGGGTTAAGATGAATGCAGTGCAAATTAATAGGGAGAATACAAATTCTGAAATGCTGGCACAAATCATTATAGTACAGAAATCAACTTTTTAAATCTGACAGTGCACTGTTTGGACGAAAAAAAAAAGATCCTCTATAAATCGGAACAGCCATGAATGTAAATAGAGAATGATGCCCTGATAAAAAAAAAACAGTGCTAGAAGGTGGTTGGTGCCATGAATTGACTCATATGGCAGATAACCTACAAAAGAACAATAAAAAACTATGAGTGGGCATTACTTTATAACATTTATTGGATAACCTTGCTCTAAAGAGAATCTAAAGGCTGATGCAAAGAAGCTCATTTCCAAAAATGCCTCAGTAGAATCCATGGCCACTGGAATGCAACCTATTGTATTGCTAGAATAGAGCCACTCAAAATATCCAGCACATGGACATTCTCTAACATGCCCTTGCTTCCACTTCATTAATATTAATAATATTGCTGTAATATATGGCTACTCTGGTCAATGTGCATGCCAGTAGAGTAAAATTGAAACTTAGAGAGTAAAAGTGCAGAGTACTGCACACCACCCAGGGCAATCACAAAGTATCCCTGGGACAAGAGACAAGATGGCGAAGCTCAGCAGAACATTACCATGACTGCTCCAATACTGACCTCCAATAATTAACTCTTTTTCTTGTTCTGGGTGTTCTAACAATGCTGGAACCCATATCTAAATGCACCATGTAGTGACTCAGTCTTTAGATCCCCTTAACCAAGTTTTATGATTGTCACAGTATTTATTGTAAGAGATCTCGTTCCCATTAAATGGATTTTCCATTCACACTTGTATGTTTCCTGTAGCTGACTTTCATGTCTAAATTCATACCCCTCCTGTGAGTTCAATGTCTGATTGTAAATCTTAGGGTAAGCACACATGGGCAGATTCTGGGAGATTAGTTGGCCCAGCAACAAATCACCTCTTCTTCGAAGTTTCCTTGTGAGGCAACTTTGGGGGACTTCGGAAAACAAAGCGCCACAAGTACCATCCTGCTGGCGATTTTTCATTATACCCGGCGGGAAGGTAGGGGAAGGCAGTTCGGGGAGATTGTCGCCTAAAGAAGAGGCGATTTGTCGCAACTAATCTCCCCGAATCTGCTTGTGTGCCCTTACCCTTATTTAGTAAGTTTCTGGGGGCTGTTTAATTTGCTCTTTCTACCCGAATATTCAGTTACTGATCACTGGGATACATCACCTTCATTTTGAACTGAGTTCCTGCCTGTTCTCCGGTGTCAACTTCCTCCAGATTCTTGAGATTAAACCCAAAAGACAATGTGGCACTGAAACTAAAGTAGTATTTATTTACAAAAAAAAGACATTCACCCACCTCTCCATGATACTGCTTTATGAGAGCCAGAATGAGAATTATTGACTTACCTATACCAGTTAATAGCTAGAATAAATTATATTTAATAGCTAGAATAAATAATCACTTTTTAACTAGGTTTTTTTAGTATAAAACAAAAACAAAAAAAATGAAAAATGAGCATTAATTAGATATGTACAGCAATATGTCACTCTCAGTAGAGCACAGTTAGAAATACGATCTTCTGTGCGACTAGAATTTATGCGGGGGCGCTAAGCACAGGCTACCATATGCTCAGTTATCTGCTCCCACAATTACTCAAGTACAGAACAACCAAGCCAAATGGCTGAAAGATGTATCCTAAACAAAACATTAAAAAAGACATCCAGACTTTGCTCAACCTGCTAACGACTAAACAGATGGAGAAGAATCCTTTGATTGGTGCTCAGTATCACATACCCACTAAGGAAATCTCACACTGCCAACAAAAGAATATTCACTTTGGGCACTAGGGACACATTCACTTTTGGAACATGGGAAATTAAATTTAAGGGATTTTTGTTGGTAAAATTACAGCATAAGCACAGAGATTTTTATTAGATGTATAGCAGAAGGAGCAGGTGCTACATCTTATTTAACTGCACTACATGTATTAGCATGATAAATACTAGATCCTTTCATCACTTACATACTGTGCACAGAATCATGAAATGCACACGCAACCTCCTCAACCCCATTAATTGTGTGATATTTTGGCCTGCCCTTCCTTGTTCATGCTGGAACACTGCTAGAAAGTAACTGAATTGCTTCAGCAGGGACCTGGAAATTGAAAAGCTCCCTTGGGTTGATTTGCTATGATAGGTACTAAATTGCATCAGTGAAATTTCCAACATGCAATTAACAATTTGTTTTGATGAATATATTAAAAGATAGAAAATAAAAGCAAAGCTCTGAGCGGTTGCTAAGAGTAACTGCACTAGTGCAATTTAGAACCTAGTAGATGCATCCCACTGTTTGCTGCCCAAGTTGACTACATCATTCATTCCTCAAACCTGAATTTATGCACTAAACTTGTTTTAAGTCTGCTATATAAATATACTTAGAAATACCAATGGTTAGCATGCCATGCTGTTTGTATCTGAATAAAGTTTGTGTCCATTTGCCAATGTGATTCAGCATTCAGAAGCTGTAGGGCCTGCAGCGGTTCAGGTTGTGCAGGACTGGAGGGAAGACAATCCTTTCATACAGCTGCCGACCAATACAAATGCCAAGGAATTCGGGACGCACACTCAAGATGAATGGAGACTTCTAATTAGAAAGCCTCCTGAGTCCTGCATGCCAAATAAACCACTTGGCTGGATCTCTTCCTATGGAAACAGGAAAACTACCCTAAATGCAAAAATATAAGTAAAAAAAAAAGAAATCAAAGTGCAAGGCAACTTATTGCTTGAGAAAGCTTATATTTGTAAAGTTATGTTCCTTTAATCAGTGCTGTCCAACTTCTGTGGTACAGAGGGCCAGAATTTATCTGGCCTACATGGTGGAGGGCCGATAATGGAAGCCAGTGTAAACCATTCCCTGTTTTTAAACTACACCCACTTTAAGTCACACCCATGTTATCACAAGACAATATCCACATTAATTGTGGTAGCACAGAAAAACCAAGTGGTTGGCCAAAACACAGGCAGAGTATGGCGCACCCAAAGAGCATAGGGAAGGTAGAGTATAGCACACCCCAGGAGAATAGGGCAGGCAGAGTATGGCACACACAGGGAGCATAGGGCAGGCAGCGTATGGTACACACAGGCAGAGTAGGACAGGCAGAGTACAGCACACACAAGGAACATAGGGCAGGCAGAGTATGGCACACACAGTAAGCATAGGACAGGCAGAGTATGGCACACACAGGGAGCATAGGGCAGGCAGAGTATGGTACACACAGTGAGCATAGGGTAGGCAGAGTATGATACACACAGGCAGAGTATAGCGCACACAGGGAGCATATGGCAGGCAGAGTATGGCACACACAAGGAACATAGGACAGGAAGAGTATGGCACACACAGGGAGCATAGGACAGGCAAAGTTGGGCACACATGGAGTATAGGGCAGGCAGAGTATGGCACACACAGGGGGCATAGGACAGGCAGAGTATGACACACACAGGGAGCATAGGGCAGGCAGAGAATGGCACACACAGGGAGCATATGGCAGGCAGAGTATGACACACACAGGGAGCATAGGGCAGGCAGAACAGAACAGGAGACAGGGAAACCTATAAGGACCTCTCTAAGATGTACTACATACAGTGACACAGTGCTGGTGCCCCATTAGCATTTTGTATAAGGTGTGAACAAGTGAACTATGTGGGCAGTTTCAGTCTGGGTCTCAAGTGTGAACAGTACAGGGTTTAGGGTGTGAAGGGTTCAAAGGTGTTACAAGTGTGAACAATAGGGATGTAGCGAACGTCGCAAACCCCATAGACTTCAATGGGAAGGCGAATTTTAAAAGCTAGAAAAGACATTTCTGGCCAGAAAAATGATTTTAAAGTTGTTTAAAGGGTGCAACGACCTGGACAGTGGCATGCCAGAGGGGGATCAAGGGCAAAAATGTATCTGAAAAATACATTGTTGACACAGCGCTGCGTTTTGTGCTGTAAAGGGCAGAAATCACACTACGTCACTCAGGTGATGTTTCTGGACACGGAATGTGAAAAAGCTCACACAGCTAGGTGGCACTTGGTTAAAGACTGGGCAAACAATGCCTGCAAGGGCAACGTATACAGTAGTGGATACGGAATATATTATTGCTGCTGTAAAAACATCACTCAGGTGATGTTTACGGACACGGAATTATTATTGTTATTTAGACAGAATGTGAAAAAGCTCACACAGCTAGGTGGCACTTGCATACCTCCCAACTGTCCCTCTTTTGACCACTCAACCCCCTGTCCCTCTTTTGTACTGGAAATTCCCTCTTTTCTCTGCACTGAACAGCCAGAACAAAAACAGTTTCTAACTTAATTGGCTTTTGGCAAAGAGCTCAGAACAGCTAACAGGTGCAAATAAGATACTTTGTAACAATTTTGACTCTGGTTGGTGCTGGTGGTGGTGAACTACTAGGAGGAGCAGCACACCAGTCCCTCTTTTCTCTGCACTGAACAGCCAGAAAAAAAACAGTTTCTAACTTAATTAGCTTTGGCAGAGAGCTCAGAACAGCTAACAGGTGCAAATAAGATACTTTGTAACAATTTTGACTCTGGTTGGTGCTGGTAGTGGTGAACTACTAGGAGGAGCAGCACACCAGTCCCACTCCCCAACACAGCTAGACTAATATACTTATAGTAGCAAAGTAGCAAAGTAAAAAAACAAAAAAGAAAATAAAAGCAGTCCTTACAAGGACTATTGGGTTATTACAGCAGTCAGCAGATGAGATCAGAAGCAGTGCCCACAGCAGCTACATACAGAGCACTGCAGTAGAAGGTAGATTAATAGTCAGCAAAGCTAACTAACCTAAACTCACTATCCCTCAAATCCCTGCAGAGTTCTGTCCCTACAATACAGAGCAGTATCAAGTAGATTACTAGCCAGCAAACTTACTATCAACTGTCCCTCAAATCAGTGAAATCACTAGCAGCTCTCTCCCTACACTAGCTCTTCCAAGCACACACAGGCAGAATGAAAAAACGCTGAAGGGCTTCAGTTTATATATGGAAGGGGAGTGGTCCAGGGGGTGTGGGGGTGGTCCAGGAGGGAGAGCCTCCTGATTGGCTGCCATGTATCTGCTGGTCTGGGGTGAGAGGGCAAAAATAAGCGCCAGCTAAGGCGAACCCAAATTGGCGAACGTCGCGCGACGTTCGCGAACATTCGGCGGACGCGAACGGCCGATGTTCGCGCGAATTAGTTCGCGGGCGAACAGTCCGCGACATCCCTAGTGAACAATACAGGGATGATTACATATGTGAATAATGCAGGAGTTTATAGTCTGAATTTGAGGTGTAAACAATGCAGGGGTCAATTAATCTCTGTAGTCAGGGGTGTTACTGCCATGAGGCAAGGTAAGTATCTTGCCTCAGACGGCATCTCCCCAGGGGGGCAAAAAACGGTCCTGGTAACTTTAAGAGACAAATTTTCATTTCTAAAATGGAAATTCTGCTTTTCTAGCACAGAGAGCGCAATTTCGCTCTCTTCACTAGTGATGCGCCCCGTCTGCGTTTTTAAGGTAAGCGCGATGGACGGACGGACGGACGGCGGCATTTTGAACGCTGCCTCAGGCGACGTTACAGGCTGGAGCCTGCCTGTCTGTAGTGATACCTTTTAAATATTATACATGGTAAGCTGACACAACAGGTATACTTTCATGTGGGGGCTACACAAGGGGGGGCGTGGGGCGCTAATTGGACAGCACTGCTTTAAATGAAAAAGAGACATTCTCCCTTTTCCTGAGAAATCGTGAAATATTTATGTTATAGTAGTATATTGTCCTGCATGCCACAGTACATATCAGCAGTACCTCACAGATCATATCTGAGATTGTACAGCTTTTCTAAAATGTTTATTTCATTTACAAAAAGCATGTGGCAGTCAACAATCCCCTGTACAATTATTTCCTCCTGGCAGGGCCGGATTTACATAGTGGGTGCCCCTAGGCCCACTGCCATTCGCCACCCTTGTCCCCTCCCCTTCATTTGTGCAAATTTTCAACTTCAATGGGGATTGCCGCATAGTAAATTTAAAAAATTATTGTATCTCCAGCGCATCCCCAGTGTTTTTGAACCAATGTGGGTGTGGTTGGGCAGCATGCCGCCCCTAAAATCCTGCCGCCCTAGGCCTGGGCCTAGGTGGCCTTTCCATAAATCCGGGCCTGCCTCCTGGATGTGACCAAAGTTAAAATCATAGAAACAACAAGTTGCTTGGCCTTTGTGACTTCCTCAATACTTATATCTGCACAATGACGAGAGCTGTAATTTTGTGATGCTCACCATTACTCTATGCGCTTAGTTTCTCTGTGCTTTCTGGCAGTACAGTGCAGATATTCCATTAGTTGTAATGGGGTACTGCTCTTTTGAGTCTCATGCCATTTTATCTCTTGTTCCAGGGATTCCTTGTTGCTGCCACAAGTGGTGCGCAGGCACAATAAAGTAAAATTGGAATTTAGAGCATAAAATCCAAACTGTTGAACACAGTGCTCAACAGAATAGATAAGGCCTGTATGTTTTTTCTGTACAGGCTCTGAGTTTAATGATCCCCTGTGCTTAGTCCTCATCCTTTAAATTTTAGCTTCAGCGAAACCTCAGTTTTACATCCCCTGATTTTAAATTTTCCCTCATTTTACACCCACATTTTTGTGGTCCCACCTGTATAATGTATTTCCACTGTTTTCCCCTGAAAAAAAATGGGGGTTCTATTGTATTCTGCCTGGCTCCCTCAAAGACAGAACAGCAGAGCACTCCTGAATTGATGATATTAGTAGTGTAGAAATTTAACGTCAATCTCAAAAGTGCTCAAATGAGCAATTTTACATTAAGGGGCACATTTACTATGGGTTGAATATAGAGGGTTAATTAACCCTCGATATTCGACTGTCAAAGTAAAATCCTTCGACTTCGAATATCGAAGTCGAAGGATCTACCGCAATTCGTTTGTTCGAACGATCGTAGGAAAACGATTACATCCATCGAATGGAACGATTCAAAGGATTTTAATCCATCGATCGAACGATTTTCTTTCAATCAAAAAAGGCTAGGAAAGCCTATGGGGACCTTCCCCATAGGCTAACATTGTACCTCGGTAGGTTTTAGGTGGCAAAGTAGGTGGTCAAAGTTTTTTTTAAAGAGACAGTACTTCGACTATCGAATGGTCGAATAGTTGAACGATTTTTAAACTCGATTTTTCGATTCGAAGTCGTAGTCGAAGTAGCCAAAAAAACCATTTGAAATTCGAAGTTTTTTTCCTTCTAATCCTTCACTCGAGCTAAG
This sequence comes from Xenopus laevis, assembly GCF_017654675.1. Classification (NCBI taxonomy): domain Eukaryota; kingdom Metazoa; phylum Chordata; class Amphibia; order Anura; family Pipidae; genus Xenopus; species Xenopus laevis. Next base: position 121,614,378 of record NC_054377.1, on the reverse strand, counting down.
TAAATGTGCCCCTAAATGATATGTTGTGTACTTGTCCCCCTTTTAACATAGATTCTGTTTCATGGCACATGCAAGTCACCTTGGCATCGACTCGGCTTGATCTGTAAGATTTCTTGGAAAACTGGAAACTTTTCTGACTATAGACACCGCCTTGTTCTATTTTTATGGTTTTTCTCACTGCCAGGGACCGGGCCATGTGCCAGCAAAACACATGCCATAAAAAAAAGATAAAGCACAATAAAGGGGCAGTAAACACTTTATAAAATGTTTCCATTGAACGCCCCTGCTCTCCAAAGCAAGAGAATGGTTCAGTGAAACTATTATCTACCTGCCGCCATCTTTGTGCAGTTTTAACTTGCTGACATTACTTTCTACTTCTATCCTAAACATCAAAAGGGCAGACATGGGGATGTTTAGGTTTTTGGAGCTGGGGAAAGATTCCCTGAGAAGATCAGAAATACTAATCAGTCTCTCTATATGTTTGTAGTGTTGGCCGATGCCAAATTTTTCAGTTGTAATTATTGCCGGAGTTGCTTCCAACTAGTATTAAAGTGGACTCAAACGTTCATTGTTACTTATAGAAAGGTACAGAGATTTACAAACATTAAATCAATGCATGTGACTCCAGCCTAAGGCATTTCCCTTCATCCTAGATGAAACTCTATTTCTTCATCTGTATCCTTTAGAGCCCACACACAGAGGAAATACTTCTCCTTTCCTATAATCTCTTACAACACACAGGAAAGTCAGTTGCGTGCAGGTTCCCACCAGTGTCTGTGTAGCCTCCAGGCACTGCTCATGAGTCGCTACATCAACAACACAGCAGCATGGAACCAGGTAAAGTCAGTGGGTAAAGTTTCAAGGGATAATACAATGAAAAAAAACAGGGAGCTGGAAAGATGTAGAGTAATGCAATTCAGATGCAGATACTGAATGAATTGATGCACATTCCAAAGCAACGGAAGCAAATAATGATACAATGGACTAATTAATATAGGCTATAAATTGTGCAAGAGCAGATGCCAATAGGAACTAATCAGCAATTAGCTCTACAGTTTGCTCAAGTTAGATAACAAATGCAAAGATTTGTATTAGTTGCTATGGCCGGTTATGGTCTTAAAGGAACAGTAACACCAACAAATTGACGTATTTTAAAGGAATGACAATATAATGTACTGTTGTTCTGCACTGGAAGAACTGGTGTATTTGCTTCACATTCTCTACTATAGTTTATATAAAGAAGCTGCTGTGTAGCCATGGGGGCAGCCATTCAAAGCTGAAAAAGGAGAAAAGGCACAGGATATACAGCAGATAACATATAAGCTCTGCAGTATAAATTGTGATTCTTCAGAACTTATCTGTTATCTACTGTGTATCTTGTCCTTGAATGGCTGCCCCCACGTCCCCATAAACTATAGTAGTCTTTCTGGAGCAAACACACCAGTTTTACCAGTGCAAAGCATTATATGGTCATTAATTTAAAACACTTTCATTTTTGTGTTTTTGTTCCTTTAAATCAGCCCCAGTGTGTTTGTGCACAGTGCACTTTAGTGGGGGAAACATTATAATTTCATCATACTTAAAGGGGTTGTTCACCTTTAAATTAACTTTTAGCATGATGTAGAGAGTGATATTCTAAGAGAAACTACGATTGGTTTACTTATTTATTATTTGTGTTTTTTGAGTTATTTAGCTTTTTATGCAGCAGCTCTCCAGTTTGCAATTCCAGCAATCTGGTTGCTAGGGTTGAAATGACCCTAGCAACCATGCATTGATTTGAATGGAACAGAATGGAACATGATCAGGAGAGAGTCTGAAATTGCAATAACAGTAGATGTATAGCCTTACAGAGCATGCGTTTTAGACAGGATTAGTGAAGAGTCAGAGGAAGAAGGCACATAACTCAAATACCATAAAATATGAATAATGAAAATTTGCAGTTACTAGGAACTGGACATTCAATAATACGCTACAAGCTACCTTAACGGTTAACTACCCCTTTAAGCAGCTGGAATTATCCATGATGTACATGCCTTGTCAATGTGTGACTCTGTTCATATGTCAATAGAGCAGCAAAGCCAGGTACCTACAGCTTATGGAATTAATTACAGGACCAGCAATAATATTAAATATAAATATTGTTCCTTCTCAAAAACTACATTGCAAAGATCTCCCAAATTTTTCTTCGAACAATTAAAGTAAAAATTCCAGTGCTTGATGACATGATAGAGAACATAGCGGAGTAATCAGCTAACACCGTTTTGTATAGTGTAGATAGACAGGTAGAGGATCTATTATGCATAGTGCATAATAATAGTAATAGTAATAGTACCTAAGATTTTCCACAAGGAGTCTGATCACCATACCTTAAGTCTACTAAAAATCACTTTGGGACAAATTTATCAAGGGTCGAAGTGAATTTGAGGGTCATTTTTTGTATACTGACCATCGAATAGGCTACTACAACTTCGAATTTGAAGTAAAAATACTTTGACTATTTGACCATTTGATAATCGAAGTACTGTCTCTTTAAAAAACTTTGACTTAAATACTTCGCCCAATTAAACCTGCCGAAGTGCTATGTTAGCCTATGGGGACCTTCTAGAGCATTTTTCTAAGTTTTTCTAAGTCGAAGAAAAATCGTTCGTTCGATCGATGGATGAAATACTTCAAATGTCGACCAAACGATTTTACTTAGACTGCAAATGGCCAAATTGGATGTAAAAAAACTTCGACTTCGATATTTGAAGTCGAAGTATTCCAATTCGATGGTCGAATTTCGAAGCTTTTTCTACTTTGAAATTTGACCCTTGATAAATCTGCCCCTTAAACATGAAATAAACCCAATAGGATTGTTTTGCCACTAATATGGATTTCAGCAGCGTAGGTGGGATCAAGTACATAATACTATTTTATTATTACAGTGAAAAAGGAAATCCGTTTTAAAAATCAGAATTATTTTTTTTAAATGGTCTCTATGGGAATTGACCTTCAGGTAATTCCAGTTTTCTGGATAAGGGATTCCTTACCTGCAGTACACAGATAGTATTCTTTCCAGCTACTAGAGGGTACCATTGCAGAAGCAAAAACAGAATTTGTATAAAACACAAAGAGCAATTTCCATAGTTCCTTACACCCACGAGTTCCTTACCTGGCATGTAGCGATGCCGTCATGTCTTACGCGTTTCACCAATCAGGCCTCATGAGAGCCTTGACACTTGGTGCAATGATTATAATAAACTGTAAATATAAAGTGCTATAATGGATGCAAATATGAACTCGAAATTCGACCAACTGCAATTTATTAACAAATTCGTATTTTTCAAACTCTGTTGAATGGGATTGACCCGCAAACTTGAATCGAATTTGATCTGAACTGTCCCACTGTCTTTATAAGGACATACACATAAGTATATGGTTTATTCATTTTAATGTGGGATACAAAGCACCCAGATATTATCTGTTGGTGGTCAGATTTTTTATTGGTTATGTCTGTGATTGTAAGAAACGGGGCAAATTCACTAAGCGCCGAAGCGCCGAAGCGCCGAACGCTAGCGTTACTTCGCTAGCGTTACTTCGCTAGCGTTACTTCGCTAGCGTTTGTCATTTTCGTTACTGCGCAAATTCACTAACGAACGCTGGTGTAGTTTCGCTAGTGTTACTTCGCACCCTTACGCCTGGCGAAGTTTCGCTAGCGACGTAAATACGCAAATTCACTAACGCGCGCAGTGTACTGAACGCTACCTTTTACGCTAGACTTCCTTCGCCACCTCAGACCTGGCGAAGCGCAATAGAGTAGATAGGGATTGTTTCAAAAAAAGTCCCAAAAAACGCTGGCGTGTTTTCTACATTATGGGTGATAGGCTGAAAAAGATCGAAATTTTTTTTGGGGCTCCCCTCCTTCCCCCCTACATTTCCTGACTCATGGCAACTTACCTATACAGTGGGCACATGTGTAGGGCAAAATAAAAATTTTATTTGATGAATTGAAGGTTTTCTAGGCATTTGTAGTGCTGATACGTATTCCTCCATTGAAATTTGAATTTGGCGCCCTATGCAAATTAGCCTTCGCTAGCGTAACTTCGCTTTACTTAGCGAATCAACGCTAGTGCAACTTCGCAACCTTACGAAACCCCTGTGCGCAACTTCAGATTTTAGTGAATTTGCGAAGCGCTGGCGAAACTACGCCTGGCGAAGTGTGGCGAAGTGCGGCGAAGTTGCGCCTGGCGAAACTACGATTGTTAGTGAATTTGCCCCATAGTGTAGTAGTAATTACCATTACCAGTTGACCAGAGGCAATGCCAAAAATCACAGACATGTTTTTAAGAAATTGGTAACACGGGGGCCTTTTTTCTATAGAAAAATCTGATATAGCATAGTGGATAGGAATCCTCTAACAAAGTAGAGAACATTTGTAGCAGTATACTGAGAGAAAACGTGCATGTGATTTTGCCCTCCCAAAGCAGAAATAAGGTGCCACAAAATAAAAACAACCATAAACTGTAATGTAATTTGCTACAAAAATGGCGTGCAACAAAAACAAAATTGTCATGCAACAAAAAAGTTCAGAGGATTTGGGGGCAGCTGGGAAAATGACAATATGTCTTGCCCCATGTCAGATTTCAAAATTAAATATAAAAATAGTATAGTATAGAAACAAACAAACCAGTTGTACCAGTCCAGGGAAACAAAACATTATATTTTAATTACTTTAAAACACTTTCATTTTATTTGGTGTTACTGTTCCTTTAAGGCTATGTGGTTTCTCTCTGCTGGCAAAAATGCTGATACTGACCTATATGTGCAATAACTGATATGAATGGCATCGTCCTGTCACTGGATTTCAGCCAGAAAATGAACACTTGACAGTTTGCAGCCAAAAGCACATGTGCACAGTAGATGTCTCAGTTATTAAGAAAGACGGGCCAAGTTGGGGTTGTTTACATTGAAAAGCTCTTAAGGGGTGATAACTATGTTTAAATATATAAAATGATCATATAATAATACTTTATTTAACAGTAGGTCAATCCAGCAGACACAAGGGCACCTATTCCGATTAGAAGAAATGAGGTTTTGTCTAAGGGGTAATTTTACTAAGCGGCGAAAATTCGCCATCGATGGCTTTGCAACCATCGCAACACTTCGCCACTCGAAAATTCGCTGGGACAACACTAATTTACTAAAATGCGAAGTTTCATCCTGCCCGATGGACACTGGCAAATTTTCACTAGTGTTATTTCAGCAAAGCGAGAAAATCAAAGCGAAGATGTGCTAGCGTTCAATTCTGCCTAGCGCAAATTCATTAGAGGTCTTACGCTCTGCTTCATTTGCATACAGCAGGAAATTTAAAATTGAATGGACCTCTTTCTGTTACATGTTGTATCGAATACATTACATTGACATTGATAACTACACATGTCCAGGGAACCTTAATAAATTCAATAGAGTTGTTTTAATGCCCTACACATGAGCCCACTGTAAAATAATGTTCCATATGTTAGAAAATGTATGGGGGAATCTGATTACACTAAAAAAAATTTAGGACTTTTGCAATCACCCTGAAAAAAGGAAAATACGCCAGCGTTTTTGGAACTTAGACGTTTTTCCACTCACAAAATATGATGTAAATAACTGAGGATTGAGGAAGTTCTATTCACTCCATTGCACTTCACATAGTCTGAGCTGGTGAAGGCAAGTCTGGCGAAGGCAAGTCTGGCGAAAGAGGTAACGTTCAGTAAAATCTGCATTTTAGTGAATTTGCGTAAAGTCGCCTGGCGATAGAGTGTGAATCACCGCAAGTGTCTATCTCAAGTCACGCCTGCGCCCATTAGTAAATTGGCGAAGTCCCTGCTGGTGGTAATGCTGGCAAATTATCGTCAGCGTTAGTCACTTCGCACTTCTGCCCCTATATATTCGGAAGAGGTTTTTTTTTTTACATCAAGAGCTGTGAAGATGTGGCCTTATCCCCTGAATCATTTATATTCACTGATACATTAGATAGCTTTAAGAAGGGGTTGGATGGTGTTTAGCAAGTGAGGGAATACAGGGTTATGGGAGATAACTCATAGTACAAGTTGATCCAGGTCCAATTGCCATCTTGGATTCAGGAAGGATTTTTTCACCCTTTGAGACAAATTGGAGAGGCTTCAGATGTTTTGTTTTTGCCTTCCTCAGGATCAACTGGCAGTTAGGCAGGTTATATATAGACTATAGGTTGAACTTGATGAATGTGTGTCTTTTTTCAACCAAACTTACTATGTTACTACGTCAGTAAGAGCCGATCGTACAAGATCCGATCGTAGGAATCCTCGATTTGTACGATTTTGAACCGTGTATGGAGAGTCCCAACATTTTTCGTCCCATAGAGATCAGTTGTCTGGTCATTTGGCCAGGTTAAAAGATTTCTGTCGGCTGCTGATAATATCTCTGCGTGTATTGCCGATCGGACGATTTTCAGAGGGAGGCTGTCACCAGCTTTTGTCAGACATAACGTTCGTATGATTGCTGTCAGGGGCAGAACATTTCCTGGTCTGTTCTTTTACTACTTTATTCGATCGGAATGGTTAGTGACAGGTCGGGAGATGGGGAAGTCCGATCGTTCGAGCATTCGAACGATCAGATCTTTGCATCCATGGTCAGCTTTAAACGTGGGCACCAGTCTTCCTGTATTCTCCAGTCCTGTCCAAAGTATGCAGACTGCCTGTTATTGCACTGAGATTATCCATCTTAAATCTCACCTGAACTGGACATCATGCTGAGATTCTATGGTCAACGCTTTGTCCCACTCCACCATTGGGGGCAGCATCACAGTTGGGTGACTTCTGTTCTATATAAAAGTCCTTCCCTGCTCAGAACAAATAACCACAGATAAAAGGGATCCTTAGTAAGGAGCACAGCTTGTTATTTTAATGAGACTTTTGTGGCTCTTTCTTTGTGTATCTTCTGTCTCTTATAAATAAATGACTCATCACAGTGTAAGGGAAATACAATATGTGTCTTTTCAGAAATAACATCGCCGCATCAGGCATTTAGTTCCTTTTTAATATAAGATTCAGCAAGATTCTCATCCATGTTATTGTGCAGGTATGTAATAAAAAGACAATAAAGGGCAGATTTATTAAAGAACGTGCGTGGGATTTGGGATAATCAATGTAAACACAAAAGAGATCCTTGCTTGTGTTTTCTTCAGTCGATTGATTTTATTTTCCCATGGATTTTTTCCTATGAGCATGTTTTCCAAAGAATAAAAATCTTGCCTGTACTGCTCATGCCCAAGTCTAAATAGATGTAAGGGACTCTAGAAATGCTAAAAAAGATGGCCCTCAGCCTATTTGCCTTTCCTTGTCCATGAACTAAGCTGTCAGGAGCTACACATCTTTTTGCTACTTGTCTCACCCTCAAGTTAGCCCTTTCACTCAACAACTACAATATAAATACAGCTCCCAAGAAATATCAATGCCTACTGTAGGCTAAATCTGGTAACCAGCTGTGGGTCTGATCTACTGATCTGACCCATACCTGTCCAAAGTGTATAGTGACCAACTGACCATAATAAACATGATCCACCTGTCACTGCATATACAGGGCAGACTTCAGCCAGAAAATATTCATGTTTGTATTTTCTGGCCAAACACCACTCCCTGTGCAGTGACAGGGAAAACATTATGGGTGCCATAGGCCTAAACACCAATGGTGCCATAAGCCTTACTCTGCTAAAGAAATTGTGGCTTATGAGAGATGGGTGTCGGGCATATTTGGCATCAATCAGTCAATGAAGACTAAGGTGGTTAGTAGGGAAGGGAATTGGAAAGGCATAATCAGCCAGGGCCAAATTGAAAGGAAAGCACACACTAGTCAATAGTATAGGCTCGCAGTTCAGAATCTTACAACCGTAGCATTAACCTAGGTCATATACAGTCATATCAGTGTTTCTAATACTTTGGTAGTTATGTGTTCTACTTTTATTAAACAGATGGTAATTGGTAAATTATCTTCTCTCTACCTGAAAAAAAAACCTCGGCCGATGATGATGGGGAGTCCCCGTGACACCTGGTGGCTGCACATCCTTGTTTACCCTCTTTTCTTTGTTCAGATAATTCAAGGTTTGTATATAGTTGGTGTCATGCCTCACCCCCGATGTTATTTGCCCTGCCCCCCATGTTTGCCCAGCAAAGATGGCAACCCTAGAAGTAATACATTTTTTTGGGGCCTAGTAAGTAGCCCTGGAACCTTTGTTTGTCACTGCAATACAGATGACATTTGTTTTTGTGTCATAACTGTTGAACAACGTTGCCCTATGTTGTAAAAAATAGGCAATTACATGAATTGGCGGATTAGGATGTGCAGCTATTAATACCCTGTGTTAACTGTTCCCACACTAGGAAACCCAAGGGTGCCAGGAGTTGTATAATCCAAAATTTATTTATTTTTTCCTTCCAGCAAGATTCATTCAATAATAATAATTCCTCAAACACAGATTACACTTTTCATTCAACATCAGAATACTCTTTATAATACTCTTTATAATTCATACATTCAGTCAGTTCCGTCATTTTACACAGGCAATCAAACATTCTGGTTCCTTTCCATTCTTACCATCAGTCTCCAGTGCCTTCCTAGGGGTCCATTCAGCATTCCCTCATTTGCAGGGCATAGCCAGGGGCACCAGACTTGGTGTGTATCTGCAGTGGAGCCTTAACACATTTGACCAGTTTTTTGCCAAAATCATAAGGGGCTACCTATACCCTAACTGTTCACTTCTTCCCTGACTGACGGGTTTCTCAATCGTCCACACTGCACCCTCTGACTCTTTGGTGGGGCATGATCTGCCCATTCTTGCTGTCCTATCTCACTTCACACGTCTATAATGTGATATTACAACAACTAGTCCTGTGCTAGCTAAGTTCCGTCTTTCTTTCTCCTCTGTGCTGGTTCTGCTGGTTTGGTGTCTAACTCTGTGCATCTTCTTCCTATGGCACACACTAAATTCTCTAATAGTCCCCCTTTTATATACTTTCTAAACTTCCCCCCAGAACTTAATAGAGCAGGAGTACCCATACTTTACTAATGCCAGGTCTAATTTAAGCGATGATGTCTTATTGTGACCTAGTGGCCATAGAAAGAAATTACCCCAAAATTAGATGATCAAAACTTTCTAACCCTTACCAACATGCCCCCACCTGTTGTTGCACTACAATCCCTTGATAAAAGGTCCCAAGAAGTCAGAACGGAAACGTCCCTGTAAAGCCCTATTAAATTATGCAATAAAGGCATTTTTATTCTTCAAAGGAGAAGTGGTGCTGTTTCATCCTGCATTTTTTCCATTACAACCACAACATCCTTTAACATCAGTCTCTGAGCCAGAATTAGGACAAACAAGTTTTTGTGCTGGCCACCTACGTCAAAGTCATCCCATATCTGGCCAGTCCTACGCTCAATTTTCATCTGATTCATTAAGAATTCTATTGCTTCATTATACATTTTACAAAGGGAATATGTTTAACCTGCAACTTACTCGCTGCTTTCAAAGTAAAACTCCCAAACTTGGCTGCCCTTTTATTAGACACCAGTGGGATCACCTGACTATAGCCTGTCACAGCCTCATTGCACCCCCACCTAATGGTTTTAAAAATTAGTGGTGAGCACAACTTTCCCTTGTTTGTTATAGTTATACAGGAGCAGTGACCAGCTCCATGTTGTGTCTCCCACCCTTCCCAGCTATATGATATAAGATAACAGGTCCCATGGCAGCTTCAAGGGCAATTCACCTTCACCTGTAATAACTGAAAAAAAAACACAGAAATATGTTCAAACATTTTTTTGTAAAATGAACATGGTAATTAGGGGGACTTTTTTGTCCATCTTTTTATTTCCAAAAAGTTGGGAGGTCCTGTTCATGTGCAGATAATCCAATAGCTAGAGAGAAAGCTGAATATAAACATACAATACATAGTCATTGTTTTAGAAACAAGTTCCATGAGATATCTCAGCACCCAACAAGTAGAGACCTAGATTGTATTTATAACCGCTGTTTACTAGGATTCCGTTTGCTAACCAGGCTCTTTCTGCATACAGGGTCTGCACTGCTGGACTCTTTAAACTGTGTCAATGACTATATTAATCACTGGAAGTGTGAATGGAAAGAAAATGTGACAGCTCACAAACTTCTTCCAATGACCCTCTATAAGTGGAACACTTTAGACAGGTACAGTATGTACATTAATTATATTTCATTACATAGAGCTGACAAATTTGTATAGTTGTAGTTTGGTTCTGTGCCCCCCATCAAAAAAAAAAATTCTTTCAGACAGTTAACTTTCTTGTTACGAGGCTCCAGGTGAGAAAGATGGAACACAGATCATAGGATATGTAAAACTTTCAAATATAAAAACAGAGAATAGTTGAAAATGTCATCTGAGCTCTCTGATCCCTTTCCTGAGCACAGCAACATCATAACATTTCTGCTTTCCTTCTGAACATATTCTCCTTGAATGGACAGTCAGAAGAACTGGAACCCTGCAACTACTGCCAAGTTCAGGGTGGTGGTAACTCCATGGTTTCTTTCCACAGTCAGTTGATTGCAGACACTGGTATGAATGTATATTCCACATTGACACATGACTATTGTATAAAAAGACACAAGAATGCTATATTAGTTTGTATACTTTGGAATCATTTTTTTACTTATTACTGTACTATAGCTATGTTCATTTAAATAAGGGATGGTACATCCAGTGACTAGCTGGCAATTGTGTAAACTGAAGTGGGTCATTTGGTCAATGAAGTATGTAATTGTGACTCAAATCATCCAATTACAGCAAAAGATATTAGTAAGAAGTTTTGATAATTAGGAATACAACCTATTAGTCTTAACGTGGGTGATCAGATTCACAGACAGCCACAATCTGATTGTTTTCTCTCTCCCACACAATATGACAGTTATAAAATTTGACTGCTAATCTAATTGGCCATTCTAGAGCTATAAAGCTGGATTGAGCACGGCCAAATATGAAAAAATATGAAAAAAAATGAATATAAGGCTAATGCTGAGCCTGCATGCTTTTCATCAGTAATTCCATACAGAGCTTATATTTCTAAAAATAAGGACAAAATGAGAGATACTGAAATGTTTAGCATCACCGTAGGTGAGATGTATAAAAGATGTATGAAAGTGGTGGTGTAATTTTGGTGCAAAGTCATTGTACATATGAAGTAATCCCTTTGCACCAGATTTACTCCAATGGCTCTAAGTGTCAAGAGTTTTTACCTCGACATCAAGTCTGAAATATTCAACTTAGACTCTGACTCCTCTGAATTCATCATCCCTTCTTTGCAGCACCAGAAAACCCTGTGTCCCATCCCAGCACGGTGAAGGTCCAGAACTGAGAATGAGCTGTATTATTTACGATACAGAATTCATCATCAACATGAATGAATATTTCACCCTCCTCCCCAAAAGAGATGTACGTCAAGGGGTCACCATCGTACCAGCCTACAATGGTGAGAAGAGGGGATTCAAAGGGCATGTGTACTTTCTAATGCTAGAACCCGAGAACTAAGGTATAAATGATGTATAGTTGTAAGAGGATGTAACACAAAAACATTGTTATATATCAATCACTTGTGTAGCATTAGGAGGAGAAGACCCTGGGGTTTTAGGGGCCCTGGGGGTGGGAAGTTGTTGACGACCAACCCAATAATATTTTTAGACGAAGGGCCTGGAAAGGTAGTTTTATACCCCAATATCAGATATTTCAATTTTCATTGTCATTGGAATTCCTTCATATATTGCCAGAAAGTGAATACTAATCAACATGCTCTGATATGTATATATATTAAACCCCACTATATCATTAAAACTGTTATTTCGAATTTTTACATTACATACAAAATATACTAATTTTCAGCTAGGTTATATTTATTTATTTTTACATTGAGCACAAGAATTCATTAGGGGTTGTTTGTGTTTAATTTTTTTTTTGCGTTTTTTCAGTTATGTAGGTTTTCGTGAAGCAGCATTCCAGTTTGGAATATTACCAGCTGTCTGGTTGCTAGGGTCTAGTTTACATCACCGAGCAGGTAGTGGTTGAATGAGAAACTGGAATATGAATAGGAGAAGGACTGAATAGAAAGATAAGGAATAAAAACAATAATACTAGTAACAATAATAAAAAAAATTGTAAGCTCACAGAGCAATAGTTTTTTTGCTGTTGGGGTCAGTGACCCCCATTTGAAAGCAGGAAAGATGTAGAAGAGGGCAAATAATTAAAAAAGAATGAAGTCCAATTGCAAAGTTGTTAGGAACAGGATATTCTATAGCATACTAAAAAGTAAATGCAGTGTATCTTGTTAGTAGGCTGAACTCTACCTACTGTTCATATAAAGGGCAGAACTGGTAAGTGATGAAGCCGATATGTTCTAGTAATTCATTTCCTCAGGATCTGAGTATAATGCATCAAACATATTTTCTCTTTCCTTAAAGAAGGAAAAATAAGGCTAAAAGCCCCAGGAACACATATACCCTTTCCAGAAAGAAACTATAAAAAAAAACAGACTTTTTGAAGGAAATCTCATTAACTGCACATTGTTTTGCCACTGTTTTATATGTGATTAACAGCCTTAGGGGGCTGCCATATGTGAGCAGAAATTGGATGAGCACAAGTAGCCTGGCAGAAGAGGAAAGGTGACTTATGTTTCTCAAGCATCTATGAACATGTAACCCTGATGTCTATTTGAGACCACATTATTCATTATTAGCTGCTGTGGTTGGTACACCCCTTGTTCAACAGGAATGCAATGAATATGGTTTGTGCTGAACATAATTTTTCCTATTATTTCAATGACAAACCTATGGTTTTGGTTATTTCTTGACCTAAACAGGGCAAACAGTGAAACTGAAGCTACTCCATGTTTGGTCCTTGCAAAGCAGATAATTAGATAAACATTATATAACCCAATTTCCTTCAGTCTTGGTTTATTAAATGGAGTCAATTACAAAGGGGTTCTTATTTTGTGATTAAAACAATTAGAAAAATGTATGTTTGGCATAAGCCCTATTTATTGAATTCATGTTGAACAAGGGGATATACTGCATTTTTAATCCCCTTAAATGAAGCCAGCAGGGAATATGTATCCAGTGATTGAGTGATTGAGGCATAGTTGTAGAGTTATAGGACCTGGGGTTTTCCAGGTAACAGGCCTTTGGGTAACTTGGATCTCCATATCTTAAGTCTACTAAAAAATCATATAAACGTGAATTAAAACCTATAGGATGGTTTGGCCTCCAATAAGGATTAATTATATCTTAGTTGGGATCAAGTACAAGGTATTGTTTAAGTATTACAGAGATATAGGAAATTGTTTTTAAAACATGTAATTATTTTAATAAAATGGAGTCTACAGAAATGGTCTTCCCATAATTCAGAACTTTCTGGAGAATATGTTTCTGGATAATGGATCCCATACCATAGTAAGAATAATCTTTCTTATTTAGCTATACAGAGGGGAAACATGAAACTGTTGGCACAATCCTGCAGGAAAATTGCTGTTGGTCTTGTTTTATGGACTTTTTGTGATGGCAACACATTGATTTATATAATAGTATAAACACACAGAAAAATCTTCGCATCTGTGTACACTGCTACTCACACTGATTTATTTTACCATGTCTGTGATTTTATTATATGTTTTTGCAGTCAGGACATACCCCCCACGAGGGCTTGTGAGTCGCATGTTGGACAATGGAACTGTCATTCTGAGCTGGAAGAGCCCTGTCCGCTCGGACTTCCACCTGACTATACTCTACCAGATTACATACCGAAGGCAGGACTGGGAGGGATGGAAGGTATAATAAATGGGTTTATATTCTCTAAAGGGCTTCTAACCCAGGCATCTTTAGTTCTTCCAATAATCCCTCCCTTTCCTTCTTCCCTTTCTTTCCTCTATTTTCTACTCTGCCATGCCTTTATTCTGCTAATAGAAGGTGGTTGGTTGTGGTGTATGAACAGGATGGTCAGCTGATGCCAGGTGCCCTAGGAAGAAAGTCTTATTAAACATGTAATTAACTCAGTTTAATTACTTTAAATACAAAAAGGCTTGGGGTTCTTCATGCAGATAAGTTGCATTACAATGAGGTTAGTGTGTTGCAATCATCTGGAATAGGGACATTCTGCCAACGTTGAACAAAACACTAGATGGTAAATGTGATAACCAGCACAAAGTTTGCATCCAGGTCTAATAACACATAGCAACCTCTTGTTTATTTCAAAGATCAACCAGTCAGTTTACTTGCTTAGTAACAATGCATTATTTTTCATCATAACCATTAGAAGTTGCCTTAGGAGTTGATTACCAGAGAGATTCTGTGAAGGGGATACTAGTGACCTTGGAGAGAATTAATACAAAAATAAAAGATTCCCATGTTCTGAGTGATGCTGGATCCAGCCAATAAGAGCAACTGAAATCTGTCAGAGACTCACAGCAAGAGTGTGTTGGTTGCATCTTTAAACAAATGTTAGGTTGAGAAACTCATAAATACATTTTTAAATAAATAAATAATGTAAGAAAAAAATAGACTATTTGTTGAACATATATACTAAGGGCCCTCTTTTTTTTTTTTTTTTTTTTTTACAATTTAGCAGTAGTGATAAACGAATCTGTTGCGATAAAACTCACAAAACACATTGAAGTCAATTAGGGCCAATATTTTTTATGCACAAAGGGGGTTTTTTCTTGTGGCAGCTTTTTTTTTGTCTCGGGGACTTATTTGTCCAAATGCATTAAATGGATCCTGTCATCCGAAAACATGTTTTTTTTTGTATTCAATTTTGAAATCTGACATGGGGCTAGACATTTTGTCAATTTCCCAGCTGCCCCATGTCATGTGACTTGTGCCTGCACTTTAGGAGAGAAATGCTTTCTGGCAGGCTGATATTTTTCCTTCTCAATATAACTGAATGTGTCTCAGTGGGACATGGGATTTTACTCTTGAGTGTTGTACTTAGATCTACCAGGCAGCTGTTATCTTGTGTTAGGGAGCTGTTATCTGGTTACCTTCCCATTGTTCTTTTGTTTGGCTGCTGGGGGGGGAAGGGAGGGGGTGATATCACTCCAACTTGCAGTACAGCAGTAAAGAGTGATTGAAGTTTATCAGAGCACAAGTCACATGACTGGGGGCAGCTGGGAAATTGACAATATGTCTAGCCATTTTTCCCATGACAGTATCCCTTTAAAGTCAATGGGCATTTTTCTTATGGTGACTTTTTTGTCCAAATGCATTAAAGTCAATGGGTGTTTTTGTTATGACAACTTTTTTATTCTCCGTTACTTTTTTGTTGCTGCAAAATTTTCCGCTGCAAATTTTTGCCACAGTTTTGTGAAAAAAATTAGTAGATGGTGAAATGAGGAATTAAGCCTTAAATCCATGGCTGGCAAAAATATTCTATACTATACTATTTAGCAGTTTTATAATACTGAGAGTTCCCCATTTAGTATGATGTAGAGATTGATAGTCTGAGACAATTTGCAATCATTTTCCTTTTTTATTTGCGGTTTTTGAGTTATTTAGCTTTTTATTCAGCAGCTCTCCAGTTTGCTATTTCAGCAGTCTGGTTGCTGAGGTCCAAATTACCCTAGCAACCAAGCATTGATTTGAATAAGAGACTGGAATATGAATAGAGGAGGGTCTGAATAGAAAGATGAGTAATAAAAAGTAGCAATAACAATACATTTGTAGCCTTACAAAGCATTGTTTTTTGTAGATGGAGTCAGTGACCCCTATTTGAAAACTGGAAAGTCAGAAGAAGACCAGTTGAAAGGTTGCTTAGAACAGGCCATTCTATAACATACTAAAAGTTAACTAAAAGGCAACTACCCCTTTAAGGAAAATCAAGTCAAGGGGACCCTGAAATGATTTCAATGTGGGACCAGTAACTTCTAGCAATACCCCTTAAACGGACATTAAATTCATCAGTACCTTCCCCAGGAAAATTGAGACATGCCAATCAAATGTCTGGAACTGTGGCCAATCATTCAAAGCTGTTTTTGTCAGTAAGATATGTATGCCCTATAATACATGTGGATAATGATCCTCCAGATACACATTTAGCATCGTTCTAGAAACCAATGAGTGAAGACAGAAAGGATGAAAAAGAAAGTTACATGTTTAAGTAAATATTTTTTCTTACACCGATATTTATGTGCATTATTGTCATCACTGAAACAAGATGGAAGCAAAGTGTTCTCTTATTCTGCAGAGTTCAGCTTCTGTTAACGTGAAGAAGAAACTGAATGTGAGTCTCAGTCCTGACCTGTTTGTCCCGGGGAGCACAAACATCTTCAGAGTTCGTACTCTGCCCCATAATGGAGAGCACCCCAGCGGTTCCTGGAGCAAATGGAGTAAAGAGCTACCCATGAAAATCCCTGAAGGTATCTTGTTATCTAAAATAGCACATAGTTAATACCTCATAACTTGACACATAAGTGACTTGACATCCAGAAAAGCTAAAAGTATCATTGGTTATCTATTGATGTAGACATATTGGTCATAAATCAAATGACTTGGTCAAGCAATAGGATGTCATGGGGGATAACAACTTGTGAGGCCCGGTTTAATACATAGAGTAACAAGCAAAGAACATGGGGGAAGCTAGGGGGTCTGAAAATTTCTCTTTTTTTTTTATAAATCATTTTCTTAATCCACAGGTGATACTGCAGCCCCTCGCAACCTGCAGTGTAAATACAATGGCTTGACAAAGATGAGGTGCACTTGGGAGGTGCACAAAGAAGTAACCCCGGTGGTTTCCTATGTTCTGTACTACACTGAGTGGCCGGCAGGGGCCAAGAGTAACGCCCAGTCATCCCATAATGCCTTTGTCCCTCGGTGAGTGTACTGTTACTGTGAAATTTGAAAGAGAACCCAAGAAGATGTGCTGCTGTATACTGTATATGACAGGCCCAGACTAGCAATCTGGAAGAAAATGCTAGAGAGGCTGTCACCTGGCTGGCTTTACTTCCTTTACTTCCTCCTGAAAACTTCTGGCCTATGGTCCTGGTAATGAGCAACTGGGGTCGGCGCGGCCCATGAGGACTAGGGCCCACCATGTCCCGATGACGCAGTCCGATCCTGCTGCAAGCTGATATAGACCTGTGTTTTATATTGGGCCTTTGTGGGTCTTGAATTGTCAGAGCCTGTTTTTGAATGTCAGTCCAGGCATGGTATCTGCCTTACTAAAATGTAATGCATTCCATCACTTGTAGTCCCATTCCATCACATTGCCTTTTTATCTTTATGCATAAGAGCTGCACAGTTAAATATGACAAATGGCTCCATGTTGGTCATGTCATTCCCATAGGAATCACTGGAATACTGCGTGCATTAACCCTTTCACAAACATGTCATAAATTCACTCTCTTGTGAGCTAGTTAGTTAGTACAGGTATGGAATCCGTTATCCAGAAACACATTATTCAGAAAATTCCAAATTACAGAAAGGCCCTCTCCCATGACTCCATTTCAATCAAATAATTAAAATTTCTGACAAATTATTTCCTTTTTCTCTCTAATAATAAAACAGTACCTTGTACTTGATCCCAGCTAAGATCTAATTAATTCTTATTGGACGTAAAACAATCCTATTGGGTTTTATTAACATTTTAATGTTTTTTTTAGTAGGTTTAAGGTATGAAGATGCAAATTACAGAAAATACTCTTTATCTGGAAAACCCCGGGTCTTCAGTATTCTGGATAACAGGTCCCATACCTGTACCTATATAAATACAACCTCTATTCCATTATCAGTATCCTGTTTTTTCTAGGCCCATTCCCTATCTCCATCAAAAGTCCATAGCAAAGTTCAGGCATTAGTTTTGCTAAACCCTTCTACAAAGTACTGGCCTGAGGAATAGGTTTATTTGCATTTTTGTCTTATACTTTTAAGGTTCCTTACTGAGTGAGCCATCCTCTGTCTGCTGCTTTACAAATGTAGAGGACCGGCCATACCATCTTCATCAGAATTTGCAGGAATAGCCTAGTTCCTCTGCTCATGTGTGTGTCTGCGCAGAGAAGCAAAAATTTGTTGTTGTTATTATTATTCTTTATTTACATAGTGTAATTTTTTGGGAGTCTCTCATATTAATATACCACCGTTAGGCATAGTATTTGTATGGTCTGGTATGATAGCTGGGGCTTATGTATGGTCTGGAGCATGGCTGGGGCATAATAGGATGTAGCTGGGTCATGATGTAAGCATGTCTAATAACCTCCAAAAAAATTGGTTTGGGGAGGCTGACAGTCTTGCAGAGACCATTTAATGATTAATCTCAGCCTCAATGGATCTAATAATTACATTTGTATGCCACAGACATTATCATGCACACTACAGTCAATTTCATCATAAGCTAATTAACCTGACCGTATGTTGTGGACTGTGGAAAGAAAGTGGAGTAAATAGAAGAAACTCTTGTCATAAACATGGGTATAACATACCAATGTTACACTGAAAGTTTACATATCATTTTTTGTATCTCTACCTCCCAGATCACATGCATATGACTCAATCTTAATTATTATGCAATTCTTGAATATTAAAATGTTTTGGTTTTTTTTATTAATAGGAAGAACTCATGTTTGCCAAATAAAAAGGCTAGAAACAAACCTGGTGTGCCCTATGTAATGTACAGCTGTATACTGGATCTTACCCCACAACAAGTGCACAGGTCATTTTCTATCCAAGTCAGACCCCTGAAGGAAGTGAAGACATTCATACCCTATCAGACTGGTGAGTTATATTAGAGTTAATTAGAGTTAATTAGACTGAGAGCTTCATGCTGCAGCTTGTATATGGGAAATAAATCCTATAAAACATAGATATCCAGCTCATCAGAGGTGCCGTTCTTCTGCAGGGATGTTAGCTAGACCTCTGTGCATGAAAGAACAGGCCTGCCATTTTAAATTCAGATTCCCCTTTGTAGTTTGACATTTGGCCAGGCCTCCAACCATTCACTGCACTTGGCCATCGTTGAACATTTTGTGTCTAGTAACCCATAGCAAACACTGTTCCCCCACAGACCACTAATTGCTACTTGATGATTGATGATGAAGAGGGGGTTGTGATGTAGGGAGTAGAAGAAGAAAGAAAACTAAAGCATAAAAGTAAATAGTAATACATTGTAGAAGAATGTGCTATAATGTGGTTTTGTTGCACAAATGTGTTTACTATTATGTGCAAAAAATTCCTTAGAAACATAATACTGTATTATACTGTATTTTTCTCCAATTAGTGGATTTATTGGTACTGCATAATGACCTTAATCTGTTTCTGTTTTGCAGTCCAGCCCCAGCCACCAAGGAACCTCAAAGTAGAGGAGTATTCAGACTCATATATGTTGAGATGGAGCTCTCCGCAACCAAACACTATAAAACTAAGATACCAGCTATGTTATTGGAAGGAGGTACTTCCTATAATTTTCTATTTCAAGAACAGAAAGTTTTTCATGCTACTACCTGAATATAGCCAGGTCTGGACTGGCAATCTGTAGGTTCTGGCAAATGCCAGAGGGACTGCTATAAGGTCCCATAGAAAGTCAGTATTTAATGGGCTGGTGGGGGCTGTTTGGGCCTCTATGTGGGCTGATTGGGCCTCTGTGTACCTGAAATGCCAGAACCTATTTTAATTCTCAGTCCGGACCTGAATATAGCTTCTGCCATTGCTCTCTCAATTAGTGCGGGAGCTCTATTACTTGTTGCCGTGAGGGATGTTCTGTGTAAAAATAAAATGGTGCGTCTGAAATTCAAAAATGTACTTTAGAGCTGCACTTAAACCTTACGCCAGCACTATATAAAGTAGCAGTATGCTATTCTAGCCAATTATTAGAAGAGGTCGCTTAGTAGGCGCTGTAAAAGGGCAACTAAACCCTAAAAATGAATATGGCTAAAAATGCCATATTTTATATACTGAACTCATTGGACCTTGCTAAAGTTTCAGCTTCTCAATAGCAGCAATGATCCAGGACTTCAAACTTGTCACAGGGGGTCACCATCTTGGAAAATATCTGTGACATTCAGGAGTGAAGTGGAGACGCTAAGGTTACGGTCGTCGCAAATTATCAACCAGAAAATGAGGTTGGCCTGTAATATAAGCTGATGCTACAGGTCTAATTATTAAATTCTGATGCTAGTTGCACTGGTTTCTGTGTTGCCATGTAGTAATTATCTGTATTAATAACTAACCAGCCTTATATTGTAACATTTAGATTCTATATGTACTGTTTATTTTGAGTCGGTCCCTAAGCTCAGTAACTGATAGAGCAGTACAGAGCATGTGCAGTGAATCTGTTGAAAAGATGGCACAGATCTTCACTGCTAAAGGGCTTAGTTGCCTTGGGCTGGTACAGAAGCCCAAAACATAATGTACAACCTTTCTAGCCAACTTCTTTAGTTAATCTTTAGTTTTCCTTTAAAGGCCTACTGTCATCGCCATGAACCCTTCCCCTAGGTAACCTGCCACTACTTGTACAATGACATGGGGCTTCTACCCCACTTAACAGTACTCATTGTTAAATATCCTATGTCCCTTGACCAACATTTCCCGTATTTAGCCCAATTTCTGTAGCTCCCCATACACTTGTGATTTTCCACCTCTAGGCATACTTTGATATTCTTGCTCTACTTCCTGCTCTGAAGTGTTACACTCTAAGCGGAAATGTATATATAGTAACATAGTTTATGGAGTCCTCTCCCTATTCGTACCCAGGACAACATGTCTACCATGACTGTGCCCTTATCCCATCTGGTTTAGAAAACTTAGACTTACAATTCTACCTACTAGAATTATTTTCATTTTCTCTGCAGGATGATCCAGAGTGCCCTTCATTTTCTTTGATGAATGTCTCTGATAATGTTTATGAATATTATATACTGGGCTCTGACCTCAAGGAATTGAGCAACTACACAGCCAAAGTTCGATCAAGAAGTCATGGGATCTACAGTGGTCCCTGGAGTGACTGGAGCCAAAGGATTTCCTGGAAGAATGAAAAAGGTGAAATCAACTGTTCCTTTGTGTCCACCATTTTTTGTTCTCCTTGCCTCTGTTCATATTGTTCATACAGGTAAAGTTGCTGTATCATTTTGGCCAGAAAAAATATTACAGGGCAATCCTTTTGAAATAAAAATAAAAGTGGTATTGTCAGGATCAGCCGGCACTTGAACACTTGAGTTTTCTGTGTCCGGGACTCTTGTACTTACCATATGAGCCACTGGAGGCTCTTGGGGCTGGTCCTGATCTTGTATTTGATGCTCATGTATGGCTGCCTGTTCACAGTATGTCTCCTCCCTGTTTTCCACCCACCTCGTTTACCCTCATGTGTCTCCTAATCACCTTCCCTTTATAAACCCCGCCCTGAGCCTTGCTCAGGGCTGAGTCATTGAATGTATTTTGTTTGTTCCTGACATGAACACCTTGATACCTGTAAACCTTGATACCTGTAAACCTTCGTACCTGAAAACCTTGATTCTTGGAAACCTTGTCTTTGTATACCTTGTTCCTGAATACTTTTTGCTTTGTTCCTGAGCGAGTACCTCAAGTTCCTGTGTTCCCCATTTTTTCCTCACCTTGTCGATACCCTGATTAAGTGATTAGCCTTTTTGCCTGTTCCAGTCTTTTGTTTTCTGTGTTCTGGCTGCCATTTAATATTCAATCTTTTATCATCATGTCTTTGCCTCCAATCACCTATGGGTACACCCATGGGCTTCTGCCAAATCCACTCCCCATGGAGTGGCTATCCTCCGTTACAGTGGTTCCCCGTTGTAAACCTTACAGGTATACAGATGATACCTTTATTGGCAAACTAATATAATCAAGCTTTCAGAAGATGTTAGTTCCTTTTTTTTTTTTTCAAGCTGATACTTTCAAGCTTTAAAAAGGAACTAAAATGTTCTTTAAGCTTGATTATATTAGTTATCCAATAAAGGTATCACCTTTATACCACTTTTGTTCGTTTTTTTTTTATTTCAAAAGGGTTGCCCAGTAACATTCATATTGTCTACAAATATGTCCTGTTATATTTTTCATTACCTCATCCACCGCTTTTGATCTCCTTCCTCCATTACAATCCACAGTTGGCTTGTTTAATAATTTATAGAATATATCTCCAGCCTTAGGTTCTATAACAGTTGCTGAATGACAGATAGCAAGCCAATTTTCAATATTGTCTCATTTTTCACTTGAAGGGAGGTGATTGACATTTTAAGAGAATGTTTTTCAGTACCGCCAGGATTGCTGGGTGCATTAAATGGTTGCTAATTATGACTGTTGAAGTGATATGAATTGTGATACCAATAGAGGGAAAGACTTTCGTAAAATGATATGTACAGTTTTTCTGCACAGTATCTAATTGGGCATCCGATCCTCCTTTGTCCTTCTTTGTCTAGACAAGAGAAGATCATCTGTGATGGTGTAAAACCGCTGTTGAAAATGATCAATACAACTAAAATGATTTCCCTGTTTTATTATTTAGAGTGTGTTATATAATATATTCTGATTTATGCCATTCTGGAATCATTTAGATATGTATGTGTTAATGGCATAAATGCCCAGTTATTCAATAGCATCTCTAGTGTTTATTTAACAATGTATTTACTTGTCATGCTGATGCCAAACAAGTGGACCTTTCCCCCGATATGCCCACTCACTGCAAGGCGATATCGGGTCAATCTGAACACTCGGATTACAACGAATAGAATGGCACTGACAGATCGTAGGACCGCGTCAAGTAGCTGATGCGGTCCTTGAGCTCCAGAAAAACCTCCCCTATCTGCCCAATTTTTGGCCTGATATCGATCGGGGAGACCCGTCGGAAGCCCACATACACTGGCAGATAAGATGCTGAATCAGTCTAAAGGACGGATATTGGCAATCTGCCCGTGTATGGCTACCTTACGTTACATCCCTGGTGTCAGGTCATTATGGGGAATCTGTACACTAAGCATTGATTCACTAGAGATTTGCCACCATAAAAATTATGTTTTACATAGGTATTGTGTCATGCAATTTTTTCTATTATAATTTTAATGTTGTTTTTTTTTTTAATATTGGACACCTTACACCTCCCCAACCAGTGGTTCGTGAACAACATACTGCTCACCAACCCTTTGGATGTTGTTCCCAGTGGCCTTAAAGCAGGTGCTTATTGTTGAATTCCTGACTTGTAGGCAAGTTTGGGTTACATAGAGTACTGCCAAACAGAGCCACCTGTACACCACTAGGCCACATAGGGGCTACCAATAGTTGAGCACAGCCGGTAACTGGCACCCCCACAAACTCTTTTCATGCTTGTGTTGCTCTCCAACTTTTCTTACATTTAAATGTGGCTCACGGGGGGGGGGAGGCCCCATTTTTATGCTAGTGTAAGTGCCTTTGCCTAAACTTGAAACCGCTAAGCGTATTTATGCAGAGGTTGGCTTTTTTAAAAACCGCAGCGCGCCCCCATGCCAAAAACGCTGCGTATAAAGGTATGTGTGTCCAGAACCTTCTAGGTCAGGGATCCCCAAACACTATTTATTGACTGTAGCATTCCTTAGTCCATTCAAACTGTTCAAATGACCTGTGTTCTTTCAGCTGCAGCTGCAGACAACCCGATCATTTTCATTGTGACACCAATATGTGTTTTGGTGCTGCTGGCTTGTTCGTATATTGGCTATAAACTCATCAAGAGGTGAGTTCTCATCAGCCCTTATGGATCATTTCAGTCTTTGCATTTTTTTCTCTTTCAAAAAACAGCCATTTGTTTTCAATTTTTTTTCTTATGTTTAATTTAACCAACGCTTTCAGCATTATAAACAGTATTTGTATAAGATGGACTGTCAACTTTTTGCCACTTTTGACATTTTTAGTATCTCATGTGGGATTCTTTGGCCTCTTTCAACATCTAATCTACCTGCCAAAGCTGCTTCATTTTTCCTTCTTCCTGACCAGGGAAGTTCAATATGCATGACCTCGGCTCATTTAAGAGAAGTTGGAGGAGGAGGGATAGCATATAACTACACAGGATTGTTTCTTTTGAAGAAGCCAATGCCCGAAAACAAAATGATGTTGATACAATAACATCTTTAAGACCTTTATATACTAACATTTGCTGAAAAAAAGGAGACTTTCATCATCAAATGTGTTACTTCTCTTCATCAGATCCCAGGAAAGGTGGGAAGTCTCATTACCTAACCCCAGCAAGAGCAAGCTTCTAAGCAATTATCAGTTGGTGAGTACAATAAGGAGCACGGATGAGATGAAGAATGTGAGCGTAACAGAATATAGAGATAAAATGACAGTGTTAATGATGGAGATGGTTGAGGAATAAAGGCTTTAAGATAGGAGCAGAACAATGGAAGAGCTACAAGAATTGGATAGGGAACTAAATTACCTTTCCCTTTATTTTTCTTTAATTAGGTCCAAGCCTAGGTCCTGATAATGGTCCTAGGCTTGGACCGAAATGTTGGCCTGTTTTAATGTAACAAAATAAAATTATATTTTTTAAGTAAACCCCAGTGTGCACTCATGCCTCTCGGACTTTAGAGATAGGTATAGATATAGATATATATAAGAGAGAGAGAGAGAGAGAGATTAGATTACTCTGTGCACAAAACACAAGTATGGCTTATTAATTTTGGCACAAAAATCCATTATATGTGTTTGGCCAGGCTGTTCTCCATGATCCTGTGCCTGTCCTTGCACACTCATCATTCAAGGTGCAAAAGGCAGCAGATTGGCTTTTCTCATTTGGCATATATACCCCAGCTATGACTTGATGCAAATATATGGAGAATAAATTTTCTCTGCACAGTATAACCTATAGATGGGATATTTTCCATTTAATGGGGTAGGATAGGAAGAGGAGAAAAAATGACAGTTTCAGTAATTATAAAGAAATTATTGCTTTCATTATTTTGCAAGTGTGTTACCCTAGTAACACTGAGCAGCCTAGGTTTCAATACAAATGTTAATGTAGCTTGCAGTCACAGGTTCACAGAGCACATGAAAAATGAGGCACTTATAGAAAGCCCACCTATATACGGATAGAATACTCGTCTGAAAGAGTAATTGTATAACCATGTTTCTTTATTTGAAAGGGATTCTGGCAGCCTGGAGAATTTACATACTTCACTGAAGAATACTCTGGTGATGGAGAGGGGCCTTGCATCTGCTTCCCTCAAAGGTAAAATACAATAGGATACAGAGGGCACATTCATTTATTGATGTGTATGAAAAGAGTTTTGTTCTGTTTCAAAATTGGCAACTGGAAAACTCGCTAGATATTTAGGAAATGCATAAGGAAAGTATAACCTGAAGCCTTAGTTGAGGCCCTCTCATCAGCTGCACTGAGGCTGAGATATAGAACAGGGGAACTTATACAAAGCTCAAATATCTTATTAAATGAATGGTTAAAACAGTGTCATAGGAAGAATAAGTCTTACTTTCATTGAATTCACTTTTCATTTATAATGAAAGGAGTCTGTGAAGCAGCAGCTTTCTGATGGCTATTATTCCTTGATCATTTTCCATCTCCAGTAGCCATTAACTCCTATCTGCTATGAGATGCACAAAATTGCAGCAGCTAAAAACATGAAACTCTGTGAAATACTGTTGTTTCCTTTCACTTCGACCAATCTGTTTGACCAGTTGGCCATGAGCTTATTATTAAAACCAGTGCACTTTTTCCACCCACTCATATAGCCATATTTTGCTAGTACCTGTTCAGTTAAAGGGGTGGTTCACCTTAAAATTAACTTTTAGTATGTCATAGAATGGACAATTCTAAGCAACTTTTCAATTGGTCTTCACTATTTATTTTTTATCGTTTTTGAATGATTTTCCTTTTTCTGAATTTTTCCAGCTTTCTAATGGGGGTCCATGACCCCAGCTAAAAACAAATGTTCTATAAGGCTACAAATGTATTGTACTTTTTATTACTCCTCTTTCTATCCAGAACTCTCCTATTCATATTCCAGTCTCTTATTCAAATCAATGCTTGGTTACGAGGGTAATTTTCCCCCTAGCAACCAAATTGCAAACTGGAGAGTCGCTGAATAAAAATGAAATAAATAAAAAAACACACATAATAAAAAATTAAACCCAGTTGCAAATTGTCTCACAATATATCACTCTCTACATCATACTAAAAGATAATTTAAAGGTGAACAACCCCTTTAGTTTGATGGGTGGCCAGTTGGATATTCCTTTACTTGCTCCATGTGTGTTGACCTTTATACTTCTTTACAGCCTTGTCATATGGAGCTATATAGACCTCTATAGGCAGATAATGATAGTCTTGTCATAGTCAGCTATAAGATTGGTGTACTTTAGTTTTCACACCAAGCTCTAAATGAGCATGTTTAAATGTCATTACCTTGCTGAATAGCATTAAAGGGGTTTTCAACTTTAAGTTAAAGGAAAACTATACCCCCAAAACACTTAAGCAACAGATAGTTTATATCATATTAAGTGGCATATTAAAGAATCTTACCAAACTGGAATATATATTTTAAGTGAATATTGCCCTTTTACATCACTTGCCTTGAACCCCCATTTCGTGATGGTCTGTGTTTTGCCTCAGAGATCACCTGACCAGAAATACTGCAGCTCTAACTGTAACAGGAAGAAGTGTGGAAGCAAAAGATAGAACTCTGTCTGTTAATTGGCTCATGTGACCAAAGAAGTATAGTTTGTTTGGTTTGTTTGTGCACTGTAAATCATACGATCCCAGGGGGCGGCCCTTATTTTTTTTAAATGGCAATTTTCTATTTATGATTACCCAATGGCACATACTACTAGAAAAGTATATTATGAAAATTATTTACATGAAGCAAAGTTTTACATAGCTGTTTTATGCAATATCTTTCTATACAGACCTACATTTTTTGGGGGGTATAGTTCGCTGTGAATCCATACCTGGTGAATAAATTCACCCATCACTATTGGTCTTCATTACATTTCAAATTATTTGTTTCCTCTATTGATTTCTTTCCATCTTTCAAATGTGGGTCACTGGCCCCATCTAAAAACAGATGCTCTGTAAAGCTAAAAATGTACTGTTATTGCTACTTTACATTACTCATCTTTCTATCCAGGTCCTCTGCAGTTTACAGTATATTATGGTCTCTTATTCAAATTAATGCATGATTGCATATTGGATAATTTGGACCCTAGCAACCAGATTGCTGAAATTACAAACTGGAGAGCTGCTGAATAAAAAGATAAATAACCACAAATCATAAAATGAAAACCAAATGCAAATTTGTGTCAGAATATCGCCCCTTTAATGTGTGCTTAATTTAGCATCCATCTGTGCGCGTATCAATTTGAGCTAGCACTAATAAATAAACCCTGTTGTATTTACATTTTTTGTAAATATTGTTTTGCCCTAAAATTTATTTTTTTTCTTTGGTTTTGCCTTATTGCTTTGATTTTACGGAGTGTTTCGTTAACCATGGAGTGTTTTGTTAACCAATCTCCCCTTTTCCTTGTTGAAGCGGTCAGGCACAAAAAGCTTGGGACACGGAAGAAAATGCAGAAGAGATAGTAACAAAGAGCAATAGTACTCAGCTTGAAACATGTCCTATTCTTCCACCTAAAGCAGACATGGCAGAAGATCAGCACTCTATACAAGATCAGAGTGATGCTGGTGAGACACATAGTTCTACTGCGTTGCCTCATAACCCTCCAGTAGAACAAGCAACCAAACTGCAACATAAAAGTCCTTACCTGTTGTTTACCCGTGCTCATTCAATGTCAGATTTGGTAGGCAAGAAAATACAAAAGTCTGAATATTTTACTCTTCCAAGACCCAAAGGTGAAATATTTGGTGATCCCTCGAAAATGTCACCATCTTGCCGGCCTGTGTCTGCTCAGGAACCACTGGGTTATGTATTTAGGATGGGAGCACAACAATCTTTTCATCCACCAGAAAATCTGGTTCAAAAGGGACACAATACACAATGTACCAGTTTAATGCCTGTTCCCTCACCTTCAGAATCCCAAGCACCTATGGAAGGACCAGTTCTGGTAATAACGCCAGATGGTACAGGGCCGCTGAAGCAGATTGGAGATTATTGCTTTTTCCCAGGACTCGATGGAAGCCAGGAGAAGTTAGAAGTAAAGAAGGCACAACCCAGTGGGCACGGGGAGCAGCAGATAATTCAAAACTTACCTCCGCACGCTATAAAAGCATTTAAAGTTATGCAACGGGGTTATTTCGCTTTGCCACAAAACTGAAGCCCTCACCATATTATATCAATGCACACGCATGACTTACATAGGTAGCTCCCATGACTTTATTATAGCCAGAAATACAACATTAGTGCAATAGCATATTATTTTACGATTGCAGCGTATACAGTATAAAGGGATTGGGGTGCCCCAAAACATTGCATATACAACTTGCTATTCCTTGCATGGACTAATTGAACTGTTTCACATATCTGCTTCTTAGTAACATCCTACAATATAGACCCAACTGCTGTCAGGGATTTTAGTTGCTATCAGTGCTAAGGATACTATTGCAATGCCCTTCTCTTCTCTGTGTGTGTGTATGTATATATATAAACAGCTATGCATATCTTTGCAAAATGTATATTAACATTTTATCTTAGCAAAGTTTCAACAAAATTTGAAATTATAAAGAACTAAACACAAAGGAATTGCTCTTTACTTTTCTGGTGTCTCTGCTAACTTCTTGGATATAAGCACAAACCATATGGAAAGTGTGAAAAATACAAACAATTACACCCCTTTAATGATATCTATGGAAGGGTCACAAGAAGGCATTTGTTCTCCAGCTGGAGATGCAGATGTAACAATTGTGCCAATGAAAGAGCTCAGGGAATACAACTACACTGGCCAATTTGATGTTGTTCTTTCCTTATAGAGGTAGACACAATAGTCCAAAGCATCGGCTTTCTAAAGGTGAAAAAGGCATAACAGCTGCGATTTATTACTTCTAATCCTGGCAACATACTTCTGCCCATTTATAATGTATATTTTAGTAGTAATTTACTTTAAGAAATGCAAGAGAAATAAGGGTAGCTAAGTATTGGTGCACTTTGCCCTCATGGTGCATTAAAATATCTATTGCAAGGTGCATGTGATCGGCAGATGCAAGGCACTCATTCAGAAGCATATATTACGGGAGGGGTATGGGTTAGGTGAGGAGACTCCTATTTGCTTTCCGTGCGCACCCATACTTGTTTTCATCAGAGTAACTGTTTTCTGTGGTCTATTTTGGTACTCAGAAATCTACTGCGATTTTGATATTTGCTGGGTTGGGCGAAAGTGCAAAAACATGGCAGATTGTGCCTGTTTTTTTTGCACTTTGCACCCTACCATGCATATTGTGTTTCCAGTCTTTGGGAGCCAGGCCATCTATGTACAAATTCTCTACATGTAGAATTTGAACCAGGCAAAGATATTGAAGTGAACATAGTAACTTTAACTGCATTTCTTTTTATACTGATTGTATTTAATTTTATAATCTTCCATATATGAGTTATGGCAAATGAACAAATGTTGAAGGTCTGACTTTACATAATGGGTGTGTCATAAAAGTCCCAGAAGTCTTCATCTTTCTTGAACTCTGCCTGAGCAGGAGACTTTATTTGTTTTCTTTTACTCTTGTCTATGAGCCTTTTTTTACTTTTTTTATGCCGTGGCGGAGATGGTGCTGGTGTCTTAAGTGATGGCAGAGGTGGTGATGGTTTTACGAATATTTTAGGTTGAATAGAAGCTTTGTGGGTTGATTTGAGAAGGTTCTCCAGGTTCTTATAGGTGGCAAATCTTTCCATTAGTATTTGGGACCAGGTGGCTTCATGTAATAAAAAGATCACCAATAATAGGAATTGGGAATAAAAACCAAAGAGCAAAAAGAGCTTTGTAAAAGGCAAGCAAAGCAAGATAAAGCAAGCTGGTAAAGATTTTGGATGGCAATGACATGCTGCGATCAGTAGTGCCCAAGCTGATTAGGCCAATGGTAGAAAGAGATAAAAATGTAGAGTGCATTCCATTTAATACTAAGTTCTCATTAGGTAATATGTAAATAAAGATGTCTGCCATGTTACTTTAAAGGGATACTGTCATGGGAAAAAAAAAATTTTTCAAAATGAATCAGTTAATAGTGCTGCTCCAGCAGAATTCTGCACTGAAATCCATTTCTCAAAAGAGCAAACAGATTTTTTTATATTTAATTTTGAAATCTGACATGGGGCTAGACATATTGTTGCCTCATGTGACTTGTGCACTGATAAACTTCAATCACTCTTTACAGCTGTACTGCAAGTTGGAGTGATATCACCCCCCTCCCTTTTCCCCCCAGCAGCCAAACAAAAGAACAATGGGAAGGTAACCAGATAACAGCTCCCTAACACAAGATAACAGCTGCCTGGTAGATCTAAGAACAACACTCAATAGTAAAAACCCATGTCCCACTGAGACACATTCAGTTACATTGAGAAGGAAAAACAGCAGCCTGCCAGAAAGCATTTCTCTCCTAAAGTGCAGGCACAAGTCACATGACCAGGGGCAGCTGGGAAATTGACAAAATGTCTAGCCCCATGTCAGATTTCAAAATTGAATATAAAAAAAATCTGTTTGCTCTTTTGAGAAATGGATTTCAGTGCAGAATTCTGCTGGAGCAGCACTATTAACTGATGCGTTTTGAAAAAGACATGTTTTCCGATGACAGGATCCCTTTAAGCAGAAAGAAGGCAAGAAATTGGAGGAAATGCACACATTATTATCATTAAAGTCAGTATGAACTGAAGAGAGAACATTTTTGGTTTTGCTCAATATCACTTCTAGCACCAGTTTCTGATTTAGACATGTCATTTTTGTGGGCTGTAGTAGCGGAATGTGGTTCTAGTACTAGATGCTGCATATAGACATGTAGGGTTAATAAAACTAAGGGTGACGGAATGCCACTGTGCATTGGAATACATGAAGCAAAGTCTCAGATAAAGCATTTTATTGGGGTGCAGCACTTTTTCTATGCGTCTTTGATGTTCTGGCCTAAAGCATTCTTTAGATTCAGGTAATTAAAGTTTCTCTCGTGCCACTTGCCTGGGAAGAGCAGAGGATAGCAGTCAGTTTGTTATATATGTGCAGGAATGATTTTAATTAGGGCCAATAATGTACATAATTATATATCTACTGTATGTTTAACACAAGCTGAATGATTCAGCTGAACTATGAACTCCCTTTTATTTTCATTAGAAATCTATAGTTCTTCTTCATCAACAGGACACAGTATGCATGAACCCTTTTCCCATTAAATCAATCCCACTGAATTATGTAATTACTCTCATTGCCTTACACTAATTTTTGAAATACCAGTAGACGCCTTCAAGTTGCAGAAGGGAAAAGCTAATTATATATAAAAGAATATAAATTCTTTCCCTTTACTGGGAGGGTCAACAACGAATTTTGTTCCCTTTGTTTCCAAATTCTCCCTTTATAAAACAGAGTTATGTAGTGAAGAAAATGGTCATGTAGTATAAGTGTTTTTTTTTTAAGCTTATTGAACGTAGTTTTATAATTGATTTGTTAAAGTGGACCTGTCACCCAGACACAAAAAGCTGTATAATATAAATCATTTTAAACATGAAATCCAATTTCTATTTCTTATTAAATCATTCATAGCTGTTGTAAGCTCATTTAAAGATCTCAGCTGTCAATCAAATATTGTCTGCCCCTCCTCTATGCCTTAGGCATAGCGGCGGACAGACAATTACTTTCACTTTCCATTCAGCACTTCCTAGATGTCCCTGCTCTCCACACATTCCCCCGGTTCTCTTTACCGTTTAATTGTGTAGCCAGGGCATGGGGATGGACATCAGGTCCCCCATTCTGGTGCACAAACAAGATTTTGAGATGATACAAGGCTTGTCTTAATAACAGTGTCCACAAAATGACTGCTCTCTGCTTGCCATAATAAGAACATCCCAGACTGAAGGAAACATGATTCAAATAATTTATATAGTGTAATTAAAGTTCATTATGCTTGACTGATGTGATAAAATAGGAGTTGGAATAATTTTTTTGGTGACGGGTCCCCTTTAACACACTCGTTTCAGGGGATTGATGATGTGCTGATTGTGTGAAACATACTTACCAGCTCAGTATTTGTATGTATATCTCATTAAATGCATTTCAACAAAAATACATTTTCAGTTAAGCCTTCTGTGTTTTTATTTTTGGAATATTTATTACATATGGTTGCCTCCAGGACAAACAAACTGGCATTGGGTATGTGCCTAGAGGCACCTGAACATTCCAAAGCCAGGCAGGCTGTATGTGATGGCTTTTATTCACCTTAGAAGAAGAATTGACGGTTACTGCTGGTGCTCGGTATGTATAGGAGTAAAGATGTCCTTGCCAAACGAGTGGATCTGAGCCTATATTGGCCACCCACATGATGGACCATATCATTCTGATCTGAGGGTCAATATTCAGCCAATCCATTGTGGTCTACTGACATTCGCTGGATATGAACTACATTAACATGCTGATGTGTTCCTTATCCAATGGGATGTGCAAACCTGCCCACTTAATATCTGGACAATATTTGTCCAGGGCAAGTTTGTTGGTGGGCCCCATACATGTGCTGCAAGTTGCTCTGCTGAAGAGAGATTTCTATCAGTGAGAGCTAACTCATACAGCTTGCCTCGCTTTGGAAATGTTGCGGTATTTCTGTGTGTCATAGAGGCTAAAGGTACAAAGAGTCAGTGTATTTCAGACAGCCTGAAAAGAGCCCAAATTTGCCCCTGTCATCTCCTATTGACTGTAATGCAAACTTTATGAAAGTGCCCATAGTGGCAGTTTTGTGCCTTACAATGTACACTTGAGTGTTTTCAGATCAAAACTTAAATTACCGATGATTTCAATTGGTTGTAATAAATTAGTGTGAAGAGGCAGGGTTGGTTTTTGGTGCTTTCTGCCAGTGGATTTCAGCCAGTGGAGAAAGATCTAGGGATGCACCGAATCCACTATTTTGGATTCGGCCGACTCCCGAATCCTACGCAAAAAATCCGGCCGAATAACGAACCGAATCCGAATCCTAATTTGCATATGCAAATTAGGGATGGGAAGGGGAAATATGTCTTACTTACTTGTTTTGTGACAAAAAGTCACGCAATTACACTCCCCATCCCTAATTTGCATATGCAAATTAGGATTCAATTCGGCTGTGCAGAAGGATTCGGGTGAATCCAAATCCTCCTGAAAAAGGCTGAATCCCGAACCGAATCCTGGATTTGGTGCATCCCTAGAAAGATCCATAACCTTCTTGGTCACCTCACATTCAGCACATGATAGATCTCATTTAAATATTCTAAAAATGGGTTTATAAATATTGGACTATTAATAAATTTTTTGTAACCATGTGTGGTCCTAATACCATAGCATGCCATGATCCATGGGAGCATATCCCCAGATTCACAATATTTAGTTGAGAAGGTAAAGGATTTACCTAAATCATCAGTCTTCTTCCCATGCCAATGTTGTCTGTTGTTTCTATCCATTATTCCTCTTCTGTTAATGTCTGCAGTATAAGAGTCCTCTACCAAACTGCAAGATCTTATGGGCACCCCTGGGTGAAGAGATGGAGAACTGGGTATATAAAATGAACTGGAGGAACAAGAAGGTAGTCATCAGAAGTTTACCCTACATTGACCTACAGGCTAGGGTTAGCTTTTGCCATGATTTTCTCCTTGTGAGATTATTATTATTGTAATTATTATATTTATAAGTGCCAACATTTTGAATTGACACATTAGGCAATTAGGGCCCTGTCTGCAAGACCTTCCAATCTATTGGGTGGAGATAATTGATACACACTACAGACAGCATTGGAATGAGCCAGCTGGACACTGGGGAAAAAGGGCTGCAACCCAGACATGCTCCCCTCTGATCTCCCTTCCCTATCAGAGATTACAAGGTGGTTGCTCTAGTGGGCGCTGGACCTTCCAGGCCAGAGCTGACTATAGATATAAACTGCTGGGGAGGGATATGGTCTTTAATAGAGTATGGAATTAAGGCATACAAAGTTCCTACCAGAAGTTAGAGGGTTACAGTTTCCTTAGGGAAGGTTCTAGTAATAAGTATATGAACCCCCACGCCAGAAAAGTGTAATGCAGGCCCAATGCTAAATGGTCAACCAGTGTCTTGGTTATATTACTTAACAGCACAGTCCAGTTTATAAATTCATTAAGTTAGTTGAAGTAGGGCTTAGTGGTAGGAAACCTTAGATCCCAACAGGATAGAGGTGATGACTGATAAAAAGAATCCAGAACTAAAGTAAATATAATATTTTTAGGTGTCTAGAATTTCAGATCAGATTTAATAACAGAGACACTGGGCAATGGTCAGAATCCTCAGAGTTCAGAATGTCCAGCCTCTCATTATTACCAGACTGGGTTGCTAGGAGTTGTAGTTCACAACAACAGATAGAGGGCCACAGGCTAAAAGTTAATAAACAGTATTTTTGTGCTGGGTGAATTCTCTGAATTCTCTTTATATTTTATAAGAAATTCATGCAAGAATCTCATAAATAGCAATGTGATTTTTCATTCACACACACATATATATATATTATATATATATATATATATATATATATATATATATATATATATATATATATATATATATATATATATATATATATATATATATATATATATATATATATATATATACACACACATAGATATGTCATTATGCCGTGACTTATTTCTCATTTTATTCTATTTTCTCATTTCACAGGATGGGAATGGCTCGTCACTCTGCCCACTCTGTTGCTATGATTCACTACTAAACCTCGATCTTTCGCCTTTTATGCTATTGCTATAAATAAAGCATGAATGTTTCTAGTACTGTGGCTGGAGAGTAAATTCAGCCCCTCATGTTAGGATGTTACCTATATAGCATTTGGGGGTTTCTGGATCAAGCAGAGATAGGATGAGGCCATGGTTGGGTTGTAGAAATAGCTTCCTAGTGCTAAAAACAGTGGCGGAACTACTGGGGAGCAGGGGCTGCATTTGCACCACGTCCTGCATCCTCTCGGGCCCCCCGGCAGTTCATGCACCCCCATATCGGGACAGATAATCGCTTCCGGAGAAGGGTGGGGGGCCCAGCTGCACAGCCCGCACATGGGCACGACTGCACTTAGTTACATTACTGGCTAAATAAAAAATAATATATACTGTAGAAAAATTCCACTGAAAATAAGTTTTTAGTTGAGCAGGTCCAACCTGCTGCAAACTGTCTCAGTACATATATGGGACATGTTATCCAGAATGCTTGGGACCTGGGGTTTTCCGATAAAGGGATTTTTCTGTAAAATGTCTACTTAAAAATAATTTAAACATTAAATAAGCCCAATAGGTTTTGCTTCCGATAAGAATTAATTATATCTTAGTTTGGATAAAGGTACTGTTTTATAATTAGAGAGAAAAAGGAAATCAGTTTTAAAAATTTGGATTGTTTGGATAAAATGGAGTCTATGGGAGACGGCCTTGTTTTGCATCCAATAAGGATTAATTGTATCAAGTACAAGGCACTGTTTTATTAATACAGGTATGGGACCTGTTATCCAGAATGCTCAGGACCTGTCGTTTTCCAGATAATGGATCTTTCTGTGATTTGGATCTTCATACATTAGCTAGAAAATAATAATAACATTAAATAAACTCAATCAGGTATAATGTATTGTTTTATTATTATGGAGAAAAAGGAAATAATTTTTTAAAATTTGGATTATTTGGATAAAATTGAGTCTATAAAAGATGGCCATTCTGTAATTTGGAGCTTTTATGAGGCTCCAGATAATGGATCCCATACCTGTACATAATGGATGTCTCATCTGTAGTCATTATTATTTGATTAAAATGGAATCTATGGTACAGCTTTCCTTAATACGAAATTTCCACAATATTAAGTTTTGTGAAACCACCTTATCAGACGACAGTTGCATGGAAACACTGCAGTCTGCTATTTGGGGCACCCATCATGTACACAATCACTTGCAGGCTATTCAAAGGAAAGACAATCGGCTTTATTTTATGCTTTTTAAAAAGTAGCTCTTGACGT
The DNA here is from genome assembly GCF_017654675.1 of Xenopus laevis. Classification (NCBI taxonomy): domain Eukaryota; kingdom Metazoa; phylum Chordata; class Amphibia; order Anura; family Pipidae; genus Xenopus; species Xenopus laevis. Next base: position 121,578,257 of record NC_054377.1, on the reverse strand, counting down.
AACCAGAATTGTTCAGTGAGGCACTGAGCTGATATCTGTAGCAATACACATTTAATTAACTGCCGCTCACTGTAGCTGCCATGTCCTTCCAGTTTATTTGACAATGGCATGTTGTACCATAAGCAAGAAAACTGCCTGATGTGTATGTTGGCAGTTGCAGTGAGTGCCAGTTTATTTGACACTCACACCAAAGGAGGATTTTTTTTGAGGGGTAGTGGGTTGTTTTACAGAACATCTTTGCTACTGGCTCAGTGCCTGTATAATAAAGTGTCTGTAATGCCAATGTGCTGATCCAGTAGCATAAATTGTGTGGCTAAAGTGGCGATAAAATCGCACACTTAACATGTGGTTGGTATAACAGCAAAGATTCATGAGAATTAAAATGGTTAGATAGCAAGCACATTTATCTAGTGCTGACCTGGAAAGATATTAGCACGTAGGCAGTGTCCAAGATCATAGTAGATCTCATACTTATTGTTCTCTGTTGCCCATGGTTTAATGATTGGCAGGGGGATCCTGTATTCATGTCCTGTCTTTGCCTCGTCTTCTTTAAGAGCACTTCTAACCTACGGTAACAGAAAAACACCAATGAATCAATGAGCTGACCCACACAACTCCCAGCTATAGACAGGCCCTGGCTCACCTGCTCACGGGAGATCAATTGGTCCGACACAGAACTTCGATGTGTGGGATTAATATATGCTGGCATCAGGTTCCTGACTTCTTCAGGCTTGGCTGTGCTTTTTCTGGATTTGCTCTGTTGACTGAATGTTCCTTGGCTTTCCCCTCTTTTGTACTTGTTCCTTCCCGGGGTATTCATCTCTTCATTAGTTTGACTTGGTTCTATATTTTCCTTCCTGGTGAGGCCCTCTGGAGAAGGAGTGAGTGCTGTTCTAGTGTAGGAGGCCATGGCCAGGTAGGAATCAAGTTTCTTTACTTTTAGGCTGACTGGAATATTATTGTTATTATTATTATGGGAGTTGCCTATGTTATTAAAGCAAACAGTAAGAAACAACATCAGATTATGTAAGATTTATTTGGTTTACTTAGCTTAGTTCAATGAATTAGACAGATAGATACACAAACAATGATATACAGAAATTAGGGCTCATCTACGTCTGCAAGCACAGTGGGCATCTTGCACTTTTCACCGCAGTGAGTTGGGAGTAAATCACCATCATTAAAGGTACTTGCTTCAAAATGTGTTCTTTGCACTTCTGTATGGTTGTACTTGGCTCCATTCCTTCCTTTCCACCTATAACATTTTCTGCCTAATCATGTTGTAGGGGAACCCTGTAGCCCTCTTTCATGATGTCAGAGAAGGGTGGGTTGGACGCAGGCCTATAAATAGAAGTGCTGGGCAGGTTCGGGTGTGGATTAGGAGAGCAGGTGGGTTAGGGTAGGTTGCAGGTCAACGTTTTGTCGACCGCATATCACTGGATATCTCTGGATACTTCTTAGATTCATTATTAACTGCAACATAGGTCAAGATCTGTAAGGGTGTAACATATGTCCCAGAATGACAGGTGGTTTACGTGGCATCACTTTGTAGTGTATTAGGCCCAGGGGCATAATAGAAACATTCCTACCCCCTGGCTTTGGTCCTTATGCCAAAAGGGAAACTATATTTCTGAACATCGCCAGTACTATAAAAATATATCACATAAAACAGTCCATATGTAAAGCACTGTAGTCATATAATAAAAAGTATATATTATTTAAAAATATTTCAAATAGCATGTGCCTGTCCTCTTGCTCATTTGAGGCACAGTGCTCAAACACAAACCGAGGGCACATATACATGCTAGGTTACATCAGCCAATGAATGGACAGCGCTGTGTCTTTTACTTCCACACTTCTTCCTGCCATAACTAGGCCCTACCTTATTTCCTGTCAGGTGATTTATGAGTGACACACACAACATAGCAAAATGGCTACTCAAGATGAAAGATGTAAAAAAGCAATATTTGTCGATATGCATATGGAAATCTGATTATATTCTTTAATAGGTCATTTATTAGGATATATATAATGTTTTAAATTATATTGTTTAGACCATATAAATCCCCTTTGAAGCAGACAGCTACAGGTAACAAACAGAACCCTATAGTTACGGGGTACAGGATGCACATACCACCTATGCAACAAGGCAGGTCTGTGTAGCTTCACTGTCAAACTCCAAAACTGAACCCCATAAATGAATAGATTCAGTTACAATTCAAAGGGCTATTGCCCTGGGCCCTCAGTTTATCTCATTGATAGTTCAAGCTTCAGCTGCTCCCCGTCTCCCCTCTGTTGTAACACAGGCCCTGGCGTCACGTATTCCATATCTGACACTACAGTAAGGAAAAGGTAACAGGCAGTCAACTGGCTGCCAGCTTTAGGCAAGAACTAAGGGAGACCCACGGCTATAACAGTTTCTGAATGATTTAATCCAACCAGCGGCTCTTTAGTGGCGAATAAGTGGCAGGCCACAGACTTGACTTTCCTAGTAAAGATAAACCCAGTCCTATGTATTATGCTGAACATTATAAAATATATAAAATATATTTTATCTGTACATTATTAGCTGTTTGTAGCTGTGAATATGTTATTGCAAAGCCTCAGTACAGAGTACAGCAGTGTCTTATAAGCGCTTCTACAGCGGATAAAGACAAATATTTGTCTGGTCAAGTGTCTCTCATTTGCTCACTTGCCATAAGAGCAGATACACGTTGTTTATATCAGTATACATGTGAATAATATGCGGCAGCTTCACAAGTGTCATTATGTATGCATCAATTTAATATCATTGTCATCTGAAAGCTGCCTCAGTCCCTGCTCTCTCACCTGTATCTGTTGCAGCCACGGTATTTCCAGACACACATTGCCAGCAGCTAGATCACCATATTGCTTTCAGGTTTAGTTTCATGTTCCTCTGCAGTTAGTTGCTAAGACACCATTTGTGTTGGGTTGTTAATGGTAACATGGGACAAATGCTTAGTGGCTGTTGGAATGATGCACCTTCTTGCCATTAGGTGTCAGTGTCACATTGTGTTTGACTGCATGCATCTCTCTGCAGGCAATGAAAACATTGAATTTGACCTCAGATAAAGTTCATCTTATTTACTATCTTTTCTACATTTTTACTAAAGATATACACCAGGTACTTATTTGCATGTTATGAATGTTGGACAGGTTTTAAATTGCACATATTGCCTGTAATATATTCAGGGATTTCCATGCTATGAAAACACCAGGTCACTATCATTATCCCAACAGGCATCTGGTGCTTAAAGTTGTAGTTCAGTAACATTAGATGGGTGTGTATTTGCACACAAAGGTGACTATACGTGAGTTGGCCTAGTATGGGGTGCCGTTTGTCCCAAATACATTCTGTATACAAAACTATCCCTAATACACAGAATGAACGTCTCTCATGTTATATAAGTATTTGTGACCAGACACAGAGAAAAAAAATATACAAAAGACTTATTTCTATTAGAGAATGCGAACAAAATCTGGTTAGTGCACAAAAGGATGTCATTATATCACAAACTCCATTCTGTACAGTTTAACAAGCAATCTGTCGCACAAATGTATAACCTCCATGTAATGGACACACTTATGTGCAAAGTTACTTACAGAATGAATTATGTAAAAACAAAGTTGGACATAATATATAATAGTGTAACTAACTAGTGCTTGTCAAGCTAGATTTGACTGACAAAATAGATATCTGTGACAGAAAGCAAGATTTTATAGTACAGGATTCATTCTTTCCACAAAATGACAGTTTTGTTTCACAAAACAGATAAAATAACCATTCTGTGAAGCAACACTGTCAGTCACATTCCTGAACCAATAAGAACAAAGCTTATTGCCATATACAAACAAGATGAGAAGTGGCCAGCTCTGCTCCACATGGCTAAGGCAAAGTATCTGACCTGCTATAGAGGACGCCCTCTAATGTCCCCTGTGCTGCATAGTAATAAACATGAACAAACCTTTCCTAAAAGAGCTGCTGTTAAAAACTATAGGTTCATAAATGGAAGTTTTTACAAATGGCTGAGAAATAAAATGCTGCACTTATAATGATTGTAGAGAAAGAAAAGTATGCAAAACTTATATAAATATGATCATTTTAGGTGATATGGCTATTCTTATTGTAGTAACCTGCTTGTGTGGCCATTTTGGTTAAGGGCATTCCTGCTGTTTTGCCATTATCTTATGACTCACTCCTGTTCCTCTTCCTGTCTAAGCTGAGAGTAATTATGTGACAGGCCACACCCACCTGCAATGTTGTATTAAATGTACCAGAAGTTACTGTGCTTGTCTGGCTGCTTTGCCTGACTCTCAGAGTCAGTTATAAGTTTTGTATATGATAGTTAGACTCCAATGTCTCCTCCTAGCTGTAATCTTGCACCAATTAGCTTGTAGTTGTCTCTTAATAATGTGCTTAGCTATAGTTCAACTACTACATAATAGCTTTAGCCAGAGACTTGGGACTGATCATGTGCACACATACCTCCCAACTGTCCCTTTTTCAGAGGGACAGTCCCTCTTTTGACAGCTCAACCTGAGGTCCCTCATTTGTACTGGAAAGTCCCTCTTTTCTCTGCAATGAACAGCCAGAAAAAGAAACAAAGTTTCTAACTTAATTGGCTTTTGGCAGAGAGGCCAGTACACCTAACAGGTGCAACTAAGATGCTTTATAACAATTTTGAGATAAGAAAATAAGTAATTTTAACAGTTAATACGGAGGAGATAAGGAGAAATATTTTCACATTTTTATAACCTGCCAAACTTTGTAAAATGAACATGGTAATTAGGGGGTGCGGCCACAAAATGGGTGTGGTCAAAAAAATTGCTGCACTACATGCAAAATAATTTTTTGTCTCTCTTTTTATTTCCAAAATGTTGGGAGGTATGGTTCAACTACTACATAATAGCTTTAGCCAGAGACTTGGGACTGATCATGTGCACAGTCACGCATTCTCTATAGTATGATGTTTAGGTTAAATGAGCAGCCACTCCTGAGTACTGTGTGGAAACAAAAGGGGGTCATTTAGGCAGGGGCAATTTTAGGGGATCAAAATCTATTTACATAGAAGCAACAAGCTGCACAATGCTTTATATTTATTTATAACAAAAGACTCTAATGATGCCGTCCCCTTACTTGCCCAATGCTTAACCCTTTCACATCAGAGTGGGTCGAGGGGGGCACAACACTAGAGCAGAGAGCACAACTGTGCCCATGTCTCATGCATGTCCAGGGCCGCCAGCAGGGGGGACAAGTGTTCCCGGGCATTTTTCAAAGAGCTGGGTCCCCTTTACAAGCGCCCGAGCCATGCGGCCATTTCACATATTACATAATGCGGAAGTGCCGAAAAGACGAAGCTGAAGTCCCGAAGCGGCGAAAAGATCCGAATTTGCAAAAGGAGGTTAAGTTGAAGTCCTGAAGCCTTTTGTTTACACACAGTACTCAGGAGTGGCTGCTCATATAACCTACACATCATACTATACAGAATGCGTGGTGCACATGATCAGTCCCAAGTCTCTGGCTAAATCTATTATGTAGTAGTTGAACTATAGCTAAGCACATTATTAAGAGACTACTACAAGCTAATTGGTGCAAGATTACAGCTAGGAGGAGACATTGGAGTCTAACCATCATATACAAAACTTATAACTGACTCTGAGAGTCAGGCAAAGCAGCCAGACAAGCACAGTAACTTCTGGTACATTTAATAGAAGATTGCAGGTGGGTGTGGCCTGTCCCATTATTGCTCTCAGCTTAGACAGGAAGAGGAACAGGAATGAGTCATAAGATAATGGCAAAACAGCAGGAATACCCTTAACCAAAATGGCCACACAAGCAGGTTACTACAATAAGAATAGCCATATCACCTAAAATGATCATATTTATATAAGTTTTGCATACTTTTCTTTCTCTACAATCATTATAAGTGCAGCATTATATTTCTCAGCCATTTGTAAAAACTTCCATTTATGAACCTGTAGTGTTTAACAGCAGCTCTTTTAGGAAAGGTTTGTTCATGTTTATTACTAGAGATGTCGCGAACTGTTCGCCGGCGAACTTGTTCGCGCGAACATCGGGTGTTCGCGCTCGCCGGAAGTTCGCGAACGTCGCGCGACGTTCGCCATTTTGGGTTCGCCATTGTTGGCGCTTTTTTTGCCCTCTCACCCCAGACCAGCAGGTACATGGCAGCCAATCAGGAAGCTCTCCCCTGGACCACTCCCCTTCCCTATAAAAACCGAAGCCCTGCAGCGTTTTTTCACTCTGCCTGTGTGTGCTGAAGAGATAGTGTAGGGAGAGAGCTGCTGCCTGTTAGTGATTTCAGGGACAGTTGAAAGTTTGCTGGCTAGTAATCGTTTTGATACTGCTCTGTTATTGGAGGGACAGAAGTCTGCAGGGGTTTGAGGGACATTTTAGCTTAGGTAGCTTTGCTGGCTAGTAATCTACCTTCTACTGCAGTGCTCTGTATGTAGCTGCAGTGGGCAGCTGTCCTGCTTCTGATCTCATCTGCTGACTGCTGCAATAACAGTAGTCCTTGTAAGGACTGCTTTTATTTATTTTTTTGTTGTTTTACTACTACTACTACTACTACTACTATAAGAGCCCAGTGCTATTAGTCTAGCAGTGTTGGGGAGTGGGACTGGTGTGCTAATCTGCTGCTCCTAGTAGTTCAGCAGCACCAACTTTAATTTTTTTTTTTAATATTCATTTTTTTTTATTTTACTTTTTTTTATTTTACTACCGCTGTAGTAGTGTATAAGTTGACCTTTTAGGCATTATTTGCCCTGTAGGCATTATTTGCACACTGTTTTCTTCAACCCGCCATCGAGCTGTGTGACCTTGTTCCCATTCTGTCTAAATATCCATAATATTACCGTCTCCAGAAAAAACACCGGAGTCACTTTTTTCAAGCAGCCATAATATATTTTACGTAATCCGTATCCACCGCTGTAGTAGTGTATACGTTGGCCTTGTAGGCATTATTTGCACACTGTTTTCTTCAACCCGCCATCGAGCTGTGTGACCTTGTTCACATTTTGTCTAAATATTGATAATATTATCGTCTCTAGAAAAACCACTTGAGTTACTTTTTTTCAAGCAGCATTCATATATTTTACGTAATCCGTATCCACCGCTGTAGTAGTGTATACGTTGACCTTGTAGGCATTATTTGCACACTGTTTTCTTCAACCCGCCATCGAGCTGTGTGACCTTGTTCACATTTTGTCTAAATATTGATAATATTATCGTCTCTAGAAAAACCACTTGAGTTACTTTTTTTCAAGCAGCATTCATATATTTTACGTAATCCGTATCCACCGCTGTAGTAGTGTATACGTTGACCTTGTAGGCATTATTTGCACACTGTTTTCTTCAACCCGCCATCGAGCTGTGTGACCTTGTTCACATTTTGTCTAAATATTGATAATATTATCGTCTCTAGAAAAACCACTTGAGTTACTTTTTTTCAAGCAGCATTCATATATTTTACGTAATCCGTATCCACCGCTGTAGTAGTGTATACGTTGACCTTGTAGGCATTATTTGCACACTGTTTTCTTCAACCCGCCATCGAGCTGTGTGACCTTGTTCACATTTTGTCTAAATATTGATAATATTATCGTCTCTAGAAAAACCACTTGAGTTACTTTTTTTCAAGCAGCATTCATATATTTTACGTAATCCGTATCCACCGCTGTAGTAGTGTATACGTTGACTTTGTAGGCATTATTTGCACAGTGTTTTCTTCAACCCGCCATCTAGCTGTGTGTATTATCGTTTCCAGAAAACCAACTGAGTTTTTGTTGTTGTTGTTGTTTTTTTAAAAATAATGCCAGGCAAAGGCAGGCCGCCACGCAGAGGCCGTGCTAGGGGCCGTGCTGCTATGCAATCCTGTGGCCCTAGCAAATTGCCCAGTTTTAAAAAGCCAATGACCCTGAACTCCCAAAATGCTGAAGAGGTAGTTGACTGGCTTACACAGCACACCCCATCCTCTACCGTTTCTAACTTTACCACAACATCCTCCTCATCCTCCACTGCTATGGCCACCCCACGTAACACTTCCTCCACCACCGGTGCCCCTTCTTCACTGGGGTCAGAGGAGTTATTTTCCAATGAGTTTCTTGAACTGAGTAATGCGCAACCATTATTGCCAGAAGAAGATGAAGGAGATGAGGACCTTACACCAGATTTAATTCTGGCAGAGAACACGATAGAGATGGACATAATGAGTGATGAGGAGGAGGTCCCCGCTGCTGCTTCCTTCTGTGATGTGTCAGAAGAAATTGATGCATCTGAGGAGAATGATGATGAGGAGATTGATGTTTTGTGGGTGCCTAGTAGAAGAGAGCAAGAGGAGGGTAGTTCAGATGGAGAGACGGAGAGTCAGAGAGGCAGTAGGAGAATAAGACTTAGAAGAAGCAGGGAGGACAGCCCGCAGGGATCAGTAGGGCAACAACATGTATCGGCACCTGTGTTCAGCCGGCCAACGCACCCGCCATTGCCGCCAATACCGCCAACTTCTACTGTTACCGCCAGATCGCACACTTCCAAAAAGTCAGCAGTGTGGGATTTTTTTAATGTGTGTGCCTCTGACAAAAGCATTGTAATTTGCAATGAGTGCAGTCAGAAACTGAGCCTTGGTAAGCCCAACAGCCACATAGGTACAACTTCTATGCGAAGGCACATGAGCGGCAAGCACAAAGCACTTTGGGAGCAACACCTCAAAGGCAACAGGCAAACTAAAAGCCACACTCCTTCTGGTCCAGCATCTTACTGCTCTACCTCTGCTCTCCTTGACCCGTCTGAACCACCCTCCACTCCGCCTTCCACCTTGACCACCTGTTCCCATTCCCAGTCATCTGCCACCAGCCAAGTTTCTGTGAAGGCCATGTTTGAGCGTAAGAAGCCAATGTCTGACTGTCACCCCCTTGCCCGGCGTCTGACAGCTGGCTTGTCTGCACTCTTAGCCCGCCAGCTTTTACCATACCAGCTGGTGGACTCTGAGGCCTTCCGCAAATTTGTAGCAATTGGGACACCGCAGTGGAAGGTACCCAGCCGCAATTTTTTTCTAAAAAGGGAATACCACACCTGTACCAACATGTGCAGAGCCAAGTTACCGCATCTCTGTCACTTAGTGTTGGGCCAAAGGTCCATATGACTACTGACGCATGGTCCTCCAAGCATGGTCAGGGCAGGTATGTCACCTACACTGCCCACTGGGTGAACTTGGTAATGGCTGGGAAGCAGGGAATGGGTAGCTCAACAACAACAGTGGAGTTGGTGTCACCGCCACGGATTGCACGCGGTTCTGCCACCACCTCTACTCCTCCATCGCTCTCTACCTCGTCTTCTTCTTCTTCTTACTCTGCTGCTGGGTCCTCCTTCTCCTCCTCCACACCTGTGCACCCCCAGCTCCCCCTAGGCTATTCGACGTGCCAGGTACGCCGTTGTCACGCTGTCTTGGGGATGACGTGCCTGGAAAGCAAAAACCATACCGGATCTGTACTCCTGTCATCTCTGCAGTCACAGGCCGATCGGTGGCTGACCCCACACCAACTGCAGATCGGAAAAGTGGTGTGTGACAATGGAAGCAATCTGTTGGCAGCGTTGAGACTAGGCAATTTAACACATGTGCCCTGCATGGCACATGTGTTAAATTTAATAGTCCAATGTTTTGTCTCCAAGTACCCAGGATTCCAGGACGTTCTCACCCAGTCCAGAAAGGTGTCGGCCCATTTCAGACGTTCCTACACAGCCATGGCACGCCTTGCTGACATTCAGCAGCGCTACAACATGCCAGTCAGGCGTTTGATTTCTGACAGCCAGACTCGCTGGAATTCAACGCTCCTTATGTTGGAACGTCTGCTGCAACAACAAAGGGCCGTCAACGAGTACCTTTTTGAACTGGGTGGTAGGACTGGATCTGCACAGCTGGGGATTTTTTTCCCCCGTTACTGGGTGCTTATGCGCGATGCCTGCAGGCTCATGCGACCTTTTGAAGAGGTGACAAATATGGTCAGTCGCACCGAAGGCACCATCAGCGACCTAATACCCTTCGCTTTCTTCCTGGAGCGTGCCGTGCGACGAGTGACAGATGAGGCTGTAGACCAGCGTGACGAGGAGCTGGAAGCGCACGATTTCTGGTCGGAATCACCAGAACGAACCCAGGCACCTGCTGCAACGCAGGGAGAGGTGCCAGAAGTGGAGTCAGAGGAGGAAGGTGGCTTTGTGGAGGAGGAGGAGGAGGACCAACAGGAGCAGGCTTCCCAGGGGGCTAGTGGTGACCTTTTGGGGACCCCTGGTCTTGTACGTGGCTGGGGGGAGGAGACCGTGGATGATGCAGTCCTTGATAATGAGGAAGCGGAGATGGATAGCTCTGCATCCAACCTTGTGAGAATGGGGTCTTTCATGCTGTCATGCCTGTTGAAGGACCCCCGTATCAAGAGGCTTAAGGAGAAGGACCTGTACTGGGTCGCAACGCTACTAGACCCTCGGTACAAGCATAAAGTGTCAGAAATGTTACCAACATACCACAAGTCCGAAAAGATGCGGCATTTACAAACCAGCCTGCAAAACATGTTGTACAATGCTTTTAAGGGTGATGTCACTTCAGGAACTCATCAACATTCCAGGGGCAGAGGTGCCAGTAATCCTGCCACGAGCACACCTGCAAGGACAAAGCCCTTTGGCCAGTCTGTAACGTCAGACATGCAAATGTTTTTCTGTCCAAGGCAGCGCCACAACCCTTCTGGATCCACCCTCAAAGAACGCCTCGACCGGCAGGTAGCGGACTACCTGGCATTAACTGCAGATATCGACACTCTGAGGAGCGATGAACCCCTGGACTACTGGGTGCGCAGGCTTGATCTGTGGCCAGAGCTGTCACAATTTGCCATGAACCTCTTGTCTTGCCCAGCCTCAAGTGTGCTCTCAGAAAGGACCTTCAGTGCAGCAGGAGGGATTGTAACTGAGAAGAGAACTCGCCTAGGTCACAAAAGTGTCGATTACCTGACCTTTATTAAAATGAATGAGGGGTGGATCTCGGAGGGTTACTGCACGCCGGAAGACTTGTTCTGACTTCTATGCAGCTGTCCTTCTCTTCAAGCCTCATGACTCCACACACAGCTGTCCTTTAGCGTCCTCCTCCTCCCTCCGCCACCGTTACAAACTAGGGTGCAAACCCTACTGGTTTAATTTTTTCTGGCCTCTGTGCTTCAGTGGCTGCGACCAAAAAAATGCCTATTTTCTGCATTTATATGACATAATTTTTCTGGCCTCTGTGCTTCAGTGGCTGCAACCAAAAAAATTTATATTTTCAGCATTTATATGGCATAATTTTTCTGTCAACTGTGTTTCAGTGGCTGCGACCAAAAAAATGCATATTTTCTGCATTTATATGGCATAATTTTTCTGGCCTCTGTGCTTCAGTGGCTGCAACCAAAAAAATTACTATTTTCAGCATTTATATGGCATAATTTTTCTGGCAACTGTGCTTCAGTGGCTGCGACCAAAAAAATGCATATTTTCTGCATTTATATGGCATAATTTTTCTGGCCTCTGTGCTTCAGTGGCTGCAACCAAAAAAATTACTATTTTCAGCATTTATATGGCATAATTTTTCTGGCAACTGTGCTTCAGTGGCTGCGACCAAAAAAATGCATATTTTCTGCATTTATATGGCATAATTTTTCTGGCCTCTGTGCTTCAGTGGCTGCAACCAAAAAAATTTATATTTTCAGCATTTATATGGCATAATTTTTCTGTCAACTGTGCTTCAGTGGCTGCGACCAAAAAAATGCATATTTTCTGCATTTATATGGCATAATTTTTCTGGCCTCTGTGCTTCAGTGGCTGCAACCAAAAAAATTTATATTTTCAGCATTTATATGGCATAATTTTTCTGGCAACTGTGCTTCAGTGGCTGCGACCAAAAAAATGACTATTTTCAGCATTTATATGGCATATTTTTTCTGGCCTCTGTGCTTCAGTGGCTGTGGCCAAAAAAACTGGGCAAACAATGCCTACAAGGTCAACGACGTTGACCTTGTAGGCATTGTTTGCCCAGTTTTTTTGGCCACAGCCACTGAAGCACAGAGGCCAGAAAAAATATGCCATATAAATGCTGAAAATAGTCATTTTTTGCCATACGTTGACTCAACGTATATGGCAAAAAATGACTATTTTCAGCATTTATGTGGCATATTTTTTCTGGCAACTGTGCTTCAGTGGCTGCAACCAAAAAAACTGGGCAAACAATGTCTACAAGGTCAACATATGGCGAAAAATTACTATTTTCAGCATTTATATGGCATATTTTTTCTGGCAACTGTGCTTCAGTGGCTGCGTCCAAAAAAACTGGGCAAACAATGTCTACAAGGTCAACGTATGGCAAAAAATGACTATTTTCAGCATTTATATGGCATATTTTTTCTGGCAACTGTGCTTCAGTGGCTGCGTCCAAAAAAACTGGGCAAACAATGCCTACAAGGTCAACGTATGGCAGTTGTTTAAAGAGAACAGTAGATTACTAGCCAGCAAAGCTACCTAAGCTAAAATGTCCCTCAAATCCCTGCAGACTTCTGTCCCTCCAATACAGAGCAGTATCAAGCAGATTACTAGCCAGCAAACTTACTATCATCTGTCCCTGAAATCACTAACAGCTCTCCCCCTACACTATCTCTTCCAAGCACACACAGGCAGATTTTTCAGATACATTTTTGCCCTTGATCCCCCTCTGGCATGCCACTGTCCAGGTCGTTGCACCCTTTAAACAACTTTAAAATCATTTTTCTGGCCAGAAATGTCTTTTCTAGATGTTAAAGTTCGCCTTCCCATTGAAGTCTATGGGGTTCGCGAACCGTTCGCGAACCGCTCGCATTTTTGCGCAAGTTCGCGAATATGTTCGCGAACTTTTTTTCCGACGTTCGCTACATCCCTATTTATTACTATGCAGCAAAGGGGACATTAGAGGGCGCCCTCTATAGCAGGTCAGATACTTTGCCTTAGCCATGTGGAGCAGAGCTGGCCACTTCTCATCTTGTTTGTATATGGCAATAAGCTTTGTTCTTATTGGTTCATGAATGTGACTGATAGTCTTGCTTCACAGAATGGTTATTTTATCTGTTTTGTGAAACAAAACTGTCATTTTGTGGAAAGAATGAATCCTGTACTATAAAATCTTGCTTTCTGTCACAGATATCTATTTTGTCAGTCAAATCTAGCTTGAAAAGCACTAGTTAGTTACACTATTATATATTATGTCCAACTTTGTTTTTACATAATTCATTCTGTAAGTAACTTTGCACATAAGTGCGTCCATTACATGGAGGTTATACATTTGTGAGACAGATTGCTTGTTAAACTGTACAGAATGGAGTTTGTGATATAATGACATCCTTTTGTGCACTAACCAGATTTTGTTCTCATTCTTTAATAGAAATAAGTCTTTTGTATATTTTTTTTCTCTGTGTCTGGTCACAAATACTTATATAACATGAGAGACGTTCATTCTGTGTATTAGGGATAGTTTTGTATACAGAATGTATTTGGGACAAACGGCACCCCATAGCCTAGGGCCAATGACCATCCATTGTTCATTTTCTGGGACCAAGAAGCAGATTTGAGTGTAAGAGAGGAGGCATGGGCAGTAATGGGTGAATTTCTCCCGTTTCACCGAAAAATTCACAAATTTCCCGCAAAACAGCGAAGAATCCGCAATACTTGAAAATTGACGCCCGTGTCAATTTTGGACACGCATCTGCAAAGTTGCTTCCGAAAATTTAGACGCCGGAGTTAAAGTCAATGGGTGTCCGAATTTGATGCGCAGCGATTTTGATGCAACGCTGGTGAATTTTTGCGAATTTATTCGCCGGCGGCAAAACCTGGAAATTTGCCGCGACTTTGCACCAGGCTATTTATTTGCCCATCACTACAGTGTCCAACATTACCCGATCATATAACAAATGGTTAAATGAAAGTCTCAAGGATGTCCTGAATGTATAATTATCATCATAGCCACATGCAGTCTTTATTTTATATATACAGTATATGCACCCAAGAATGGCAGCTTCATAGGACAGTATATGGATAAATAAAAAGCCCTTGGCACATTTGCAGACTGTCTTGCATGTGTAGATCAGCATGAGTAGGAGGCAGGCTGAAGTCCAATGATGTTAGGTTCAGGAAAAACTCAACCCGCACCCAAACTTGACCCTCAAAATGTTGCCATTGAAGGACCATACCAGTATCTTCTCGCTCTGTACGAGCATTAATTGTATATTCTTTTGCTCTTACATTGGGGGCTGCTCCATCTGATTCTAGATACCTGGTTACTACTGATGAATGTCCTTAAAGGAGTGGTCAGTGGCATCATTTTCTAACAAGATTTCATCAGAGAAATGAATGATGTCACCGGAATTCCTATAAAGGTTTAACAGGGGAATGTAATAAAAGTTGCAAAGAGCAAAACAATTCACACCAATAAGACTAAAAATCCACATCTCGCAATGTATTATTTTTCCTTAAACTGTTATTGCATTGCGAATTTTAATTGCGCATTGCGAATTTTAATTGCGCACTCATAAGAAGTACTTGAAGGTGTCGTAATCTTTTGGAGCAAACATAACGACTTTTTCAGTAAGAAGTTTTATTACATTGACTGCGCATTGGCGCAAACGATAAAATTCGCAAACGGTCTTTCACTGTCGGAAGTGGTCGCTAAACAGTTTCCGGGCTCGCAAAAGCTATATTAAATTCACACAAAGCAAAATTTGTTCGCGCAAAGGCATAACTTTTCGCATTGCGAATAGTTTTTCCGTTAGCGATTTTTATTACATTCCCCCGTAAGAGCCTTAAAAAAACACAGAGAGCCACTGATTGCTCTATGTCAGCTGAATCACAACAGTATCAACGTCACGTACTATACAGTACTGACCTACCGCACATTCAAGTCACAATAATATTTTTATATTGCTGCCCAATATTACTTGGTACACCTTAACATTATTTATATTCTACTGGATTCTGGTAATTAAAGATACATTTTCTGTATAAGTTATAATGGAGGAACCTTTTCCACTTCTGTATGGTAGAGGCACTATAGTTTAATGTAAAGCAGGATTTCTTACTGAAGGTGGTTTAGATGTAATGTCAATTCAACTTGTTGCTCTAGCTACAGAGCACCAGTAAATATATATATATATATATATATAATTATATTATAAGCAGGGGCTGAAGCATAATAAGCTTATTGCCTAAGCTCAATATTTGTGGTGGGATAATTTAAGATATGGAAGCATTTCTTGTTCATTAGAAAGTGTTGTTATTATGCTGTGTTTATGGAACAAAAGGATTCCTGGGATTTTCTACAAAGGTTCTTTGAGACCAGGGCTGGGAGAGAGCAAGAATCCAATGTATCTGCCAATCCTGTCATCTCTAAATGTCAATTGAGTGAACATTATAATATTTTCTCATCAGCCGATACACCCAGAGAATGATCTGTTCCATCCTTGAGCAATGCACAGACTTTGAAGGATATGGAAACTGTGATGGAATTGTTTTCACTAGAGGATAATGCAGGGCCACTGCTAATAAATCATGTTTTAACTTATCTAACATAAAACCCTATCATCCTTGGTCTTCCTCACTTAGAATTTCTCCTGAGATTTCATTTCATTCAGCCTTTCAGAGGCATGCAAAAATAATTGCATGTATAGAAGAATATCTATCTATCTATCTATCATCTATTTATCTAATCTATTTATTATCTATCCACATCAATTAAAAGCCATATCAGAACTACAGCACAGTTCAACATTCAACCTATTATAGTCTCAATGTTATCAACAAATAAGAACTAACGCCAAATATCAAATTAATTGGCCTTCAGGCTGGGTCCCTTTAGCCCATAACATTGTTAAAGATATATAGAAATACTAGTTTAACAGTCACCCTGCTATAGTTTCAGGGGTATCCAAGGCACAAAATGAGCACTCAAACATCACCCTGATTGGCCTTCAGACTAACCAACAGCTCGTACCAAGGTTACTACCATTAAAGTTCCATAAAAAATGTTTTAGCAACTCCTGCCAACTGGAGGACGCCATGTTTGATTGCGGTAACGCATTGTCAGACTGGTATATCATTATATATGTAATTCAAGTACAGAGCACACAGGCAGTATTGTAAGGGGGCCATCCAGTGAATATTTTAGCCAGGCTGGGTGCCGGGGTAAGCCAGATAATTGTGAAGTTTTGTGAAAGTCACTTGAGTGTCCATATATCCATTTTAAAAGTAATTAACTTGCTTCACTAGAAAGGTAGATGCTACAGATCTTAAAGCACCTGATATAAAATAAAGTGAAGCAAGATGGGCAAGGAACCCATTGAGGCATCTGCAGAGACCCTCAGAACTGAACTTGGCATAGTATGAGAAACATGGCGACCAAGTGCCTGTGGTAGGTCATAAATCTCAGACTCTTGTCCAGCTGTAGATGTTAATTGTGGAATTGAGCCAGTGAATCAAAATCTCATTGGTCAGAAGATGATGTTTGACACGCAATAAGAAGGAGCCATTCTTTCTCTTTTACCTTATAAATCAAACATCTTGGGAGAAAGTTCAGCACCCCAGACCCCCCCCCCTAATAAACATTCATCAATGTTTGTCAATAAATCAGCACATTTTATTGATGTTAACATGCATAAAATGTAGAAAAATACCTAGTTGATTTCAGAACTTTAAGTACAGAAAATCAGATATACAGCAAGAATATATCACAATGTACAATCCTATCATGCTTGTGCAATACCAACTTTAATTATACTATCC
Organism: Xenopus laevis; assembly: GCF_017654675.1. NCBI lineage: Eukaryota > Metazoa > Chordata > Amphibia > Anura > Pipidae > Xenopus > Xenopus laevis. The sequence continues at coordinate 121,561,411 of NC_054377.1, read as the reverse complement.
TGTCTACCATTTGTGGTGGACATTGTTCAGTAAATATGGATATTGCCTAGAAGTATCTTATACTGTATTTATTCCTTTTTCCATTCGGAAACCTTGTGTTGTGGTTGGGCACGGTGGAACCATTCAAACCAGGAGCCATCATAGACTGCAGTGTCTTCCTTGCCAAGGATGTAGGAGGCCATGACAAGCTGACAGGCAGTGACACCACGGCGACAGGTAATAGTGAGGGGTTTGTCCAGAGCAATGCCTTTGAGGTGGAAGAGATTCCGGATTTCATCTGGAGACTTCTCGTAGCCTTCTTCTGTGAGGAAACTAGTAAAAGGAAGGTTTGAGGATCCTGGGATGTGTCCTGGATTGATTCCTACAGGAGAAATGGCAAAACAATGTCATTGGTAAAGGTTTGGATTTAAATTATTTATTGTGTCATAACTGATTCCATTATTTTTTACAGTAAAGAAATATCAAACATATGATTCATCAGTTATTGATGATCATCTGGTGTTGGGTTGACCAGCCTGAAGCACAGGGGACCTGCTGGTTTGACTCGCACAAAAATATACCTGTGACATGAAGCCAATCCAACCTTTACTAGTCAAACTGACTGAAAGTTACCCACCACATTATTAACCCTTTGCACCTCCTCACCTCAAAGTTTGTAATGTCACTGGTGGGTTAGAACGTGTTTGTTTCAGAAATGAAATGGGGCATGGCCTGCAAGAATGGGACTCATTTTGGTAGCATATAACTGGTAACATTAAAAGAAAGTTTTTTGGTCCCTGTTTGTTTACACTGAGCTTTGGTCCTATCTCAGCTGCAGGGTCAGACTGGGCCAGTGGGACACCTGGAATAAACCTGATGCCCCCCCCGATCAGAAGTCATACAGAGCAATTAAAAAGTATGTGTGCTTGTGGGGGAGGGGGGTGCTTGGTTTTCCTTGCAGGGGAGTTGACGACTGGGGTGGGGGCCCTGAGGTTTCATCTCTGGTAGGTCCCACACACCCCAGTTGACACTGCTCAATCAGTCCAATCTGGAGTGACTCCACTGTGTCCAATTTAGGGCCCAATCACATACATTTGTAGGTGAGAGGTATATGTAGAAGTTGAACAATGCAGCATGTAGTCAACATTTGACTGTGCAGGTAGAACAGCAGCTCTTTATCAAATATTATGGTGATCCCTTACTCACTGTGTTTAGGGAATCTCCGACAGAGTAGCAGCCCTGTCCAGCCACAAATTTTCCAAATCAGCATTCAAATAAACTCTGGAGAACCACAGCAAATTCAGTGTATCTTTATTTTTCCATACAACATGTTTCGGATATAGATATCCTTCATCAGGTGCTTGTTACAATGTGAGATAAAACCCAAACAATTTATTAACCCTTATCAACCAACAATAAAAAGTCAGCTCCAACTCATGGAGTTGGACAAATCAAACCATTACTCAACAGAACAGCAGCTCTGTAGTAGTGGCCATAACAGACTAGAAAAGGGACTGTGCAATATCCAATCCCCACACCGACCGAAATCCATAGCACAGCAGTTGGGGTTACCAGGTCACATTTTTATTGTTATTGCTACTTTTTATTACTCATCTTTCTATTCAGTCCCTCTCCTATTCATATTGCAGTCTCTTATTCAAATCATTGCATGGTTGTTAGGGTAATTTGGACCCTAGCCACCAGATTGCAAAAATTGCAAACTGACCAACTGCAAGTAGTCTCAGAGAATCACTCTTTAAATCATACTAAAAGTTAACTTAAGGCTAAGGCCATACTAGGCGATAGCGCCGCGATTTGACTCGCGGCGACTTTTCGCCACGACTTTTAAGCCGCAATCGCTGGGGAAACTTTTGCGCTGGCGTCTATGGGGAATCCAGCGTAAAAACACACGCAGCGATCTTTTTTCTATTGTCGCTCGAAATCGCCTAGCGAGGCAATTTCGAGCGACAGTAGAGAAAAGATCGCCGCGTGTGTTTTTACGCTGGCGATTTTTCGCGATTCCCCATAGACGCCAGCGCAAAAGTTTCCCCAGCGATTGCGGCTTAAAAGTCGCGGCGAAAAGTCGCCGCGAGTCAAATCGCGGCGCTATCGCCCAGTGTGGCCTTAGCCTAAAGGTGAACAACCCCATAACAGCATCTAAATGCCATAAAAGGGGGTCACCACCCCATAAACAGAAAATATACTGTAGCAGAACATTGTCATGTATTTAAAGGGATACTGTCATGGGAAAAAAAATTTTTTGAAAATGAATCAGTTAATAGTGCTGCTCCAGCAGAAGTCTGCACTGAAATCCATTTCTCAAAAGAGCAAACAGATTTTTTTATATTCAATTTTGAAATCTGACATGGGGCTAGACATTTTGTCAATTTCCCAGCTGCCCCAGGTCATGTGACTTGTGCCTGCACTTTAGGAGGGAAATGCTTTCTGGCAGGCTGCTGTTTTTCCTTCTCAATGTAACTGAATGTGTCTCAGTGGGACATGGGTTTTTACTATTGAGTGCTGTTCTTAGATCTACCAGGCAGCTGTTATCTTGTATTTGGCTGCTTGGGGGGGGGGAAAGGGAGGGCGTGATATCACTCCAACTTGCAGTACAACAGTAAAGAGTGATTGAAGTTTATCAGATTACAAGTCACATGACTTGCGGCAGCTGGGAAATTGACAATATGTCTAGCCCCATGTCAGATTTCAAAATTGAATATAAAAAAATCTGTTTGCTCTTTTGAGAAATGGATTTCAGTGCAGAATTCTGCTGGAGCAGCAATATTAACTGATTCATTTTGAAAAAATGTTTTTTTCCCATGACAGTATCCCTTTAAAGAAATTACATTTTCTAAGATTTTGGGTGGTGTATAACAATAGAGGAAGCAGACCCAGCGGTCACGGGGGTGCCCAGCCACGGGGTCTGCTTCACAAAAATCACCTTTCACCTGCCACGATCAGACATTTTGCATGCATGCTGCAGTGGGCAGGCACAAGCATGCACGGGGGGGGGGAAGCATTGTTGGTATGCACGCCGGGACCCTACCAAGATTCTTTTACAAGGCGGCTGGGGGAATCTTGTTATGCCACTGAAAGGGTTAGTTCATCTTTGCAAAGCTTTTTATTCCCAAATAATACACCTTCCAAACAGAAAATCAATGAGCAATTGAAAAAAGTCATTATCTGAAAATGATTAGTTTTTTAAAGGTAAACAAGTCCTACTCAGTATAAATACTTGAGTCTTACAAATTCTGTTTTACCCTGATGTAGTCATCAAAAGATGTTCATATATCGTTACATTAATAACATGTGAGGTTTACTGTATTTACTGATGTGACTAGACTAGCCGGAATTTGCAATCTGTGAAGCTTTCTCGTTAAGCTGACAATGATGTAAATACCAAGGTTCCAAAGCAGAACCCAGTGATGTGAACACTCGGAATTGTAATCAGCGTTTCTGTGCGAAATGCCAATGTGATATAGATTTGTTTCAATTGGTCTGGTTTACGTATAAAGAAGCAATTAACCTATTAGGGTTTGGGACGAATGTGGATGAAATTGGAAGGGAAGGAAGGAATACAAAATGGTTCATAGTGAGCACTACTTCTCAGGCACAGTGATTAACACAAGGCAATGTGAGAAGATTGTAAGGGAATTGAATGAGAATTGAGGCAATTACAGATGATTAGTTAAGGGCCTACAAGTGCTTCAGAGAAACTGACTCTGCTGTTCTCTCTTTTATTGTGTAACATAATACTGTAATAATACTATAGAATAGATTCATAACGGTGAGAGTCTCATCAGATTAGGAATCCCATGTCAGATGGATAGGCTAGAGCCAGATGGGAAAGGTTTCTGAGGGTAAATTCTCCTTTGTGGCCTTTTGCCAGAATGAAAGGATTGGCAGCTGCATCTAATAGAGATTATCTGGGTTCTTTTATTTTGTAAAGAGTTAGGCTTTATTGTAAGTCAATATTTTGTTGATTTTGCTCTTACTGTTTATTTTGAAATACCAATAAAAATAATTGGAAAAGAAAGAAAGATTATCTGGGCAAATCTGTCACCCACACTTTCTCTGACACCCTGTCCTCTTAAGGTAAGGCATTTGTAACCACGCAAGGTCCATATTCTTTTCTTCCAAGTCTGCACTAGATAGGGTTTCTGAGCAAGGTCAACTAACCCCATGTACTGGGGGTGATAATAATTCAGTTCTGGATTTTTATAAACCTAATATTTCTGTACTCTAAATCAGGAGTCCCCAACCAGTTTTTAACCCGTGAGCCACATTCAATTGTAGAAAGAGTTGGAGAGCAACACAAGCATGAATATAGTTCCTGGGGGGACAAATAAGGGCTGTTATTGGATATTTGGTAGCCTCTATGTGGACTGACACCTGATTTTTACATAACCAAAACTTGCTTCCAAGCCAGAAATTCAAAAATAAGGTCCTGCTTGAAGGGCAACTGGGAGCAACATACAAGAGGTTGGTGATCAACATGTTGCTCATGAGCCACTGGTTGGGGACCACTGCTCTTAACAGTAATATGAACTAAAGTCTGAGAGTGGATCATTAGCACCCTCACATCATGGAGTTTTTAGACATCTTTGGTTTCCACAATCACATTAAAGGTGTCTTTTTCAAGCCTGAATTAGAGTCCTTCTACTCCACTCCACTGAGCTCATCTGCTCATGCATGGGCCCTGCCCCATGGCCTTCCTGACAGATATCTGGCCTAAATTCATCCAGAATTGGCCAGCTTCAGTCATGAAACTTTCATAATTTAGTCGACTGAGGAGGACCACATTGGCACTTTGCAGTCATTGTCCACTTTGCCTGCTTAAGCCATCATTATAATCTTATAGTTGCCTGAAAGAGGGGCGACCGATGGGATCAGCTTGATTTGTCTCGGCACCTAAGAGATCTTCATGTATATGACCAGCTTCACTCCAGTTTCCAGAGTTTCTATAGTACATGCTCAGCTTTATTACCAACAAAAACAGACATGTCACATGGGTAACAGGCGCCTGGAATGTCAGAAATGCTATTTCCCTTTGTAAAACTGCCTGGACCCCCCACCCTTCCCTGATCTGCCTACAAGCGACTGCTTAACAAACCTTACCTGTGGGATATTGATCTGAAATATTTTCTGCACTAGTCTGCACATTTTTCTACTTCTTGTTTACACAGTTTATAGCAGATAAAGCGTTCAATGAGGTCAACTTCTTATTTATGTGTTGTAAAGTTTAATTGTAGCTGGTTTATTGCAGTTGGCTTCAGCTTTGTTTCCTACTGTGTTGGGTAAATAAAGTCTTAACATCTCAAGTCTAACCCCAATGGCTGAACTTGCAGATCAGTAGCCAGTCTGGTAACACCAGTGCAACATTCTAGCCAGTAATAGCAAAGGCACTTTGGATGATTGCTTTCATTTGCCAGCCATGCCATTTCCAGCTCAAGGTCAAGCAGAAAAACAATGGAATCCATTGATTTTAATGGTCATTTTCTGGACCCTACCTTTGCATTTGCAGGTCAGGTGATTATTGCTCAGAATTTTCTGGTAAGCATGGTGATACATAGGTGTCCAATCTGATTTTAGCGGCTTACTCTGCCCCTCTAGACCAATTCAGTAACTTGTTGGACTGTAAATGGACAAAACAATGGCCTACTCAATTGATATAGTAAGCAAAAATGAAAGTGGGCGGTATTTAAATTAAATGTCAGTTTAAGTGATCATTCTGCTAAACTATTACCCCCAGCATGTCATTGCTGTCAGGCTATGTCTGTGGACATCTGTTGTGCATATTTCTGCACATTCCTCTGCTTGGGCCTCTCGCTTTCCCAGTGCTGTGCCCCTCGCAGTGTTTCTCTGTACCTTGCAGTATTTTACTTTCTTCTAACAATACCATGTCTCTGCCTAGTATAACAGTGCAATGGCCTGAATCTGACAAACTATCCAAAGTGGGGCTGACTGTGAGGTGACTGGCTGGGTATTTTATTCTTATGCACAAACCCCCAAGCACTAAACATCAGCTGAACAATGGCATGTACTTCTTACCTTCTCCTGGTTCAGGCTCTGACCCTTGGAATCTCCCCTCAGATCGGGAATCTACCAGCTGGAACTCCTTGCTGTCCATGTTCCTCAGGATGTCCTCATAGCTCTTTACACGGGAGGAGTCCAACACTGCCTTGAATGTCTCTGGCTTCACCTGGGGCACCTCTGTAGTCACCGGAAGCCCCTGCTTTAGCCAATTGCGGAAACCCCCATCCAACACTGACACCTTCTGATGCCCGAATACTTTAAACATCCACCAGGCACGTGGTGCATAGTACATGCCCAGCTGGTCAGCATCATACACTACCACGTGACTCTCATTGTTAATGCCAAGTTTACCCACATACTTGGCAAAATCAGCTTCACTGGGCAGCATCACTTCGTATGGGGATGACTTGTCTTTGCATTCATCTATATCAAAGTACAAAGCCCCTGGTATGTGCTTCTCTGCATACTCCTTGCGCCCATCTCTGATGGCTGGAAAGTAGAACGAGGCATCCAGGACCCTCAAGGCTGCCCCTGTCTGACTTCCTTTCAGGGCTGCAGAGAGCCAACTGGCAGAGACCAGTGCCCGGGATAGCAGCTGCTGGGCCATCTTGGCAAGGACTGAGAACAGGGGCAGTGTGCAAGCTGTACAGAGGAGAGGCGGGTTAAAGCCTTGTTATTTAACTGGGCTGGCTGGTTCTCTCCTTAGGGCTGAACTTTACTGCTGAGTAATGGAAGGTGTTACCAGTACATATTTAGACTTTGGTTTGAATGGCAACAAGGATAAGAATTTTCAAAAGTCATTGCTGCATGCATTCTATTTGTTTTTCTCATCAAAGAAGTGAGGAGTGGGTGGGAGTGGGTGGGAGTGGGTAGGAGGGGAGGGGGTGTTCCAATCTCTGTGTTTTTTTTATATAGTTCCACCTCGACAGCACTGCACATGGCTATTAGCAGAACATAGAAATGCTGGTGTGTCCTACAGCACGGAGAACATGGATTGTCTCTCCATACAAACTGTGAACAGACATTGAATAAGAGCTGTGTTATATGTTTGTCACCTTGCCATCTGTTGCATTACTCCTCTCTGTATACAACTGACACAGGCTAGTAAGTTCGGCTGTAGCAGCATGTATGCAAACTATAGAACCAGTGGGATGGGACTGTGGCTGTGGGATAGCAGGTATAGTAGGGAGAGATGGTGCCTATAGTAGCAGTGGGGATAATAGTCTCTGGGAAGGGGCTGTGACTGTGGGATAGCAGGTATAGTATAGAGACATGGTGCCTATAGTAGCAGTGGGGATAATAGTCTCCGGGAAGAGAGTGTGGCTTTGGGATAGCAGGTATAGTAGGGAGAGTTGGTGCCTATAGTAGAAGTGGGATAATAGTCTCTGGGTATGGACTGTGGCTGTGGGATAGCAGGTATAGTAGGGAAATATGTTGCCTATAGTAACAGTGGGATAATAGTCTCTGGGAAGTGACTGTGGATGTGGGATAGCAGGTATAGTAGGGAGAGATGGTGCCTATAGTAGCAGTGGGGATAATAGTCTCCGGGAAGCGAGTGTGGCTGTGGGATAGCAGGTATAGTAGGGAGAGTTGGTGCCTATAGTAGAAGTGGGATAATAGTCTCTGAGAAGGGAGTGTGTCTGTGGGATAGTAGGTATAGACAAATACAAGATTTCTCTGCACGCAACCCATTATCAATATATTTAAGACAGAGACATTTTGTGCATACTGCTACTGAAAAATTCCTTACCCTTTAAACAAAACAAGGATTGTTTGTCCATATATTGCAATATATTTAAGCTGGCCAACTATGTCAAAGTCATCCCATATCTGGCCAGTCCTACATTTCAAATTGCTTCATTATATATTTTACAAAGGGACTAAGTCTTACCTGCAACTTATTCGCTGCTTTGAAAGTAAAACCCCCAAACTTGGCTGCCCTTTTATTAGACACCAGTGGGATCACCTGACTATAGCTGGGAAGGGTGGGAGCTACAACATGGAGCTGGTCACTGCTCCTGTATAACTATAACAAACAAGGGAAAGTTGTGCTCACCACTAATTTTTAAAACCATTAGGTGGGGGTGCAATGAGGGTGTGACCACAAAATACATTTAGACAAATACAAGAGTCCTCTGCACTCAACCCATTATTAATATATTTAAGACAGAGACATTTTGTGCATACGCAAATTAGGGGCAGCAAAGGACAAAGTGGAAAAAAAAATCTTCTTTTGTGATGAAAAGTCACGTGATTTCCCTACCCACCCCTAATTTATATATGTAAATTAGGATTCAGATTTGGTTCGACCAGGCACAAGGATTCGAATACGAATCCTGCTGAAAAAAGCCTAATCCTAGCCGAATCCCGAACTGAATCCTGGATTTGATGCATCCCTAGATGCTACCCTATGTAATATTAGCATACTTGCCCCCCACTGGAAAATTTTCTGCGGACGCCCATGCAGGAGGGTGAAGCAGTTGTGAAGGGGCAGAGGGGACTGTACAGGGGGCCTAATAGTGAACTTATCAAACTTGGAGAGAACATTTTACATTTGAAGATTTCAGATTCTGACAGTATTTCAGTTTGCCCTAAATGTAAAGATCAGAAAGTTCCCATTATCATTTCCCATTATTTATGGTTATGCCCAAAAATAGCTGTTGCAGGAAAAAGTAATACCTGCTAGGGTAAACAAAATCCCCAGTTCCAGACCAATAAATAAATAAATATACACATTTTCTCCATTTGGTGAAATAGATATATTTCTTCTTGATAAACTGCATTGTGCACAGGCAGTGATTGGTAAACTCCATTTTTATGATGGAGGAATACAGTACAATAATGAATATAAGCAAAAACAATCCACTATTTTCCTGTTTGGGGGAATCTGAGGATACATCTTTTATTTTTATTTTGCTTGTAAATGCTTACTACTCTCCAGCCATACAGTATTTGTTCTGCTGGGACTACATTCTCTATCTTGACTGTGTTTGTATAGAGTGATTGAATTTCACCATGCAATCATTTCCTCATTGCTTCCATTTCATGGTAAAGGCTCCCAAAGATGCAAAGTATTTTCTATGATGAACGAGCGATTTTAGTGCAATCCAACCAATCCAACCAATCCACCAAAATATGGTGAGGTCAGTGGGAATCGAACGATCGTGCATCTAACGATTTTTATTCCGACATCGGTCAGAAAATAGATCGGCCAGGTTAGAAAATTGGACCAGTCCACCACCATCCACCATCTGGCCCTGGTTCAGGGTGTGCACCCAGACCCGCTGGGCCCTCCCCCCTACAAAATAGCACGCACCGCGCTGCTGGCGTTCACGTTAAAAAATCCCCCTCCTACCCTGTCATCCATTATAAAAATCGATAGCACTCTGGTAGTTAAATCACTGCCAGTCATGTGATCAATTTTGTACTAAGAGTTAATTTCTAGAGCCGATAAAGCAACATTGGGTCCTCAGCAAGCTGTGATGTGAAATTGTCATGCATTATTTTCCATTATTAACTGTACTGGAAATATTATTGCTTCCATCAATATCTGGGTAATTCAAAATTCCCATTGTGAATTTATACCTGCCCCAAACTTTTTCTTTCAACAAGAGCCGAGCCTCTTCCCCTTTGCTTACATAAAGGGGTCTGTAGTATACACCTACAAAAAACTTGCCTGCCACCATAGAATCATTTGTCCCATAGTCTTCTCAATTTCCTTAAAGGGGTTGTTTACCTTTGAATTAAAACTTTTTCATAAACATTTTTTAATAAATAGGCACACATTCGAGGTGACTTTTAAAGTTCTTATCTACCTTGAAAATTCACAAGTTCAAATTTTGATGAATCAAAAAAAAAAAAGAAACATGAAATGCATGGGCAAGGTATGATGAACTCTTACATTATAACATAACTCTATAGAAATAATTGCACACGACACCAAGAACACATTTTTTTTTGGCTGGAGGGTAGGCCGCAGCACTGCACTACAGTGTAGTTTTTAAACAAAAAATTCTCATTTTGATATCCAGAGATAAAACCAGCCGACCTCTGCTCATGCCCAGCAGGCCGCTATATGACAATCCAAAAACGTAGCAAATTATAATATCATGCCATATTTATTTGTTATGGCCACCAAATGTCAAAAAAACCCACAAAATTATTACATATAATGCTGCGACAGAATTTTTTTTTTTGAATTTTTAAATTCTTAAAACACTTAAGATCCTAAAACATTTTGGGTGGGCGGGTGGGTGCAGTCCTTCTTCTTCGCCGACTCTCGCCAACTGACCTGATTCACCGGCGCCGCCGATAATTTATACCCACCGGATAGGTCACCTGACCTCTCTCCGCCAATCACCATAGAGTTACCTCACCTGCCGGGCCCGCGTCCACAAGCAAGTCCACGCTCGGCAGGTGAGGTTAACCCCTATGTGCCCTCAACCTGCCCATGCTCGTGCAGGTATAATTCCCTGCCCAACACATTTTTTTGGTATATTGAGTATAAGCTCACTATGAAGGGTTTGTGCTGAATAAGTATCTTGCAGATATGAAACCATTGAAACCATTTGTGCAGCGAGTGAAGTTGGAAAGGGGGACCATACATGGTTAGAGGATCTAAACACCTTCTATTGGTTGTCTCCTCCAGAGTACCCTCTGCCTTGAATTAACTTTTAATATGATGTAGAGAGTGATATCCTGAGACAATTTGCAATTCAGACAATTTCACTTTTTGTTATTTGTGGTTTTAGAGTTATTTAGCTTTCAATTCAGCAGGAGGATGAAGGGGGGTAAAAAAAAGGCAGATAATGGCCAAATAAATATAATTCATTTAAATGCTAAGTTCAACTGTCTGAATAAAGCTGGCCATAGACGCAAAGATCCGATCGTACGAATCCTCGATTCGTACGCCTTTCGGATCGTGTGTGGAGAGTCCGGACATCTGTCGTGCCATGCCGATCGGTCATTCAGTCGATCGGACAGGTTATAACATTTCTGTCGGCTGCCGATAATATCTCTGCGTGTATTGCCGATCTAACAATCTTCAGTGAGAGACTGTCACTAGCTTTTGTCGGACATAACTTTCGTACGATTGCTGTCGGGGCAGAACATCGGCTGATCTGTTCTTTTTATACTTTATTTGATCTGAAAGGTTAGTGGCAGGTCGGGAGATGGGGAAGTCAGATAAGTCCGATAGTTTGAGGATTCGAACGATCGGATCTTTCCATCTATGACCAGCTTAAATGATAGGTCTCATGCAATACTTGATTCCTATATTTTTCAATTGGTCTTCATTATTTTTTTTTTTTTTTGAGATTTTTAAATTATTTGTCTTTTTCTTCGGACTCTGATGGTATTTTTAGTAGTACCATTTTTTGACCTTGTGTAAGACAAAACTCAGTAAAGGAAAACCTTTAGAAATAGTTAGGCAATTTATTCTTACATAATACAACATAACAGTTTTGTCTGGGTAAGCTGTTGGAGTAACACACAGAATGTCAGCCAAGGACTTACCAAAGACACACCTCTTGGTCCAGGCATTATATAGCTATCAGAAGGCTTTTACAATAAGTGTGACAAGGGTTTCACGGAAATACCATACATAGTCTGTCTCCTCCTTGTACAATTAATGTCTAAATGATTTACTTAGTCTTACATGTTATCAAAGGAATGTTGTAACATACTGTGCCTAGCTCCAACAGTCCACAGCCTCGCAATCAGCTATGGCTAACCAAGGCCATTGTGGTATTTCCAGTTATTCGAGCAGCACGTCTGCAGGAGGGGGCCACACCAGACAGACTGGCGTTATGCTGATACTCTGGAATTTAAGAAACAGAGTGATGATCTTTTATTTGTATGGCCTAGTATAAACTATATGATTGACCATTGTCCACAGTAGACCATTCGCCATAATAGTCCATCCTGCCTTGGGCCATATAGCGTTATGGCGTCATAGAGGGTGGGGGTGACAACTATCAACCCTCTGACACTAGCCATTCGTCCGTCATAGGAATTGGACCGTTCCAGATATTTTTATATTTACAACTCTTTCCAGCTTTTAAATGGGGGTCACTGACCCCATATAAAAAAATTCTCTGTAAGTCTAGAAATGTATTGTAATTGCTACATTTTATTATTTCACTGATACATAGTCCATTCTCTTATTTAAATCAATGTATGATTACTAGGGTAATTAGGACCCTAGCAATCAGACTGCGAGAGCTGCTGAATAAAAAGCTAAATAACTTAAAGATCACAAATAATAAAAAATGAAAACCAATGGCAAATTATCTCTGAATATCACTCCTTACATCGTACAAAAAGTTAACATAAAGGTGAACAACCCCTTTAACGAGGAAACTTCGGGCGAATCGCCGCGTGTGATTAGCTCCGGCATTTTTTCATTTTAGCCGGCGCAGATTCTGGGAAGAAGTTTGGGGAGATTGGTCACCACAAAAACGAGGCGATTAGTCGCCAGTTGCAGTGGTATCTACCTGCAGAGCAAATAATGCTTTCAGCCTCAGCCTTGTGTAGAATTCAGCCTTGCTAGATGTTCCTTAAAGATTAAGACTTCTATTACTACTTTGTGACTGCCTCTTAATATGAATATATAAGACCAGCTGTCATCATTCCAGTAGAATAAACACAGCAGACACAACTAGAAAACTGATGGCAGCATATTTTGCAGACGAAGACCAGCTTGTGAAACTGTTGGAAACATAACAGGTACAGTGCTTCATCATTCAACAAAGACATGTTTGGTGAAGTTTGCAGGCTGTATATTCTCTGGCCATACACAGACTGATTCTAGCCAATTCAGTCATCGTGTGATTTGGCAGCTCTAACTCTGATGTGATCATACCAGTCCAAATGACAAATAGGTTTACCCATGAGCACTACAGCAAATATTGTAGGTCTTCTGCTTAACTGGAAGTGTAGAAGCCTGAATTACAAATGGCGATAGCTCAGCTCTGTTAATCAGATCAGCACACGGAAGATCACCAGCACACCCACACTTCTTCTGCCCAGTGTCCAGGTTCGGCAGCCTTCCAAAATAGAAACAAGACAAATAACGGGCACAACACATGGTCTGCAAGTGGGGAAAGTCCTGTGTTCTTAATAGGGGCAAAGCTTTAGAAACACTCCCCTTAGTCAGACATACCTGATGAAGAGGAGTGCGCTGTACCTATTAAACATGAAGTGGTTTCGCCATTTATTTGTCTGTTTGTCAGATCACCCATATCCAGTACAGGTTGCAAGAGGTGTGCTTGAAAAGATCATCTTTTTGAGTATTCTTCACCAGTGGTAGATTGGCAAACGGTGAAATCCAGGGAAAAAAGTGTTGCAGCAAGTACGGCTACAGGAAAAAACAGATAAATGGGTCCCTGGAGCAAATGGAGGAGAGCAGGGTGGGCTTTCCATTCCATGTTCCATTGAGTGTTTTGCAGCTGCTCAGCTATAGGTAGCTTCCTGGTCAAGCTGCAGATGAGCAGCAAATAAAAGAAGTGTGGGATTACATTTCAGCGTCCCTGGATACCTTCTTGTGCTGGAGGAGGGTGTGGGTCCCAGGAGACCTCCTTGTATTGGAGGGAGATGTGGTGCTGCCCCAGGCCAGAAACTGGTGAAGGAGGATCCCTGGAAGGGAGAGCTAAGGTGGCCATAGATGTGCATATTTACCTTCACATCGGAGTAACGATCGTTCGGTGCCCTTTCCCGACCTGCCACTAACCCTTCAGATAAAATAAAGCGGCAAAGAGAACAAACCAGCCAATGTCCTGCCCGTCACAGCAATCGTGCGAAAGTATGTCTGACAAATTCTACTGGGAAGCTCACAGCAATATCGTCAGATCAGCAATACACGCAGAGATATTATTGTCAGCCGACAGAAATCTTTTAACCTGTCCAATCGACCAAACGACTGATCTCCATGAGACGAAAAATGTCGGGACTCTCCAAACACGGTCCGAAAATCTTATGAATCAAGGATTCGTACGATCGGATCTTTACGTCTATGGCCAGCTTTAGAGAGACTTGGAGATAAGCCTGAATGTTTCAGATTGCAGGAGCTTCTCTGTATGGTGAGAACTTCCAGATAGGGGAAAAGGTGTATGTGTGAAGGTGAAACATTGATAAATGGTAATTCTATGAGTTTATGTTAGGAAAAGCCTTAAAAATAAAAAATAAACCTGTGTTAGTCTGAGGACGTGGTGTCCCTGTCTTTTTGCTCCTGATCCTCTGCTAAACCTGCCTACCATAGCTAATTCCCCCAAAATTAGAGAAAAAGAAGAGAGATTGATCAATTCACATTCCCTGATCCCCTGTCAGATAGGTGTGCATTGATCAATCTCTCTTCTTTTTCTCTATGTCAGTAGTTAATTTGACTAGATCAGTAGCACTTCCATTGTATTTTAGTATTTAGCTATGGAGTGCTCCCACAACCTTTCCTTTTTTGCATTCCCCCAAAATTATGTGTACCGTATATACTCGAGTATAAGCCGAGTTTTTCAGCATCCAAAATGTGCTGAAAAAGTCTATCTCGGCTTATACTCGAGTCAACGGGCGCTAGCTGAGATTGCAGTCACTGCTAATCATTCCTATACTAACAGAGGATGCTTGGGGAGAGACTGCAATATCACACAGCGCCCTCTGTTGGTTATATGAAAGATTAACAGCGACTGCAATATCACACAGCTCCCTCTGTTGGTTATATCAAAGAATAACATTGACTGCAATATCACACAGCGCCCTCTGTTGGTTATATGAAAGATTAACAGTGATGGCAATATCACACAGCACCCTCTGCACATGGTAGTGGGACAATGCACACAGTAATCCATTTGGCAATTCTCTGTCACCATCAACTTTGCAAAGAAATCCGGTTGATCGCTGGGGGGGTCACTTTGGCAGAATGTGCGCTGCTGGGAGACAGGGCTGTAGTTGTGTCTAGGCTTATACTAGAGTCAATAAGTTTTCCCAGTTTTCTTAGGTAAAGTTAGGTACCTCGACTTATACTCGGTCGGCTTATACTCGAATATATATGGTAATTGTCAGCGTGTCAAGTTATAGGATAAGTTATCCAGAAAGATGGAAATGCTATCTCCCATAGACTCTCCATCCAAATTATGCAAATTTAATACATTATTTCCTTTTTCACTGTAATAATAAAACAGTACATTCATCCAAACTAAGATACAATTCATTCTTATTGGCAGCAAAACCAGCCTATTGGGTTTATTTAATGTTCACATGATTTTCTAGTAGACTTATGAAGATCCAAATTATCGAAAGATTCATCATTTAGAAAACCCTAGATCTCAAGCTTTCTGGATGACAGGTCCCATACCTGTATATAGCCACTATGGCACTTTATCAATAAGGAGTTAAGGTGCCTATTTATTAACATTCAAATTTTTTTTCACAAATCAATTTTTTTTTCTCAAAAATGTTTTTTTCACTAAAACTCAGAAAATTTGAGATTTACACAAAAAAATACTCAAATCTTGAATAAAAGGTAAGTAAATAAAGGAGAAAAAACAAAAGGAATTTGTACAAAGTTAAGAAAAACAAAGGCTTACTTTTGACTATTTTTGAGTTTGTTTATTATTAATTATGTCCTTACAGTCTTGTCTGTTTAACAATGCAAAAATAACAGCACCACATGCTGATCATTTCAGTCAGCTGAAAATTAAAGTAATGAGAAAAGAAGCGTATTTTGATGTGGCTTTGACCTGATAAGAGAAACCTCAGATGAACTTAATTTCTGAGCAGAGCGACATCACAAGACTTTACTCTTCTCATTAAATTAAGTTTCAGCTGACATCTGCAGGAATTAACAGCAGGCGGCGCTGTTGTTTAATATTCATTAGATATGTTTAAAAAAGTAGAAAAGGAAATCATGTAAATTGCAAAAGTGTTTAGAAGAGCGCTCTGAGCAATTTTTATATTAAATTATTTTGAGGGTTTACATTTTCTTTAATATTTTTAATAACATTTTTCCAGTACCGATTTTAATCATCTAATCTGCTGACTATGAATATATTTTCAATTGGCTTATTTTGATCCTGTTTGCTTTGAAAATCTCTTTGCCTAGTTCTTATTTTAAAATATTGGAAATCTCTATAGAGAAGCTCCTGCCTTGCTATCTGTTCCATCTATAAGTGACTTTGCTTATTCTACACAAATTAGAATGTTGCAGTTGTTAATATCAAACAAATGGTGTAGGAAATGTATTTTGTACATATAATTAAACCCCAGGGGCACAATTAGAGTCTGATGTATTTGGGTACTCCTTCGCATCTCTGCATATACCAGTCTATGTATATGCCGTACAGTTTTGGTCTCCATCACTCAAACAGGACATTATTGTATTAGAGAGGGTACAGAGAAGGGCAACTAAGCTGGTAAAAGGTATTGAAAATCTTAGCTATGAGGAAAGACTGGCCAAATTGGGGATGTTCACTCTGGAGAAGAGGCGCTTAAGAGGTGATATGATGACTATGTATAAATATATAAGGGGGTCATATAATAATCTCTCTAATGCTTTATTTACCAGTAGGTCTTTCCAGCTGACACGAGGTCACCCATTCCGATTAGAAGAAAAGAGGTTCCGCCTAAATATTCGGAAGGGGTTTTTTACAGTGAGAGCTGTGAAGATGTGGAATTCTCTCCCTGAATCAGTTGTACAGGCTGATACATTAGATAGCTTTAAGAAGGGGTTGGATGGTGTTTAGCAAGTAAAGGAATACAGGGTTATGGGAAATAGCTCATAGTCCAAGTTGATCCAGGGACTAGTCCGCTCCCCTGCGTTGCAGGAGTAGACACACTCAATTATTGTCATTGGGGCTTTACTCACACAGATGCATGTATGCGCCAAATGCAGGTGAAATGCAACATCCTGCGTCCCACCTGCGTTTGACACTTACATGCGTCTGTGTGAGTACAGCCCCCTTTACAACAATTGAGTGGTCTACTCCTGCGCTCCCCTGCAGCTGAATGGAAGAAATTGCAACGCAGGGGAGTGCAGGAAAAACCACCAGTGTGTAAGAGCCCTAATACATACAATTTCGAATTACTTTCAAGTGCGGTCATTTAAAATTGGATTACTAAGCTCTCCATCTGATTAGGATCTGGACTGCAGGAAGCATGGGTGAACCTGTAACTTGCTCATAGACATAAATAAATATCTGTACATTTTAAGGGGGTGGTTGACCTTCAAGTTACCTTTAATTTTGTTATAGAATTATAAGCAGATTTTCAATTAGTCTTCATTTTTTATTTTTTTCACCTTTCAAAAAAACAAATGCTCTGAAAGACGACACATTTATTATGCTGTGTAAAACAAAATTCGCTGAAAAAGTATAAAAAGCTGTGTAAAATAAATGGAAAATTTATCAAGGTATGTGTAATTTTATGCCATGTGAACGCCAGATTTGCCGCCTTATTTTACACTGCTTCCCGCAAAAGTCACTCAAAATGCGTAAACATTTTTTACATGATGAAGCCTGGTGATGTGTGGTGTATTATCCCACTGTTTTTTTCCACAGCATAATAAATATGCCCCTTATATTATTGCTACTTTTTATTACTCATTTTTCTACTCGGGCCCTCTATCCTAGTCTTTTATTCCAATCACTGTATGGTTGCTAGGGTAATTTAGACCCTAGCAACCTGATTGCTGAAATTGCAAAATGCAGAGCTGCTGAATATAAAGCTTAATAACTCAAAAAAATTAAACAATTTGCAAAATGTCTCAAAATACCACTCTCTACATCATATTAAAGTTAATTTAAGGGCTCTTACTGACGAGCGGTTGTAGCTGCGCTCCCCTGTGTTCCGTTTTTTGCGTTCAGTCGCAGGGGAGCGCAGGAATAGACGCTGTACTCACAGAGGCGCTGCCCTGCGCTTAATGTGTCTATTCCTGCGCTCCCCTGCGGCTGAACGCATGAAAAACAGAACGCAGCGGAGCGCAGCTACAACCGCTCTTCAGTAAGAGCCCTAAAGATGAACAACCCTTTAACACAATTCCATTAATCAGAGAATCCAATTGTCTTTTAGGCCAATTTCTCTAAATGAATTCATGCTTTGGCTCTAGAAACACATCAGCAACCAATCAAGCAGTTTGCTTTGATAGGTTTCATTATTTACTCATGAATCAGACTGGGTGCTATAGATAATAGCATTGGTGCACCCGTGAGTCTTATTTATTAATGATGGTATAATTGCAAAAAAATCTGCAATTTGACATGTTTTTCTCCATGATTTAGGACTTGTTCATAAAATATCTGTGGCACTGAATTTTGAGCGCACCCTCGCAAGGCAAAGAAACAGAGTCAGACTGGACCTGTGGGGCACCAGGAGAAAACTTGGCAGGGTCGGACAGAACCACCGGGTTCAAAACTTCCGGGGCCCCCGCATGCACGAACACTGGCACGCTAGCCTGTTGGCCAGTAGGTCCGACCCTGCAAATCAATAATGCTATAGGATGCAAACTTGCCAGGCCCGGATTTGGGGCAAGGCCACATAGGCCCAGACCTAGGGCAGCAAAATTTGAGGGGTGGCATGCTGCTCAGCTGCACCTAGAGGAGCACTGGGGAGCCGCATGCACATTTGCGCTCGCAGGGGGGGGGTGTACACATGTTCGCAGTAGGTGCTAGGACCTGGTGGCCAGCTCTTGAGCTCGCATGCAGGAAGTGGAGGTACGCACGTTAGCAGGCAGGTGCTAGGACCCAAGCGGCCTAGGGGTGCCAAAAAAGGAAATCCGCCCCTAAAACTTGATTCCATCTTGTTGCCACAAAATAGAAAACCTAGGGGTAAATTTATCAAAGAGTGAAGTTCCGCCGCTAGAGTGAAATTCCACAGCTCTCAATTCATTTCTATGGGATTTTGAAAGGCGTATTTATCAATGGGTGAAAGTGAAAGTTCACCCTTTGATAAATATGCCTATAAAAATCCCATAGAAATGAATGGAGAGTGGCGGAATTTCACTCTAGTGGCGGAACTTCACTGTTAACTTCACTCTTTGATAAATATACCCCCATAAAGTCTAAGGGGGCGATTCATCAAGAGTCGAATATCGAGGGTTAATTAACTCTCGATATTCGACTGGGAACTAAAATCGTTCGACTTAGAATTTTGAAGTCGAACGATTTTGCGCAAATCCTGCGATCGATCGATCGAAGGATTTTTCGTTCGTTCGAACGATTAAATCCTTCGAATCGAACGATTCGAAGGATTTTAA
Source organism: Xenopus laevis (assembly GCF_017654675.1). Lineage (NCBI taxonomy): Eukaryota > Metazoa > Chordata > Amphibia > Anura > Pipidae > Xenopus > Xenopus laevis. The sequence goes on along the minus strand of NC_054377.1, from coordinate 121,542,159 downwards.
TCCAACGATCGAAGGAAAATCCTTCGATCAAAAAATCACAGGCAAGCCTATGGGGACCTTCCCCATAGGCTAACATTGACTTCGGTAGGTTTTATCTACCGAAGTAGGTGGTCGAGGTATTTTTTAAAGAGACAGTACTTCGATTATCGAATGGTCGAATAGTCGAACGATTTTTACTTCGAATCGTTCGAATTCGATCGAATTCGATCGAATTTAACCAATTCGATGGTCGAAGTACCCAAAAAATACTTCGAAATTCGAAGTTTTTTTAATTCGAATCCTTCACTCGAGCTTCATGAATCGGCCCCTTAGTGTGAAAAGGGATCCATGGTGTCTACACCTGGTGAGTAGCAGGTGTAACAGTGCCAGTTTCCCTTATACCCTAAACATGATAATATTTGAACTGGAGCTGGAGAGGGTGCAGAGATGTACAACTAAACTGAAATATAGGAATGGAACAAAGATACTATGAGGAAAGGATTTTTTTCCCCTCTGTGTGAGGGGACATGATTACTCTAAACAAGTAACAGGACATAACAGACATAGCGGGGGAACTTTTTTCACATAGAAAAGAACAAAGGAAAGAGGCTGAGATGATAGATTCCCTTAATGCCCTTATAATGTGCTTGGATGTCTTCTTGGACAGAACAAATATACAAGGCAACAGTTATCTGCAGACAACAGTTAGTTTTGTGAATGTACTGTATATGTGCGTCTGTTGGACTTTATGGACAGTTGTTTTCTTTTCAACCAAATTAACTATAACAGTAATCTAAGTAAGAATTGGTTGATTACGATTGTACCTTGATTCTCTGCTTGTGTAGATTTTGAGGATTAAGTCTGACTACTGATATTTCTCCTTCCCTATATTTGCTTTCTGGAACACCTTGGTACTACATATGTAACTATACAGGTTACTGCACCAATTTACATAACAACTTACATAACATAACTGCAATAAAAGCAACTCCCAGCAACAAGTCTGCAGCAGCCAAGACAAGATTGTTTATTGCTGAATGCATCTTCATGCTTAATTGTGGTATGGCATTCATGTAGTCATTTATCAGAAGCCAAGCATTGCTAGCTCAGGCTAAAAAAAGCAGGTTAACGTACTCTTCAAACAAATTGAGAGCTCTCAAGAGATCAAGTGCTTGCGTGGCAGCATTCCAGGGGAAATAGAAGGCTTTCTGCACAGATAAAGGATGAGGCAGGCTAAGAATTTAAGAAGAGAAGAGCAGTCAAGGGGGGGCAGGGTCGAACTGGTGGATGCAGGGCCCCCCCCCTACAGGGGCCGCTGCCACCTGCCCTTCCTACTCCCCCAAGCACGTGTAAATTAAACCTACCATCAGCGGCTTGGGGTAGTGCCAACAGGGTTCAGGTCTGGTGAGGCCCACCAGGCCCGGGGCCCAATGGATTTTTTACTGGTGTCCCACCCAGTCTGACCCTGAGGGGGGGGTCACAGCTACTGAACACAGTAGAAAACAGAAAGTTTTGCCGTTTTTAGGGCAACAAGCATGGCTGTCATTCTAAATATGTTTCATGTTACAGGGCTGAGGTAGGAGGTAAAAGGTAAAAGTCAAATTACAAATATATGTAAATAGGAACATTATGCAAGACCTTCTACCGTAAACATTATCATGCCATAATATATGCCCAGAATAGAGACAAGCAAACCTTTTTAGAAGTAGGACCATTTTCTAGATTTGTTATGTACTGCTCTATGTCACTTGAATCAGAAGAACCTGAAGAACCTAGGGCTGAAGGGCCACCTGGTTGTGGGGCCCCATACTACTATGTTAGCAAAGCCCTCTCCCCCAGAAGGCTTTAATTAGTTTCCCACTAGTAACCTGGACCTGTGTTCCCCTACTCTGTCATAGGGCAGATGACTGAAGCAACTTTTGTACCCCTCTGATGGCGGCTCTAGCTGGATTTGTAGTGCACAGAATGCTACTATATTGCCTAAACTTGCTGACTTGCTGTGAGTGCTCTCTCTAATAGAACTATACGTATATATATATATATATATATATATATATATATATATATATATATATATATATATATATACATACACACACATGCACACACACATTAAAACACATTGTAATTAATAATAATAGAATGTTTTTGTCAATATATTTTTACTGCCTGTTATTTTGTTTTTATTTAATACAGTGTATATGCCTTCATCTAGTATTTAGGAACCATTTCAAATCCATTTTTTCTTTGCATAAAACTGTGCCGCCAATGGATTTGTTTCATATTTTTACCACTGTGATATGGTTCTTATCTTATTTGCTTTTTGGTTTTATAATCTTGCAACCATTCTTCCCTGTCGCTTCCCCGCAGCCATGAAATGCAGGATGCACATTATTTTTACCTTTCTCTCAACAGGATAAACAGACCAAAGAACTAACAGGATCATTACATACTGTAATAAGTTTTGCATTTTCCACTATTTAGTAGGTTTGCTGCATTCAAAGGATGGCTTTCCTAGCTATGTACATCCGTTAGGGCTGACTAGGCAGTCAACCGTCATGACAGATAATATTTAGCTGACAGCAATGCAAATACTGCAGTTCTTTCTTAAAATCTATGCGAATCCTGGTTGTATAGTTACTTTCCAGTCTTATAACTAAAAGTAATTTAGCGTTTGAACTGCAGCCATACCAAGCTAAATAGTAACTACCACTGTCCCCCAAATAAGCACAAAAGATGACAAATAGGCTCAATTGTGTCTTTTAATAAAATCACTCCACTGTAAATTAGGATTTTGTGTAATAACCTCCCTCACCTCAAAATCAGTTATTTTTTTTTTGCATAATACAGGTGTGGAATTCATTACCTGGAGATCTGTCATCCAGAAATGGAAATGGGATGCCAATCTCCCATAGACTCCATTATAATCAAATTGTTCACATTTTTAAAAATGTTTTATTTTTCTCTGTAATAATTAAACAGTATTTTTGACTTCATCCCAGCTAATTAATTAATTCTTATTGAAGCCAAAATAAGCCTTTTGTTAGCAGACTTAAAGAGGTTGTTCACATTGAAATTAACTTTTAGTATGATGTAAAGAATGATATTCTGATACAATTTGCAATTGGTTTTCATTTTTTATCATTTGCAATTTTGAGTTATTTAGCTTTTTAGGGTAAGTCCACACAGGGCGTTTTGGATAGATTTGGTCGCCTGGCGAATAATAGCCTCGTTTTAGCGGCGACCAATCTCCCCAAACACCTTCCCTGTTCCTGCGCTGGCTAAAATAAAAAAAACACCGGCGCTAATCACACTTGTCAATTCGCTTTCTGAAGTTGCCTGAAGTTTCCTCGTTAGGCAACTTCGGGCGACTTCGGAAAATGAACCACGTGTGATTAGCGCCGGCGTTTTTTTAATTAATCCGGCGCAGGAACAGGCAAGGCATTTGTGGAGATTGGTTTTCGCAAAAATGAGGCGATTAGTCTTTTTAACAACATACACACTGAGAAAAGTTGTTACAGGAGCTTTCCTTCTCCTTAAGGAGGCCCCCATACCACCATTTAATGTATCACTTGTTATTTCTACCGAAGTGCATAACCTTGCATAAACATTGAACCTAATTTTCAGCTTGCTGCCCAGTTTTCCAGTTTATTTAAATCACTCTGCAAACTGGCAGCATCCTGAGGGGAACTTATAGTCCTGCACAATTTCGTTTTATCAGCAAAAATAGAGTTCTCACAATGCCAACCTCAGTCATTAACAAACAAGTTAAAAGCAGAGGGCCAAGGACAAAGCCACCCCCCCAAAGTAATACACCGATATTTGATATATTATAAAAATTCACACTTTTCCTTGAGTTGAAAAAAAAAAAAAGCATACATATATTGACACATATGGAATGGATATTCAACTGTATAATTTATATAAAAAAAATGGTTTATATAAAATTTAAAAGAATGAGTCATGTTAAGAAACATTTTTTTTCTCAAGTCCCGAGATGTAAAGTTATAGGAGGGCTTGGATTAATTTTGTATTCACACTAGGGTTCATAGCCTTCTCTTTTAATTGGCCTTCCCCTCCAGAGACTGTCACCTCTCCAGTCCATAATGAACACTGCTGCGAGGCTCATACACCTCAGCAACCGCTCCTCCTCTGCCTCGCCATTCTGTCAATCTCTGCACTGGCTTCCGCTACCTTTCAGAATCAAATTCAAATTAATGACCCTGACATTCAAAGCACTTCATAACACTGCCCCAGCAGCCCCATCCTACATCTCTGAAAACATCTCTATATACTCGCCCAACCGCTTACTACACTCCTCTACTGACCTGCTACTCAACTCTTCTCTCATTACCTCCTCACATGCTCGCATTCAAGACTTTGCAAGGGCTGCACCCTCCTCTGGAACTCTCTCCCACGGTCTGTCCGACTTTCTCCCAACCTTTCTGCTTTCAAGAAATTTCTTAAAACGCACTTCTTTCGAGAAGTCTACCCTCACTCTGCTTAACTACCAAATGCAACACCACATACAATACCACATTTCTCACCCACTTAAATCGATCTTGCCCACTCCCACACCTTGTGTATTACTCCCTTCCCTTTAGAGTGTATGCTCTTTTGCATAGGGCCTTCCTCACCTTTTGTACCGGTATTGATTGTGATATATGTAACTCCATATGTTCTATGTATATAATTCATGTGATTTAGTTTTATAATCACATTTACTTTACAGTGCTACGCAATATGTTGGCGCTATATAAATACATGTTAGTAATAATAAAATAATAATAATATGAAGCAGACCTGGCTGATTAGATATGGTTTCATGCGGTTCCAATGGTTTCTTTTATTAATTTTCCACTCCGCATTGATAATTGTCCCCCTACTCCATCAAAGGGGTAACCAGCCTGCATATGTAGTGGCAGATTCGGCTGATGTGATGGTATATATCACTCACCATTTAGTGAGGGGTCTTGCATTATAAAGTTGCATTCCTGTGTTGTGATTAATGATAGTAGTCTGTAAAAAGTTTGGTCAGCTGGGGTTAGTGAGTTGCCATAAATCTGTTTCTTAGAATAAGAGTTTCCACAATCCTCCAGCTTAAGCAAGCTTGTATCCATGAGAGTCTAATAAGTCTACAATCTGTAGTTTACCTTTGATCTCTCCCTGCAATTTTGATAGCCTATCGGTTTAGAACCTGTACAGGGTCTCAGCAGTTGCAGGTGGTAGGTATCTTGCTGTAGTTGTTTATTAGTGGGGCTTTTTCCACTGGGCTCCTTCTTTGTGGCCATGGAGCCTTGCAGTGGATTCATTTCAGAGTGGGGGGCAGGCAGTTTCTTTGTGCAGTATAAGATCAACCCAGAGAGGTGTAAAAAGGTCATTCAGATAAGATTCCAACAGGTTTATTTATTTTGCAGTAGCTAACACGTATGGGGGGAGAGGGTTAAAGGAGAAGGAAAGGTTAAAACTAAGTAAGCCTTAACAGAAAGGTCCATCTAAATATACCAGTAAACCCCCAAAGTAATGTTGCTCTGAGTCCCCTGTCAAAAGAAACAGCACATTTCTTTCCTTCTATTGTGTACTCATGGGCTTCTGTATCAGACTTCCTGCCTTCAGCTTAAACCTCATTGCCCTGGGCAAGAGCATGCTCAGTTTGCTCTTCTCCCCCCCCCCTTCTCTACTGTAATCTGAGCCCAGAGCAGGGAGAGACTCAGGCAGGAAGTGATGTCACACCACATTAATACTGCAGCTCCTATTCTAAACAAACAGAGAGTTTCTAGAGCTTTTTACTCAGGTATGGTAAAACATTATACAGAATAAATATAGCATTCTAGCTTGCACTATTGCAGCTAATCTATTGGCAATAAAATGCCTCTGTAGCTTTCCTTCTCCTTTAAGAGTCTTTTTCCCAGCAGTCGTAAAGCATACCTCCCAACTGTCCCGGTTTCAGCAGGACAGTCCCAATTTTGACAGCTCAACCCGCGTTTTTTGCATTGTTTAGCTTTTTATTCAGCAGCTCTCGAGTTTGCAGTTTCATACTGATTGCTAGGGTCCACATTACCCTAGCAACAGTGCATTGATTTGTAAAAGAAACTAGAATATGAATAGGAGAAGACCTGAATAAAAAGATGAGTAATAAAAAGTAGCAATAACCATACATTCATAGCCTTACATAGTATGTGTTTTTTAGATGGGATCAGAGACCCCCATTTGAAATCTGGAAAGAGAGAAGAAGGCAAATAATTAAAAAACTATAAAAAAATTAAGTCCAATTGAAACGTTGCTTAGAATTGGCCATTCTATAACAAAATAAATGTTATCCACCCCTTTACCCCTTTAATAGTGAGAAGGGCAGTCATATTTGCATTATGGAGGGATCTGTACACGTGAAGATATACTTCTGCCCTAATTTCCCTCCATTCATGTCCAGGTATGTCTGGCTGTTTGTGAAGTGCTGCTGCTGCTGCCCCGATCTTGGATCATTCTGTGTGTGACTGACTTCTGTGCCTGGTAGGGTGGAAATTATCTCATTCATTGCTTCCCAGGAGCAATTGAAACAGAAAGTGGGACAAAAAGATTTGCATATTTGTGGCCACACCCCTAATTACTGTGTTCATTTTAAAATTTAGCAGGTTATGAAGGTTTGAACACATTTCTGTGGTTTTTATGTATTATTACGGTTTTGCTTATGAAGGTGAATTGCTCTATAAGAAGCAAGTTCCCCAAGAGACCTGCTTATCTTAAATTGTTATAATTACTGCATCTGGTGCCTTTTCTGGGCTCTCTGCCAAAAGCCAATTAAGTCAGAAACTTTGTATCTTTTTCTGGCTGTTCAGTACAGGAGAACAAAGAGAAAGTCAGGACATTTCAGTAACAAGCTGGGACTGCAGGTTGAGCTGTCAAAATCAGGACTGTCCCCCAAAACGGGAGAGTTGGGAGGTATGGGGTTATTTTGCCCCAGTTTCTGCAATTTGCTGGGGTATATTTGGTGGAAATTTTTGGGCCCTTAAGTTGGTGGTATAGCTCACACGTTCTCCCTGCTTAGCATATAGCTGCGTCCCCTAACACTAACATTTAAAAAGTTCTAATGTCCCATATTTTCCCATAGGTTTTATAGTGGAAGGAACATAAGATATGCACGGTAGTATTTACTCTTTTAATGCAAGCAGCCTTCTTTACCTACCTTACTACTCTTTTTGCCAGGAGAATTGAAGAACTGATAAGTCAAAAGAAAACCATTATCATTGCCTGCTGAAAAACAGTGTACAGGTATGAAATCCATTACACGGAAATTCATTATCCAGAAAGCCACAAATTACAGGAAGGCCATCTCCCATGGGCTCCATTATAATCAAGTAAGTCACATTTTTAAAAGTTATTTCCTTTTTTTTCTGTAACAATAAAACAGTAGCTTGCACTTGAGCCCAACTAAGATATAATTAATCCTTATTGGAAGCAAAACAATCCTCCTGGGTTTATTTAATGTTTAAATGAATTTAAATAGACTTAAGGTGTGAAGATTAGTTATGTAATTAAAACGGGTTGAAAAAGACCAAAGTCCATCAAGTTCAACCCCTCCTAATGAAACCAAACATCTATACATTAGCGAAGCACCAAATCCAGCATTCGGTTTGGGACTCGGCCAGGTTTCAGCCTTTTTCAGCAGCATTCGGCCGAATCCTTGTGCCTGGCCGAACCAAACCAAATCCTAATTTGCATATGTAAAATAGAGGCGGGTATGGAAATCAGAAAGGAAATTTTTTTCCACCTTTTCCTTTCCTGCCCCTAATTTGCATATGTAAATAAGGATTCGGATTTGGTTCAGTATTCGGCCGAATCTTTCACAAAGGATTTGGGGATTCGGCCGAATCCCAAATAGTGGATTCGCTGCATCCCTACTATACATACACATATACTACCAACTTACCCACATATAAATTATATATACCCATATCTATACTAACTATAGATTTTAGTATCACAATAGCCTTGGATATTATGACCAATTTTTTTTCTCCTGGCATGGATTCGCCGCGAAATGATGCACTTCGTCATCTGAGAATTTTTTCGCAACAGTGCTGCATTTGGACAAAAAAGTCACAAAGACAAATTTTTCTGAAGTTTCTCTGATTTTTTGCCGAAGCGAAACAGGTCAGATTTGCTCATCACTAGTGGAGATCTAACTTATGGAAAAATACCTTATTCGGAAAAGCCCAAGTCTGAAGTCAGGGACGTAACTACAGAGGAAGCAGACCCTGCAGCTGCAGGGGGGCCCAGGCACTCTAGGGGCCCCATGATGCCCTACTAATGAGCAATTTCAACAAATATTGGTAAAAAAAGGACAACCTCTGGTTATGTTGGGAACGCTAACATGAATTTGCTGGTGGGCCCAGTAACATCTAGTTACGCCACTGTCCGAAGTATTCTGGATAACGGGTCCTATACCTGTATATCAGATATGAAGAAATATGGCTCAACCAAGTGACAACGGGCAAGGTACTGTATCATGGACAGCCACAGGCCAGCGCCAATACCTGCCTCACTTTTGCAGGCTGATTTCCTACTATCGGTGCTCTATTTTTCTTCTGAATGTGAGAGGATGAGCAGTTCTAAGAAAGGAGAGTTAATTTGCTTTGCTAATGATCCTGCTGGGTTATAATGGTTCTATAGTGCCACAGTGGCGGGAGATGCAATCTGTCCTCCCCTGCTATTGTTTAATGAGTATTTGGTCAGGCGGCTGAGCAGCACCGTGAGATAATGGAAGACCAGCAGCCATGGTTCCTGCAGAGTGATTTATTGCCTGCCATTAGAAGATCAGTGTCAGCAGCAGGAGTTTTAAAAACATGTTATTGTGTGTGAGTGCATACATGGAGCTTCCAAAACAGAGGTTCTTAGCCGAATCCTCAGATTGCCCCATCTGGGCACATATTTAGGATATCAACATAGGAACAGTGGGTCAGTCTGGAACACACTTGGATCTAAATACTGAAAACATCAGTGAGTGAATGTGTGTGTGTAAGTACATGTGTTACAGTATGTGAGTAGTCTATCAAGCTATTAGTTGATAGATGTCATTCAGATCACAATAGACTTTGTTTTGCGCATATGTCTACTATACATGTTGCATATATTACTAGCACAATAAGCATGTTTTTTGCTGTCATCTGGTTTAGCCCTCTTATTCCTTACACCATCTACTTGTTTTTCTACAGTGGCACTTACATGGCAGAGCTGTATTTAGTGGCAAGCAACCAACTACCTGTCACACTGTGGCTCCACCTAGTGGTTAATAGAAATAGACCAACATGTTGCCCCAGTGGAAAAAAAAAGTTCAATTAAATAAAGGTTAAAAGTAAACCAGAAATTATTGGAAAGGAGGCAACTAGGGTTGCCACCTTTGTGCGGCTCACGATTCGGGCAGGGGCCATGACGTCACCAGGGTGGGTCAGTGACGTTGTTGGCCATGTCAATCAGGGGAGATCCTGCCTGGTTTTCCTTTTTTTTTGGAAAATCGGGCAGACAGTCTTGACCCAGGCAGCCCTTCTGAAAACCGGGCTGTCCGGGTCAAATCCAGACAGGTGAGCTATAGAGGTCCAACCTTACTGTCTGCCCCCATTGCAGCCATTCCCCATTAGCACTAAAGGGCACACTCTAACACTCCTTAGTGCTCTTGCACTTTTTCCCAGGCCAGGACAATTATAACATATCCCTTATTTATCTAAATAAAACACTGAAGCCATACAGTGACCTGGTGGCCTACCTAACTGATTAGCATAATAAACGGACTCAATCAAGTTCTCTGAATGGGAATATCAGAATTTCAGTCCAATAGCAGTACTCTTTATAAGGCACCTTAGAGGCAACTCTGAAACTAGGGCCACACAACATGGATCTTGGTCTGTGGAGAAACACAAGTAAACATCTCATTGGTTACTGCCCAGGTGCAAATGTTACTTAGTTTTGCTTAGTATAAATAACACCCCAGTATGTGGAATAACAGAAATATACATACAACTGTCTGTATCACAAACCCACAGGACAAGTACAACCGATTTCATTAAAGGGGTAGTTCACGTTTAATTTAAGTATGTTATAGAATGGCTAAGATACAAATGGTTTTGGTTCTCGCACACCCTGCCCACAAGTATAAACAGAGATGCCTGGTGCACACAGTGGAGGTCCGGCCACCTCGCAATGGTACTTCGAGCAAAAAAATCCTATGGCAACACCTTAAGTGTTTATTGCGGACTGTGGTGCAACGTTTCAGGGCCGGCCCCTTTGTCAAACGAAATGTTGCACCGCACTTCGCAATAAACACTTAAGTTGTTGCATTAGTCCTGTGTGCCATTGGAATTTTTGCTCAATAGAATAGCTGAGAAAATCTTTAATTGCAATATATAAAGCTGCTGAATAGAAAGCTAAATAACTCAAAAGCCACAAATTAAAAATAAAATAAAATACAATTGCAAATTGTCTTAAAATATCACTTTGTACATCATACTAAGAGTTAACAACCCCCTTTAACTGAAGAAGGAAGGTAAAACAAATGATACTATTCATACTCTCTACCCCTATAGTATATAGATATGGATTGTTGGCACTTTCTTGGGCTTGGGGTCCACAAATTGAAACCACACTCAAATCCTACATACAACTGTAACATAAATGTATTCAGCATTCATAATAATACAAAGAGGTCCAAACATAAGCAGGCACAGAACACATATGCATTACTTGCACTGTCACAAAACAAAATAAAAAAAACTATACTCAAATCAGGTCAAGGCACATGTATTTATTTCTTTAATAAAGGATAAGAAAAACTTAAAAATAAGAGTATGTTAAATTAATGAAGGTGCTATTCCAAGCACTTTTGCAATGAACATTCATTATTTATTCTTTTTAAATTCCAAGATATTAAAGAATACATGTACTGTTAACATTAGTTAAGAGCGCCAACCCTCATCAATTTTACATTCACTTGTTTTTAAGGTTTACTTATCCTTTAAACCCTCTAGTGAACGCGAGTTCAGGACACTGCCATGCTGAAAAGGCTAACCTTTGCTCACATTCCACCTTTCTTGCAGTTTCTTTGTACTTTGCTCTATTAATCTTCACTTGTATACTGACAAGTTCTCTAGACTTCCCCAATTAGAAGCTTTTCCCCAACAGGCAGATATTTCTGATTCAGCACAATGGCAATTCATTCCAAATGGTTATATTTAAGTGTTTCACCAGTAGGTGATGCTCTTTTGTTAAATATATAAACTGTAATTCTGTGAAGAGTATTTTTAAAAGATCTTTGTAACAGGAACAGGTATGTTTTCTGCTCACAGTAACAAAGAATACTGACTTTATAGGGATTCTGATTCTGATTTTTTATGGTGTAGTTTTTATTTCTAAATTACACTGTTTGCACTGCATATAATTCACTCTACCATATAAAATGTTATTCCTGAACCAACAAGTATTTTTATTTTAGTTGTAATCGTGGTGTGTAGGTGCCATCTCAGGTCACTGTGCCTGATCCTGTACTTCCAAAAAGAGCCAGCACTTCATGATGGAACTGCTTTCAGACAGGCTATTGTTTCCCCAACACAATATAACTGAAGGAGTCACAGTGGGGCTTGGATTTTGACTAGAGTTCTGTTCTTATAGCTACCAGTGAACTGTTATCTTGTGTCTTGATGGGCTGCTGGGGGGAGGGAGGGGGGAGATATCATGGCAACTTGCAGTGCCACAGTAAAGAGTACTGAAGTTTATCAGCGCACAAGTCACATGACTGAGGGCACCTGGGAAACTGACACCATGCCAGATCTCAAAATTAAATATAAAAAAAAGTATTTTTGCTCTTTTGAAAAACAGATTTCAGTGACAGAATTCCTTTAAGAACTAATGGGGTTGTTCACCTTTAAATTACATTTTAGTATAATGTAGAGAGTGATATTCTGAGACAAATTCCAATTGGTTTTCATTTTTTTTATTTGTGGTTTTTCTGTTATTTAGCTTTTTTATTCAGCAACTCTAAAGTTTGCAATTTCAGCATTCTGGTTGCTAGGGTTCAATTTACCCAAGCAACCATGCAATGATTTTTATGAGAGACTGAAATATGAATTGAAGAGGACCTGAATAGAAAGATGTGTGATAAAAAGTAACAATAACAATAAATTTGTAGCTTTACAGAGCATTTGTTTTTTAGATGGGATTCAGTAACCCCCTATTTCAAAGTTGGAAAGTGTCAGAAGAAAAATGCAAATAATTCAGAAACTATAAAAGATATATAATGAAAACAATTTGAAAAGTTGCTTAGCATTCTAAAACATACTAAAAGTTGACTTAAAGGTGAACCATCTCCGCTAAACTGTGCCAGTCTCATACACAAGTCTAGGCACAGATGGGGCCAAAATCAGCCCGTAATCCGCAGGCCGATTTCAGCCCCTCCAACAAGCAGTATCCTCCGTCTTCATTTGAATTCAAAACCCTGGTGTCAGATCTGGCACAAACACTCGGTGCATTTATTCACCGAAATCTGTGTGTTCATGCTGGAGTTGACGCAAGGGTTCCGGACGCAAATGAATCAGGAGAATACTGTTCACTTTAGGGGCTGAAATCAAGTTGCTTTTTTCAGCAGGTTAATTACGGCCCCCTCTGGTCCTAGCCTTAAAGTCAAGCAGAGGCGACATTAGATAGAGAATGAAACAAATGTATTATAACCAATTATATTGCATGTAGACTTTTGACAATACAAGGTGTGTATTCAGAAAACAGCTGGGTCTTAGGGAGCATTTGAATGTTTGGAGGGACGGGGAGATTTCATAGAGGAACAGAATGTTGAGCCCGTGATTTGGATTCGGCTAAAATGTTATTACTCAGCAGGGTCAGACTGGAGCCATAGGGGCCCACCATGACTGCAAAACAAGGGCCCTCCTTGCAGTCCCCAGGGGCACCCTCTCCACTTTACAACTCGCAGCGCGTGTATGCGTGAACGCAACGTGTATGTGCGGACGCGATGCACAGCACACACACTGCGGCAGCGGATGTCCTTATTGGGCAACTGGGGGGGGGCAAGATGGGGGAACAGGCCTGGGCCAGTGGAGGCCTAAAAGGTGCCGGGTGTCCCACCAGTCCACCCTTTAAAGTAGTAAGCAGTGTTGGGCTGTGATAGTTGGGGTGGAGAATGTACTAGTGGGCACAAGATGGCATTCACATTATTATTCAGGATCAGTTTATGACTAGTTCCATTGCCATTCAAATGACTGGGAACATCTGTGGATGTAGAAAATTTTTGTAGTGTGCCAAAGTGACAAGTGGTTGGAAAAGCATGGGTGTCAAGAGCCAATGTGGGAAACTGCTGTACACGGACAGAAGAGGTTGTTAAAGAATATTTTGGTGCTAGTGATAAGAACTGTAGCATGAAGATTTCTGTATGTATGGAACTGCTATATAAAATGACAGGATGTAATTGTATAACAATTTGTAAGGTTGTTAAATCAAGAATTGACCTTTAGTGCATGTAGGGAAGCAATCCAATGCAAGAGGAGTAAAGAGCTGGCTTAATAAGCACAGTTGTAAATAGGAATGTAGAAGTCACCCAGAGTCATAGTCAGGGCCGCCATCGGGGGGCACAGGGGGTACTGCTGTACCGGGCCCAAGCCTGTTTTTAAATAGCCGTGGGCCCCTTGACAGCTGTGCCGCATCTCCTGACATCACAAACACCGAAGTCCCGAAACTTGAAAAGACCCGAGCCAAAGTTAAAGTCCCGAAGCAGCAAAAAGACCCGAAGTCACGAAAGGAGCCGAAGTCCTGAAGCCATGAGTTCAGTTCTACCAATGTGTGTTTTTTTTAATTTTTTTTAACCCCTGGCCACCAGTGTATTATTTTTATACTCTATAGGCCCCTGCCACCAATGTTTTTTTAAAAAAAATATTCTCTGGGGCCCCAGTTTTTTTAACTTGTAAGTGGGGCCCTGATGCTAATGTTTTTTTTTTTAACTGTGGTGTGGAGTGGGCGTGATATGGGGTAGGGCCTGGGGGCTGGATGGGGCCCTCAAAATTTTGTACAGGCCCCGTGATTTCTAATGGCGCCCTGGTCATAGTAGAGAAAGTAAGGCTAATGTGTGATGAGTTAGCAGGCTGTAGAGTGTTAGAGCTTCCAAGAAATTAAAGAATTTCTATCCTGTTTGAATAATAGAAATGTTCTGACCAGAGCAAAATTACAGGATCAAGTAACAGCAGGCAACAAAACATTCCCAGTGACATTATCAGCGCTGAATTTAGGACGAGTGCCACCCTAGGTCGGTGTCATTGCGTGTGATGTCACGTGCAAAATGTATTATGTCATTTCCATTGCTTAGCCGCAGGATTTACTTACAAGTTTTTTTATTTTTCAAAATTATTTTTAATTTGTTATACAGCCACCCGAGGGCCATCCTTTTAAAGCTGCCACCCTAAGCACAGGCTGTCAGATGCCTATATATAAATAAGCATTAGACATTGGACATTAGTTGTGCCTGACGTGCGTTTCGTCCACCAAATGTAAACTTTGTCACATTTGGTGCACAAAACGCGTGTCAGGGGGTTGGCTTGGAATGTGTTTGGGATCCTGTTACTCACATGCTCAGTATTCTAAGGAGCCTGTATATTGTGCTCTTTGAGCTCTTCTTTTGGGTCAGAGCGGTTTAGCTATAGCTCATTTACACAGGACGCTGTGTTGAAAAGCAGTTGCTCTCCATATTGACCTGAGCATTTTCAGGAACCCTCTTTCTCTCCCCTCTTTTTTGTGGGGTATTTGTGTGGGTGAATGCATGATCAATGAACCCTGACAGCATATTTAGTGATTCTGTTTCTAACCACCCCCACATAGGGCATATTGGTAGCTATATCTTAGTACATAGATCTACGAATCCATTGCTTTTCATATGTACTGTTATGTGCACAGACCATTAAACCCTCTACCTTACGTTAATCCGCCTCCCTGCCTTTAACCTAATTTTAATGGTGTTACACTGGACTTTCATTTAACTGACTGAATAAAAGTTATGTTTTAACACATTTGCGTATCTATATACAATTGAGGTTCTGGACTTATATGGATGGGAAGGTGAAAATTTATGGGTCAGTTCTTTTTCTTTTCTCTCTAATAATCATTTTAATAATAGCATGGATTGATAATAAAGACCATACCCATGAAACGTTAATAAATATCAAAAGTCATGTTTTGTAAAGTTTTTGGTAGAAATACACACAAATATCAAACATCTATTTCTCAGCTGTAGCATAATACTAGTGTTCCACTCATCTCTACCAGACACATTGCTTCCCACAGCAGGGTCAGTTTTCATATACAGCAATGCAACAGGGACTGCTTATATAAATATAAAGGTATTGAGCTGACAGTTTCATTCTGTTGCTCTTATTGCCTGGGGATAAAGCCTCAGCAGAAGCCCACACTATGATACCCCACACTGAGAAGTGGTGTTTACTGGACAATAAACCAAGCCTTCATAATGTTTATTGGACAATAAATCAAGACTTCATAATTTACTGCCTATTTAATTTAATATAACCAATTTTCTTTCATTTTGCTGAAATATCGGGTGTCTTTAGATGTGTGCGTCACATGTCTAGCTTTAGGTTATACACTGTGAATAATGGCTTTCATTAAAATTTCTACACCATTTGCGAGCCCCAGAATGTCTGATAATTTACCTTAGAACGTCCCTCGAGGTGGCCTCTTCCAGGAAATGGGAACATTTCAGGGCATTTTGTTCTTGCAAAACATGATGTATCTCTTTTAGGTTCAATCGTGAGTCCAATATGAAGGCTCTAATTGTATTTTTTACATTCTAAGTAAACATAAGAAGTGCTTATTATAAATTAACAGGGTGGGTTATGCCTGTGGGGTGACCACTGGCCATCGGTTGGCTGCTTGATATCAGAAAGTAATTACAAAACCTTAGTTTAATTATTAAAGTGCAATTCTTATAAGGCTAAACAAGGACATAGCTTTTTATTGCTTTACATGCTTAACTAATACACGTGTATAGCTGAGAACAGAGGAGATAAATCACCTCTATAGGTAATAGAAAAGGCATGTGTGTATTAAGTGCTGCTGGGTTTCAAGGACACTGTAAATATCAACATTAATGCCTGTCAGTAACAAAGAAACAAACTGAGTGGGCATAACAATAAACATCTCTAGGTATGTGTCGTCTGCTACAGAACTAACAATCTCAGGGTTACAGAAATGTGTGATTGCAAACATATTAGTGCAAGGCAGCAACAGCATATCCTTCTGATGGCTAAAGGTATACATCTGAATAAACACTAAGGGGCCGATTCATGAAGCTCGAGTGAAGGATTCGAATTAAAAAAACTTCGAATTTCGAAGTGTTTTTTGGGCTACTTCGACCATCGAATGGGCTACTTCGACCTTCGACTACGACTACGAATCGAACGATTCGAACTAAAAATCGTTCGACTATTCGACCATTCGATAGTCGAAGTACTGCCTCTTTAAAAAAAACTTCGACCCCCTACTTCGGCAGCTAAAAGCTACCGAAGTCAATGTTAGCCTATGGGGAAGGTCCCCATAGGCTTGCCTGAGTTTTTTTGATCGAAGGATATTCCTTCGATCGTTGGATTAAAATCCTTCGAATCGTTCAATTCGAAGGATTTAATCGTTCGATCGAAGGAATAATCCTTCGATCCTTCGATCGTAGGATTTGCGCTAAATCCTTCGACTTCGATATTCGAAGTCGAAGGATTTTAGTTCCTAGTCGAATATCGAGGGTTAATTAACCCTCGATATTCGACCCTTCATACATCTGCCCCTAACAAACAGTATATTTCATTTATCACATAATTGTAAATTAGAAAGAAATATGGGGTGCTCCTGAGCCGCACCTGGTAACTTCAAGAGTTGAAATTCCAATTTTTCAACCAGAATTTCTGCGAAAATGAGGGGTGGTGGTGACATCAGGGCTGAAGTCAGTTATTTTGTTGGATTTTTTTGTCTGTGCTGGATTCAGTTACTTGTGTTAGCTCTAATACTTTCTGATAGGGAAGCAAAATCAAAATCACACTCCCTAAATGAAGAGAGACAGATGCTGAGAAGGGGACAGTGAAGAGTAAATTGATTATTTCAGAAATACTACAGAACTATATATATTTAGGAATTTTGTTATCTCAGTATGATGAAGCTTATATTCAATTTTTATTTACACAATAGTTTCCCCTTAAGATTAATGGCTAGTCAGATATATGTTCAGGTATGGGACCTGTTATTCAAAATGCTCAGGACCTGAGGTTTTCCGGATAACAGATATTTTCGTAATTTGGAACTTTATATCAAAAGCCTGCTAGAAAATCATGTAAATATTAACCAAAAAGGCTGCTTTTGACCCAATAAGGATTAATTATATCTTAGTTTTGATTAAGTACGAGGTAATGTTTTATTATTACAGCGAAAAAGGAAATCATTTTTATAAATTTATTTTATCCAAATAATCCAGAGTCTATGGGAGACAGCCTTTCTGTAATTCAGAGCTTTCTGGTTAACGGGTTTTCGTATAACAGATCCTATACCTGTATGTGCCGGATTTAGTGGGCAGGCGCCCTTCTGTTTACCCCCCTCCGGTTCGAGCGTGCATGTGCGCATGTGTGCTGGGAAGCTGTGCTCTCCCGGAGGCGGCTGGGCGGCATGCCACCCCTAATATTCTGCCGCCCTAGGCCTGGGCCTTTGTGGCCTCGACACAAATCCGGGCCTCTGCAGAATCAAAGGATCTATTGGTTTTTCTGCATGAAATAGCCACATGATACAAGCAGGCCCTTTGAAACGTCTGTGTGTCATAATATGGCTCAGGGCTGAACACAGTGGGGCAAATTCACTAACAAGCGATGGCTTTGCACACATCACAACACTTCGGCAGGTGTAAATTCGCCTGGACAGCGCTAATTCACGAAGATCCGAAGTTGCGCACAGGGTAACGAACGCTGGCGAAATTACACTATCCACATAATCCAAATTTTTAAAAATGATTTCCTTTTTCTCTGTAATAATAAAACAGTAACTTGTACTTGATCCCAACTAAGATATAATTAATCCTTATTGGAAGCAAAACCAGCCTATTGGGTTTATTTAATGTTTAAATTAATTTCTAGTAGATTTAAGGCATGAAGACCCAAATTACGGAAAGATCCGTTATCCGGAAAACCCCGGTCCCGTGCATTCTGTATAACAGGTCCCATACCTGTATATGCTGCAGCAAATACATTACACTACACAAGGCCAGGGAACCTTAATAAATTATATAAAGTTGTTATAATGCCCTACACATGTGTCCACAGTATAGTTTAGGTGCCATATGTTAGCAAATGTAGGGGGGAAGGAGGGCACCCCCAAAAAAAATTTACGATCTTTTTTCAGTCTATCACCCTTCAAAAACTTAGTGAATTTGTGTAGTAATACTACCGAAAATTCGGCTGGCGTTAGAGGGCGAAGTTGCGCCAGCGTTAGCCACTTTGCCCTTCCCCCAGTGTGCAGAAATAAAGTAAGAGCCCCAGCACCATGAGCCACTGGTGGGGTATTTGGCATTTTCCTCCCTTAACAGCATACTTATGATATTTAGTAAATATGCAACGTGTTGTGAAAATACACCTAGTGAACTTTGGTGAACATGGATGAAGAAGAAATTTACACTTTAGTAAATATGTTAAGCATAGTACAGTACAAAGATGGCACTCTGGTGGATAAAAGATGGAAATGTTATACAATAGGCTGCTAAGGACACAGTGCCTACTTTAGTAAATATGCTGTTCGTATTATATAAAAGTAAATAAAAAAAAATGTACCTTCAAAAAAATTTCCTGAGAAGCAGGAAGGAAGAGGCAGCCAATGAGCCTGTATGCCGAACAAGTAAATACTGTTATTTGCTGATTAAATATTTGCTATTTTCTCTTCCACTGTAAAGTGCTATTGCCAGTGCTGTTATTGATATATCTTACCCCAAGCTCACACGTCAAAACTGCAGCACAGGCCAAAGTTCAACCTACTGATGTTCTGCAGCTTAGTTAGTTTGTGCCAGCCATTAAAATTTAACAATATTCAGGTGAGCATGTTTGCACCTAATAAATAAAATCCATACAATCAAACAAAGAAAACAATCTTTGTCCAAACTGGAAGCCATATTATAATTTTTTGGTCACTACTGTACTTTTGTAAATTGCAAGGGTTTGGGTTTTGTTCGATTGCAGAGCAAGTATAGATATTTATCTCTGGTGCTCTCTCCAGCAAATATGTTTAACTGCAATAAACAGAGTGAAGCACCATGGGGAGTATACATATTCAACACCTATAAACCACTCTTCCAGTACAACGGACTAAAGGTGACTGCTAGATATTCAAGTCACTATAGATCAGAGGTGATAAAAAAATAATATTAAAACTGTGCAATGTACATTGTAACAAGTCCCTTAAATCAATTGTATCTGCTTCCATAAAGCTTACACTTTATATAGTGCCAACACCAAAGGATAAAGAAGCAGTAACTAATCAGCTACAAATGTGTAGGGGAACACGGTGCAGAAGGCCACTCTAAAATGACCTACCGGGAAACAGGGGCAGTGATAAAAGAGGGTAATTTGTGGTGTAAAAGGGGCAGAGCAGTGATACAATGAGGCGGGGTTGATGGCAAGAGGGGTTTCCCGTGCAGCTCAAGCACCGATAATGGACAGGTCAAGAAAGAAAAAGGTATGTTTGTGGCAAATCCAGGGTGGATCATGGGATTAAGTAGGCGGCCAGAGGTTCAATTTAGGAGTATTGCATTTTTACCAGCATTTGCATTGCTGGCAAATTGGTATTACTGGTCCTGGCCTCAGGGCCGACAACACAGGGCCCCATACAGCAACATTTTCTGGGCCCCCTGGTCCACCCACCCCAGCCCGGCCCCCAAGCCCCACTGCAAGCCTTGTGTGCCGGTATCTTTGTTTCTTGACTCAATTTGGAGGTTGCCGTACCCTCTATTACTGAGCACCAGGCGTTATCTTCAGGAGGTTGCCGTGGGTGTGCGCCTGCTCTATCTTGTTCCAGTACCACTAGATCCCGCCCACACCACAGTAAAAAGTCCATGCAGACATCAGCGGTGGTCAGGGCCCCCCTATAAATTAAAAAAAAAACATTGGCACCAGGGCCCCCATAAAAGTTTTTCAAAGATCATTGGCAGCCAGGGCCCCCCATAATAGTTTTTAAACATTGGTAACCAGGTCCCTCACGACAAGTAAAAAAAAAATAATTGGTGGCCAGCAAACCCCTGTAAATTGAAAAAAAAAACATTGGTGGTAAGGGGCCCCATAAAATTTATAAAAAAACAACATTGGTGACTAGGGGTTTAATAAAATTAAAAAATGTAAACTATGTAGTCTTGCATTAAAAACTCACAGCAGCAGAGCAGTCCCTGCTTCTTGAGTTCTCTCCTCATCTCTTATTTGATTGATGCCTACTGGACAAGCGGTAACTTTAAAAGGATTGATGCATTCTTACAAGTAAAAGGATCGAAGGCAGAGCGTTAGAGCGAAACCCTTAATCTAAAAATTAAAAAAACATTAGTGTTCAGTGGAACATGCCTTAGGTTCTTCTTCAGCTTCTTCGGCTCCTTTCTTGGCTTCAGGTGTTTTTGTGGCTTCGGGTCTTCAGCTTCGGCTCCTTTCGTGGCTTCAGGTCTTTTTTTGTGTCTTAAGGAGTTCAACTTCAGGTCTTTTCACAGCTTCTGGTCTTTTCAAGGCTTTGGGCCTTTTCTCGGCTTTGGCTCAGTTTGCAGCTTCGGGTCTTCACCTCTTTTTGAGACTTCGGCAGTTCGGCGGTACATCACTTAAGGGGGCCTAATTCAAAATCTGCAGCACAGCCGAGCCCCCTTTTAGGCTCGGCACAGTTGTACCCCCTGTGCCCCAATGATGGTGGCTATGCCTGGCCTTGACAGGTCTTTTACCGGCTAGGCCTAGGTGGCAGTCCTACTCTTGCCCCATTACAATAACTCAACCAGCAGCCAGACCAGATACAGGATTCTGCACGATGTTCAACCTGGTTCGTATATGTTCGTCTATTTTTCAGCAGTTTTGTGAAATGGGGCAGATTCACTCACCACTAATTCTGACATCATTTCACTGTCTACTTCATGCCAACATAACTTTAGGGTTAACTTCCCATTTACTCTGGATGTGCAGAGCTCATTATAGGAAGTATATAAGCAATAAACAGGATGTGTGCACTTTCCCCTGTAAGCAATACAAGGACACATGAATGACGTCTCTGTTGCTTCTCTTTTCTCCTGACTTCTTTTAATGCATTCTGCAAATACAAACCACCTAAACATATACAGGGTCATTTACAAACACAGTGAAGTATGCATAGTGTTAAAAGTCATGTTTTTACCCATAATGCAGCATTTCCTCCAGAATTCCAGGGCATGTTCCAAGTTGCATGCAGCATTTGCCACAATTGTACTCGGCGCAAGAACATGATTATGCTTATTCACAAATTGGATGCACAAGTTACATTTCTTTTACAAATGGGGGTTGTGTCCAGTGTCGGACTGGGATGCCAGGCACCCACCAGAAAACCTTAGACTGTGGGCCCACTTTCCAAATTATTATTCCTCCTCTTCTAACTCAACCTCTTTATACTCCTAGTCTTTTATCTCGACATACTATGCTCTATTCTTCAATTATTAAGCCTCTTTTTTCCCATAAATAAATAGGGAATGACCATGAAATAGATTGTTAGAGGCAAGAGGGCCCACTGACAACTGGGCCCACCGGGAGTTTTCCTGGTATCCCGGTGGGCCAGTCCGACACTGGTTGTGTCACTTGCAACAGTCAGTATTAAAATGGCATTAGTGGGATTGTCTTGCCACAAGTCTGTTGCGCCTATTGGCTCAGCCTGATATGGGAGCCGCGTGTACAGTGTCGGACTGGCCCGGCGGGATACCGGGAAAATACCCGGTGGGCCCCGACCCTAGTGGGCCCCGCCGGGCCAGTCCCCCTCTCCCAAACTGTTTTTTAAAAATAATAAAAAAAAATTCGGCGCATAGTAGCGCCGTTTGCGCATGCGCGCCGAGCGCCGTTTCCGTTTGCGCATGCGCGCGGTTTGCGCATGCGCGATGCGCCGCGCAGGGATTCGCCGAACAAGTAGGTAGCGGGGCCAGAGGGGGGCCCTGGACACCAGTCCCGGTGGGCCCCGGACCCCCAGTCCGACCCTGCGCGTGTACCCAAGTGTCAATAGGTGCACTGGTGTATGATTCAGTAGAAAAGGCAGAATGGATACAATGGTGTTAGCACAACTATACATAAGAGCATGTTTGGACACAAGTACCCTTAATGAATGGCATGAATATGAGAATGCATCCATTTTAGCACAGCTGCATTTGTAAATGACCTATATTACAATCCTACTTATTTATTATACCATGAAGGTTATATACTGTACTGCAACTATATATATACAAGAAACATCTAATCGAGACTTCTGTTCTCTCTAGTTATATTAATAACAAATACAATCACAAACTTCTTATCACTCCAGATATTCAAATATTATTTGTTCTAAAAAGCCAAGTAATATAATTAAAGGAACAAATGACAATCATCTAGGGTTTTAACCAACATTTCAGAGACTGTGGAGTTGGTACAAGAGGCCCCAAAACAGTAGTTGGGATACAGCGAACACCAATAAGGGAGAGGTCTATATTATTAGCTAAGGGAGGCCAAACGTTAGACCACCAGGGGGAAGGTTATTCTGATAATTCAGATGTTGCAAGGACAAATGATAAAATAAACACTAGGAAGTAACCATCAACATAAATACAGCCGAGACCTCTATTGTTTTTTATAAAATGATGACCAAGTAAAGTTCTCTGTGGTCCATGCTCAGGCCTGGCCCTTCTGCTCCATGAGGTGTGAACATTTTATCCAAATTCACAACATATTATCATTATACAGTGGCATTCAATATCTGAGATATATCTGAACCAATGACAGTACCCACCCTGTGACTTTTTATTGAAAGGGTCTATAAATGTTTTATCTGCTGGTTTTCTCACGGTAGGTGTCTATATTTTGCATATGGTACTATTTACTTTAAGGCTGCCTCCCTGGTGCTAATCTGCTCCTATGCCCTCTAGTGTCAAAATGAGATGCACTTCTCAGAAGACATCATCAAATAAATGGCCAAAGCACATGCACCAGAGCTGCATAGATACTGGTAATCTTTTGACTTTCTTGCATATTCAACTACAGGTACAGTATGACTAATTATGGTATACATAACAGCCAACAGCTCCAAATTTCTAGAGACAGTGGATGTTCTTTATAGGAATATTATGGGCAGCATTGAGGTCTGGATCGAGATTCAAAATAGTACCTGGCATTGCAAGTGCACAGAGGCCCAAACAGCTCCCCACCAGCCCAAAAATAATGACTGTTTATGGCATCCTGCAGCAGCCCATCTGGCATTTGCCAGAAGCCACAGATTGCCAGTCCTGGCCTTGCCATATCTTCTGATGGCCATCACAACACAAGAGCCACTTACTGCCATGGTTAAAAGCAGAAGGGAGGAGTTTTTGGTGGCAGCACTGTGCTGTCTAAAAACTGCTTTTGAGAACAAAAGTTTTTTTATTGAAAGAACCGCATTTAAAATAAAGCAGGCAATTTAAAGAGGACATCTCTGTTGCATTAAAGGAAAACTATACCCCCCAAACAATGTAGGTCTCTATAAAAAGATATTGCATAAAAAAGCTCATATGTAAAGTCCTGCTTCATTTAAATAAACCATTTTCATAATAATATACTTTTCTAGTAGTATGTGCCATTGGGTAATCATAAATAGAAAATTGCCATTTTAAAAAATAAGGGCCGTCCCCTGGGATTATAGGATTCACTGTACTCACAAATATACCAACAAACCATACATGTTAGGTCACATGAGCCAATTAACAGACAGAGTTGTGTCTTTTGCTTCCTCACTTCTTCCTGTTACAGTTAGAGTTGCAGTATTTCTGGTCAGGTGATCTCTGAGTCAACACACAGACCATCACAGAATGGTCTCTCAAAGCAAGAGATGTAAAAGGGCAATATTTACTTAAATATATATTCCAGTTTGGTAAGATTCTTTAATATGCCACTTAATATGATATGAACTATCTGTTGCTTAAGTGTTCATTTTGGGGGTATAGTTTTCCTTTAAGCAAGCCACTTGATAGTAAGCAGAATGGTTTTCAAATCTGCTGCACTGGCTCTTACGGTGGGAAAGAAAAAAAATCACATGTTTTTCAGGTCCCTGTCAGCAACCCATTTGGCCAAGTAATTATCCAGTAAATAGAATAAACAGGTCGCTGAGGCAGTCGGTACTGTGGAGCTATTGGGTCACACGCAAATTGTTAAGGGGGTCAGAGATTTGTCAAGTGTCATGTAATTAGTATGGCAACCCTGCTTTCAGAGAGGCCCTCTGGCTTTTACATTGCGTGAGCAGAAAATCAGGTCCCCACCTGTCTGCCTACTTATTGGTTAAAAGAATTATTATCATGTATCTTGGTCAGTCAGGTTGCTAGAGTTCAGATTTGCAGAGCAGACTTTACTAAAGTTCAGCTCACCCACTTACTGCTCTGCAGAGTAGCCTAAATATCATTTCAGGCAGTGAGGCATTGGGCTGGGAGGAGGAGGAGGATGATGATGATGATCAGGGCTTGGGAGCAGTCAGTACTTGGTTCTACGGTTTTAGAAAAGTCTCTCATACAAGATTTTTTTGGGGGGTCCTCAAAATGTACAATACCATCTTTCAAGGTCTGCATGGGTGGGATTTTAGTTAAAGGAGAAATAAAGCCTCAACATCTGGCTAGAAATGCTGCATTTTATTTAATGAACTTACTGTGCCTGCAGAGGTTTGGGAAAAACATAAAATAAATGATTCAGGTCTAATTTTTTCACGGGAGCTCTCCATTCTGGATCTTGTTAGGCCATCTTTTGAGTGACAGTGATACTGCACATGCTCAGTTGGTTCTAGGCTGCTGTCGGTCCCTAAGCTCAGGTAACTGAAAGCAGCACAGAGCATGTGCAGTGAATCAGCCAAAGGGGTGTAACGAAGCATTGTTAAGCTTAGGCTCTTAAAGGAGAAGGAAAGTCTTCTTACACTTGGGGGTGCCAAATGTTAGGCACCCCCAAGTGATTGTATTTACTTACCTAAAACCCTGGGCCTATGCTCCTATCAGCAGAATAGAAGAACCGGGGTTCTTCCAGTGAGCACCACGGAGCTATCCTCTTCCATCTTCCTCTTTCTTCTGATGGCTGTGCATGCACAGTAGAATGAAAAGCCGAACTTTAACTAAAAAGTCGGCTATTTCGTTCTACTGCGCATGCGTCTGCCCCGGGAAATTTGAAGAAAAAAGAAGACGGAAGAGGATCGCTCCTTGGTGCTCGCTGGAAGGACCCTGGGCCTGTGCAATTTTCTGCTGATGGGAGCACCGGCCCAGGGTTTCAGGTAAGTAAATACAATCACTGCACCCCCAAGTGCAAAAAGACTGTCCTTCTCCTTTAAATAAGTGTCTGAGAATAGCAGTATAGAAATAACTGGCTTTACAATTCTATTTCTGATGTCTGTAATAAGGGATGCACCGAATCCACTATTCCTTCACGAAAGATTCGGCCGAATGCCAAACCGAACCTGACCCCTAATTTGCATATGCAAATTAGGGGTGGGAAGAGGGAAACATTTTTTACTTCCTTGTTTTGTGACAAAAAGTCACTCAATTTCCCTCCCCACCCATAATTTGCATTTGCATCCTTTTCATCAGGATTAGAATTAGGGCCGAATCCTAATCCTGCTGAAAAAGGCCGAATCCAAACCAAATCCTGGATTCGGTGCATCCCTCGTCTGTAGTCCTTCAAATGCTAATTGTGGGCGATTTTTTAATGGCTTGAATTAAAACTTGCCCATGGAAATTCTGAAACTATTATAGATTATAAATATATTCTGTTTTAGTACAGCTTGTCTTTTGTCACAGTTAGAGATACAGTTACTAGAAAGAAAATAATTGCATAGTTGGAATCCCTTGTGGAAACAAAAAAGTCAGCCTGAACTTGTTTAGGAAAATATGTCCCTGAAAAAGCGCTGCCAAGGCTGCTACCATTACTGTGCATGCCTTCCACTTTATTATTGTTCTAGTCACAGCACACAAGATCATACCACTGCCTTCTGCTTACAGGGTGGGGTTGGTTATTTCCTATCACTGTACTGGCATTTAACCAAGCACGATTAGGTCATGATTCTTAATATATCTACCTGATTGTCATCTTTCAGAAATCAATGGCGTCAACAGCAGGTGTTGTGCCAGTAAACCCCTTTCTTCCACCAAGTTGGTTTGATCCACAAACCTGCCTGTTGAGGACGTGCAAAAAGGCAGCAATGTCCTCAGGCTGAGGCGTGAATGCAGGGCAGGGTTCAGGACAATGTCAGCAGTGTGGCTAGGTGAGTGGGAAAAAGCCCTAAAGTTGGGCCTAGTGCAGTCTGTGTATGTGGTTGACTACATATGTTGAACTACATTTCCCAGCATGCTTTGTAAGTCAATGGGAAAGAAATCTAGTCAAAGATTGAAAGAACTGAAGTTCCTGCATCCCTGTACATACAGTATCACTGCACTGTGCACTCTCTAGAATCCCTGTTCATTTCAGTGTGTTCCCCAGTTTCCCTTGTGCATTTCACTGAGTTCCACAAGTATCCCTGTATATAGCACCGTGCACCCTCAGAATCCCTGTGCACTTCACAATGTGTTCCTCCAGTATCTTCGTTCATTTCAGTGTGTTCCCAAGTTTCTCTTGTGCCTTTCATTATTACTCCAGTATCCCTGTGCATTTCACAATGTGCTCCCCCAATATCCCTGTAAATAGCACTGATCACCCTCAGAATCCCTGTGCATTTCAGTGTTCCCCAAGTATTCCTGTGCACTTCAATGTGCTCCCCCAGTGTCTCTGTAAATACCACAATGTGCTCCCCCAGTATCCCGCAATGTGAATCCTCAAAATCCCTGTACATATCCCAATGTGCTCCCCCAGTGTGTCTGTACAAATCAGTCACCCTCCTTCATATATATTAGGGATCCACCGAATCCAGGATTTGGTTCGGGATTCAGCCAGGATTCTGCCTTTTTCAGCAGGATTCGGATTCAACCTTCTGCCGGCCGAACCAAATCCGAATCTGCATATGCAAATTAGGGGCAGTGAAGAAAACCAAGTGACTTTTTGTCACAAAACAAAGAATTAAATAATGTCTTCCCCTTCCCACCCCTAATTTGTATATGAAAATTAGGTTCGGTATTCGGCCGAATCTTTTGTAAAGGATTCAGGGGTTCTGCCGATTCGGTGCATCATTAATAAATATATAGATATAAAACACAAAAGCCATGAATATCTTGTAAATGATATCCTTATAATACACAAAAGCTTATATTTTACAAGAGGGGGTACTTTATTCACTATATAAACGGTGAGTAGTGAATCAGTTATAAACGGTGAGTAGTGATGTCATTTGTCACATGACTCACTGAAACTTGTGTATTATAATAAATAAAGTACTCCATGTAAAATATGTGGATATTAGAAGTCACCTCGGAGTTCCATGACCTGTATAAAAACACTGAAACTCCTCGGTAACTTCGAATACAATTTACAAGAGGGGGTACGTTATTCACTATATATATATATATATATATATATATATATATATATATATATATATATATATATATATATATATATTTCAAGGAGTCCTTGAAAAAGGTCCCAGAGAGGACCGAAACTTTGGAAATGAACCTGTGAATAAAAGCACATTTATTTCACTATTATGAACGAGTGCGGGTCCATTTACTGGATTGTAACATTAAACTTTGACCAACGCACCACCATCAACAGAATTAAATCCGGGAGGAGTGCGTTCACTGTACTGACATAATATATATATATATAGAGATAGATATATAGATCTATATATATATATATATATATGACTTCCTCCCTGTTTTCTTGTACATGACATTGTGCTCCCCAGAATCACTTTTCATCTCAACTGAAATCCACCAAGAGTTCTGTAAGTAACATGGTGCCTCTCCAGCCCCAGTGTAAGATATTACCAACCCCCACCTGCCACTACATTGTTAACTATATCTCCTCAAGTACAATTCTATTCGCGGCCCCCCTGCACAATTCCCTCTCCCATTTTCCCCTTACAAGCTCTTAAGCTGAGCTACACATTTCTGCCATTTCCCCCGGTGCCAGCCCAGCTATACACCATGGCACATTCGCCCTCTCTATCCCTCAGTTCTTCTGTCACATGGGGCTATAGACTCAGCTAGACACGCCCCTATGTGATTTCACGGAATCCCGCCCTCTTTGTGGTCACATGGCAGTGACATCACGACCTTCTAAAAGCCACCTTCCATTCTAGCTTGTACTCTATCCAGCCGGCCGAAGTTGCAGCCAGGTGAGTGGGACGTGCCCTTTGCTTCTGCTGCGTCCTGCAGTCTCTTGTCTCTGTGTGTCTGACTGCACTGCCTGATGTGTGTTTTCTTCTGCTTGTTGCTTTAGTACTACAAGTCCCAGCATGCTGTGTCAGCCGAAGGGAGGGGAACTTGTCCAAAAACAGTTGCAGAACAGCATAATTCGTATGTTAGAAATGGGTATGACAGTGAGCTTTTAATACGGGGGCCTGTGCACCCCTCTGGCATGGATCATAGTCCCTGGCAATCTGCTGTGACACACCTCCCTGCAGCCATGCCTGTTATTGCCTGTTATTGCCTGTTGATCTTGTAAGCAAGGGACCATCAAGTTGTACCTTGTGTGCAAGGGAATGCTATGCCACTTGTAGTAAGCGCACACCCCTGCACTTAGTAGTGCCTGCACTCTCCCCATACTGAATTTCTAGTAGCTGCTAATATTGGCAGGGTGCACTGGCGTAACTAGATATCACTGGGCCCCACAGCAAATTATTTTTCAGGCCTCCAAACGTCTACCGGTTGACTTGTTTTACTAATATGTATTGAAATTGTATATGAATTGTGGTCCCTATACTGGTATGGGATGTGTTATCCAGAAAGCTCCGCATTACGGCCCTCTCCCAGAAACTCCATTATATCCAAATAATACAAATTTTTAAAAATGATTTATTTTTTCTCTGTAATAATTAAACAGTGCCTTGTACTTGATCCCGACTAAGATATAATTGATCCTTATTGTAAGCAAACCCTGACTATTTTGGCAGAAGAACGGCTACTTTTTGGGAATTTCCTTGGGATCATTAAAACCAGTGGCCTTAGAGAAGAAAATAAATGGAGGCAGAAATGCAGCAAGATCCCGGGAGTTCCCTTCTCAAGCCCCTTTCATTCCATTCCCTGTTTGAAACCACTGGAACTATATTAGTTTGCTGTCTGTCTGTCTTGCTGAAAACTTTATAACCAAGTTTTCAACTCAGCAGATCTGCTCAGAACTGAGATTCCAATAGGCCAAAGGGTAAATTGAATATGCAGATGTAGCCACTCTGGATATTGCTCTCTCTGTACCCTGGGCATGTTAGAATTGCATTGAGAGCCAGGGGAAAGAAGCTGCACCCGTCCTGTACAGAGAGGTCTGGCACGCAGGTCTGGACTGAGAATCAAGATAGGCCTTGGCCAGGCCCAGACTGGGCAAATGCCAGAGAGGCTGCTGTAAGTTGCCATAGACAGTCATTATATATTGGACTGGTGGGGGCTGTTTGGGCTGCTCTGTGGTCTGTTTGGGCCTCTGTGTACCTAAAATGCCAGAGCCTATTTTGAATCTCAGTCCAGACCTGGCCCTGGCATTTCAGGTACACAGAGGCAATCCCCACCAGACCATTAAAGACTGACTTTCTATGGCACCTTATAGCAGCCCCTCTGGCATTTGCCATAACCCACAGATTGCCAGTCCGGGCCTGCTGGCGCTGATGCTGTAACTCGCTTCCAAGGTAAGCGAGAACTGTAGGTCAGTGGAACATCATCATCATTGATTTATATAGTAGACATGCACCGAATCCACTATTTTGGATTCGGCCAAACCCCCGAATCCTTTGCGAAAGATTCGACCGAATACCTAACCGAATCCTAATTTGCATATGCAAATTAGGGATGGTAAGGGGTAAACACTTTACTTCCTTGTTTTGTGACAAAAAGTCACGTGATTTCCTGCCTGCCCCTAATTTGCATATGCAAATTAGTATTCGGTTCAGCCTGGCAGAAGGATTCGGCCAAATCCAGCTGAAAAAGGCAGAATCCTGGCCGAATCCCGAACCGAATCCTGGATTTGGTGCATCCCTATTATATAGCACCGACAAGATACGCAGTGCTTTACCCAACGGAATAAATGGAGGATAACAAACAAGGGTTACAGAGTACAATAGGATTAGAGGGCCCTACAAATTACAAACTAAAGGTTAGGGTACAATTTTTTGTAATTAGCCTGACAGCCTAGGTGCATAGAGATCCACCCATCACCGCTCCATGGGTGTCACAGGCACGGCACTTACCTTTGAATAACTAAACAGTTAGTGAAAGCCAGGCCTGGGCTGGGATTCAAAATAGGCCCTGGCATTTCAAGTACACAGAGGCCCAAACAGCCGCCCCAATAAATAATGGCTGTCTAAGGCATCTCACTGCAGCCCCATGGAGCAAGAGCAAGTGTTTTGAATTAAATCTAACCTTTAGTTACATCTATATCCTGTATATGTGTCTGTGTGTGCCTGGAATTTGTACAGAGATGGCCCAACAGGAGCACTGTGATTGGCTGTCAGAGACACACCCCCCTCAGTGCTCCACTGAGCCATGGGAGAGCAATTGTGGGCACATTCCTTACTCATTATCATTGTTTCATATACTGCACGTCGCACAGTGTATTACAGTAACAGGGATTGGACACTATACAGTCCCACTTACACAAGTGATTGGCTGGTTGCACCTTATGAGCAGTACAGTCAGCCAGTCAGACGCAGTGATCAGCATCCAGTGTGAATACAGGAGGTAAAACGAAACTGGCCATACATTGACAGTAGATCCACTTGTTTGGAAACATCCTTAGCTGA
This sequence comes from Xenopus laevis, assembly GCF_017654675.1. Taxonomy (NCBI): domain Eukaryota; kingdom Metazoa; phylum Chordata; class Amphibia; order Anura; family Pipidae; genus Xenopus; species Xenopus laevis. The sequence goes on along the minus strand of NC_054377.1, from coordinate 121,511,055 downwards.
ACCAATCTTTGTCTGATTCAGCTGCCTGTGTGCTGGGCCAAATCTCGCAGATACCAGTGTTTGGTCATATTGCTATTAGCAGAGATCTCTCTCTCAGCCCCTTCCATTTTTCACTCAAAGGGGTTGTTCACCTTTTTATTATTATTTGGGGTTTTTGCATTATTTTGCATTTTATTCAGCAGCTCCCCAGTTTGCAATTTCAGCAATCTGGTTGATAGGGTCCGAATTAACTTAGCAACCGTGCATTGATTTGAACAAGAGCCTGGAATGTGAAGATGAGTAACAAAAAGTAGCAATAACAATACATTTGTAGCATTTTTTTTTTTAGTTGGGGTCAGTGACCCCCACTTGAAAGCTAGAAAGAGTCAGAAGAAGAAGATAAATATTTTCAAAATGATAAAAAAAAAAAATGAATGCCAATTGAAAATTTGCTTTAGAATGAGCCATTCTATAACATACTAAAAGTTGAACCACCCCTTTAAATACCTGTACTGGCTTTTTCATCCTCCGTAAACACAGCCCCACTTATTCTCCACAAATCAAAAAAAGCGTTCTCTTACCCATACAGGTAAAAAAAAAAGGCACCTGTGATGATAGGTGCTAGCTTTTAGGTCTCCAGCCATAAGAGAGAGACATAATTGTAGATACACAAAAGAATTCAGCAGCACATTATCAATATGAATAAATGCTAGACTTGTTCAACAATTGATAGTATATCTTTTATTCTCCGCAGTCTTCCCAGCTGCTGTTATATAGTACATATAATATATGCAAACCTGGCTCATGTAAGTGATACACAGCTGTGCATGCTAAAGGCTGCAACTAGTCCGCTACTTACATAGTTAGTTATGTACATAGTTACATAGTTAAATCAGGTTGAAAAAAGACAAAGTCCATCAAGTTCAACCCCTCCAAATGAAATCCAGCATCCATACACACATTTATTGTATAACTTGCATTTATATTATTTTTGCCAAAGTGCATAACCTGCATTTATCAACATTGAACCTCATTTTCCAGTTTGCTGCCCAGTTTTCCAGTTTAGACAAATCACTCTGCAAAGTGGCAGCATCCTGCATGGAACCTATAGTTCTGCACAATTTAGTATAATTTCCAAAAATAGAAACAGTACTTTCAATGCCCACCTCCAGGTCATTAATAAACAAGTTGAAAAGCAAGGGACCTAGTACAGAGCCCTGCGATACTAACACTTGGTGCTATAGGGTCTGGTTTTAATATTTGGTTGTAATGAACTGCTCCAGGTTTTTTGTTTTCTGTCTCCTTTGCAGGTTTACTAGCACTTACATGGTTTTTCAGTAGATGGCAAGACCTGTTAAGTTGGAGATAATCTTGTTGTCGAGCTTTCATAGAAACACACCATATGCTAATTATGCATTAAATTGCATTCTGAATTGATCTGTTTGCATTTTCTAAAGTCCATTTGATTCCTTTGCCCAATATGCTTTAATAATGTCATAATAGAGGTCCACAAACCTTCAGATTGGCTTTGTAATTATAGTGCATGCACCCCTCTTACCTACATCATCTCACCTTTATTTATCTTCCCGCCCCAGAGATTCGTCAGTATGACCCACCAGCTGCTGCCCCGTGCACTTGTCTCCCCACGGTGGCTCTGGGATACCTTGCGTAGTGGCTCTGCCCTCTCAGGAACTCTTCGTGTCTTGGATGCCTCCTGGCACCTCCCCAAATCAGGAAGAGATGGATGGCGGGAGTACAAGGAGAGACATATCCCTGGCTCCTACTTCTTCGACATTGATGCATGCAGTGACCGCACTTCCCCATACGACCATATGCTTCCCACTGCCGACCAGTTTTCTGAATATACAGGACGACTAGGAATCTCCAATAACAACCACATCGTTGTCTACGATGCTAGTGACTTTGGCTCCTATAGTGCCCCTCGTGTCTGGTGGATGTTTAGGATCTTCGGCCATCCCCAGGTGTCTGTATTAGATGGAGGTCTGAAAGCCTGGCTAAAAGAAGGACATGCCATCAACTCAGGAAAGGAGCCTCGACCACAGCCTGCAGAGTTTCGTACACAGTTCAACTCCTCTCTAGTTGTGGGACATGAGGACATGGTGGAGAATATTGAGAAGAAGATATTTCAAATGGTAGATGCCAGAGTGGAAGGGAGATTCAGAGGCTTAGAGCCGGAGCCCCGAGAAGGTAAGAGTGTGGGGAAAGTGATAGATTTTATTGTAAGCACTCACAATTGTGTCATGGTAATTGGATAGAAGAGGGCATATACAGTGCTAGATATGGATACAGCCATTCAACTTCCAGGCCCAAATTGTTTACTTAGATAGTCTGATTGCAGCCTGCAGGAACCAACCCCACTTTGACAAGTTGACTCTGGTAGTTTTGACATTTGTGAGACACAACCAAAAAGAAGGACGGCACTCTGGTAAAAAGGCAGGTTTATGGCAGTGTCCTGCAGATATCTTTCACTTTCAGGAATCAATCCCTTAAAGCGATACGACTCTTTCCTATAAAAATCATAGGAACGTGACAGTATCAAGTATGTGCTGCACCCGCAATAGTTCCCCTCAAAGACCCGCGACCTGCATGAACCTGACCTTCCGACACAGATCTTCTGGGGTGTTTCAGTGACACTGGGCTGGGGGTGCGCGATCCTTCCATAGGCTAATTACGAATGAAAACAGGACTTCAGCCTGCTGAAGAATCAAAGATCAGTTAGTGGTGTCAAGGAAAAAAAAGTGCAGCGAGCACCTCGCCTGTCGTTTCCAGTTGTCCCTAGCGTAGCTTTGAACTTGCACAATAGAATAAAATGCTCAACTACTGCACAGACTGTGGTGTTATTAGCACCAGATTAGTTACCTGGGAGCACTCCGATCCACTCCATACTCCGTGTGCCACACATAAAAATCTACCCCGGTACAGCTCAATAGTCCAGAACCTGTAAAAGTGATTACAGTGCACCATGGAGGGAGAAAAATAAACTTGATAGTCGCTTTAAAAATCCCTAATTTTTTGTTCCATTATTATTCCATTAAAAAGGACAAAAACTCGCATGTGAAGGAACCATAGCTTAACGTGTTTCGTGGCTATCCAGCCACTTTCTCAAAAGTGGTGTTAGAATGATTCTGAAGCTTGATTGAATTCAATGAAAACTTGAGATTGAATTTACTGGAGAGGGGCTAACATATTCCAATTCCCCCCCCCCCCCCAGTGAATTTACATTTCCTTGTCCTTTTAGGGTTATTTCACACGAGAAGATTCAGGGAGATTTTGTCGCCTGGCGACTAATCGCCTCGTCTTCTCCTCGAACTCCTGCCCGAAGTGAGGCAACTTCAGACGACTATGGAAAACGCATCGCTGCGTGTGCTTTAGGCAGGCGACTTTTCATTATAGCCTATGGGAAAACATGCTGAGACAGTTCGGGGAGATTGTCGCTCAGAAGACGAGGCGATTAGTTGCCAGGTGACAGAATCTCCAGAACTAACCCTTAGGTAGCACAATGCTCTACATTTCAGTGCCTGTTTTTTTAGCTTATTGATTTTACATCCTCTTCTTGCCCGACTTATTGAATCCGCCAGTAATTGTATAAATATTTGCATTTCAAAAAAAGCTTGAACATTTTCTGAGCACAGTGGTGTAAAAAGATATAGTGTCCCTGCTGTACTTAATGAAGGTATTACTGGTTACATCGATATCTCTTGTAGGGACACTATTCTTCCCTTTGTAGCTGCACAGAAATTCCCATGGAGACAGTGATCAGATAAGATTCTGGAGCATCGACAGGAAGTACATGGCTGCCTCTAATTGGCAAGAAGCATAAAATACCAACTGCTGCTAAAACTACGTCACATGCGATCTCTGCTCTCTTGTTACCTGCAATGAAACCTCAGATGTAGTTTAATCTTTGACCCTTTTTATCACCAGGAGAAGCAACAAAATAATCCGCTTTTTTACCTAGCTTGCAACTGCATTGTGATAAGCCCTGGTTGTGCAGGATATGTGGGAGTAAAGAGCAAAGTATAGAAAGCATAGTATTACCTTTAGTGTTCCAGTGCTATTATCCTTTGCTTTCTGTCTGTATCCTATAATAAAGGACAAGTAACATATAAATCATTGGTTGGTGTCTATTGGTCAGACCCCCAGGCCTAGATTTACTAAACGGACCCCCCCTAGGGTGGCTCTGGTCATTGCACCCCCTTCCCATTCCTGTGGGTGCTCGTATGTGCGCATCTTTAACAGTTGGGTCTGGCACAGCACTGGAGACTGGCGTGGTGACTCCAGTGCACAGAACCAACCTGAATGCGGCTGGGCGTAATGCTGCCCCTGAAATTCTGTCACCCTAGGCCTTGCCAAAAATCCAGGCCTGCAGACCACCTATTGGTCAAACTCTTCCCCCACACACACACTCAAACAGAATTATTATTGTAATTGCTGACCTTGGTACCTTGGCCAGTAATCCTATTTACTGAAAAAAGCACTGGCTCGGGGTATACAGGTATGGGATCCATTATCTGGAAACATGTTATCCAGAAAGCTCTGGATTACGGTGAAGCCATCTCTTATAGACTCCATTTTATCCAAATAATCAATTTTTTTCTTTGTAATCATAAAATAGTAGCTTGTAATCCAAACTCAGACAATTCTTATTGGAAGCAAACCCAGCCTTTTGGGTTTATTTAATATTTACATGCTTTTGTAGTAGACTTAAGGTATGGAGATCCAAATTACAGAAGGATCCCTTATCCACAAAACCCCAGATCCCAAACTTTCTGGATAACAGATCCCACACCTGTACTACAATCACCAATGGCCCTTTTCACAATTTGGGACCACATGCATAAGCAATATAGAACAATTTCCAGTTTTAACTATATTGCATTTGCGCACAGTCCTTGACATGAATAATGTGCACATTCCTGGACAGACTAATAAGCCATTGGGACGTGGCCGAAAATAGCCCCATGTTGCCGTTGCACCAGTCTGCGTAGCAAATTCAATGATTGTAATCACCAGTGCCTGACCGCTTTCCTTATCCTTTATGTTCAGAATGTTCAACTTCAGAATGTCAAACCAAGCAGGTATAAAATGTGAGCTACTTCCTTATGGTTTTTGACCTACTGCTTTGATCTCTCTCTCAATTCTGTCTTATTTTTTGAAAAAGAAAGAATAAATCTATGTAAGTAAAAACATCAGTAAAGCCTTAAAGTAATGCTGCTCTGAGTGCTCTGTCAAAAGAAACGGCATTTCTTTCCTTCTATTGTATATACATGGGCTTCTGTATCAAACTTCCAGTTTTCAGCATAAACCTCCACAGGGCTAGGGCTTGAGCATGCTCAGTTTGCTCCTCTCCTCCTTCCTGTTGTAATCTGAGCCTAGAGCTAGGAGTGTGCAGGAAGAGACTCAGGCAGGAAGTGATTTCACACCAAGCTAATATGGCAGCTGCTATACTAAAGAAACAGAGAGAATTTCTAGAGTTGTTTACTAAGGTAAAGCATTCTGCAAAATAAATATAGTGTTATAGCTTGCACTATTGTGGCTAATCTATTGGCAATAAACTGCTTCTGTAACTTTCCTTCTCCTTTAATCGCTTTTTGTGTTCCATAGGTATTGAACCTGGCCATATATCTGGCGCAATGAATGTCCCGTTTCCCAGCTTTTTGACAGCGGAAGGATATGAAAAGTCTCCCGATGAGATCCGTCGTTTGTTCCATGAAAAGGGTGTTGATCTCTCCAAGCCAATGGTGGCTACTTGTGGTTCCGGTGTCACTGCTTGCCACGTTGCCCTGGCGGCCTTCCTTTGTGGCAAAGAAGACGTTTCCATCTATGATGGCTCATGGGTTCAGTGGTACATGCGTGCTAAGCCTGAGGATGTCATCTCAGAAGGTAGAGGGAAGACCTTGTGAGGTCATGGGAATTCAGAATCAGAATTGCATTCCCAACTATGATATTGACTCTATGACTTGGCTGTACCAGGTTACCTGCAAAGCAAATATACTGTTTATTAAGTTCACACTCACTGTTAGTTCAACTTCTGTATCTGGCTAACTGTTATGATCAAAAAGTTGCCTGGCCAAGCCATGCCAATCTAGTCAGTGCCTTATTTTTCTGGGTCTTGTCGAGAGGTGTCATTCATAATTAGTATAAATGGATTCTCGAGTGGGGGTGATAGTAAAGTACAAGGTTTTGGTTGTAGAGTAAAGGATCTGCAATCTTTTTTGAATGCAACAATAGTTCTCTGTTATTGTTGCTTTAGTGAGGACTGCGGTCATGTGTTGCTCATATGGAAACAATGAAAATTATTTAAAGCGGACCTCTCACCCAGACATAAAAAGCTGTACAATAAAAGTCCTTTTCACTAAACATGAAATCCAAATTCTTTTGTTATTAAAGCATTCATAGCTGTTGTAAACTCATTTAGAAATCTCAGCTGTCAATCAAATATTGCCTTAGGTATAGAGGCGGGGCAGCCAATTACTTTCACTTTCCATTCAGCACTTTCTAGATGTCACTGCCCTCCTCACATGCCCCCGTTCTCTTTACCATTTAATTGTGTAGCCAGTTCTTGGGAATGGACATCAGGTCCCCCATTCTGGTGCACAAACAAGATTCTGAGATGATACAAGGCTTGCCTTAATAACAGTGTCCACAAAATGGCTCCTGCATGCTTGCTATAATTATGAATTCCCAGACTGAAGGAAACAAAATTCAAATAAATTATATAGTACAGGTATGGGACCTGTTATCCAGAATGCTCCATAATTGGGTCTTCATGCCTTAAGTCTACTAGAAATTAATTTAAACATTAAATAAACCCAATAGGTTGGCTTTGCTTCCAATATGGATTAATTATATCTTAGTTTGGATCAAGTACAATGTACTGTTTTATAATTACAGAGAAAAAGGAAATCATTTTTAAAAATTTGGATTATTTGGATAAAATGGAGTCTATGGGAGACAGCTGTTCCATAATTCGGAGCTTTCTGGATATCGGGTTTCTGGATAAGGGATCCTATACCTGTATAATTAATGTCCATTTTGCTTGACTAACATGATAAAATAGGATTTGGAATAATGTTTTCGAATGACAGGTCCCCTTTAACTGATTCGATTTCGGGAGTAGTTCTCATTCGTTTCATACCGTTTTTTCTTTGTGTAGGACTTTAGAAACTAATTATTGGGAGGAAAAGTATTATTAGATGTGTTTATTTCCTATTTGGGATAGTCACCGGTAATTTTATTTAAAGAATGGTGTTCAGGTTCTGAAATGAAACACTCTTTAGCTAACGGTTAGCATTCTGGTTCTGCCTCAGAACTGTTTAAACCATAAAACGGCCAAACCAATGTTTTTCTTTTTTCAATATCAAATTATTCACGAGGGAGACTGTATTTGAAGTCAACGGTGGGGTGGGGGGTTCTGCTAAAGTTGAATTCTAAACAATTTCTGCTGCACAAAACACAGTAAGTTGGTTAATTTTGTATGAAGTTGTGGGAAGCCGGCACTTTTAAAGGACATTGCAATCAACATTATCATTATTCTCTGTAAGCAAATACTGTTTTTTTTTTTTTTTAACGAACACATTAAAAAGAAAGCTTTACAACTAACTGTAGCACGTCCTTTTATTTTTGCTGTTTTTCTCCGATGATTATACTTCTGATCAAAAGCATGGCAGAAAGCTAATGAACTTTTGCCTTTCCTAAAGGCTAGAAATGTGTCATACAGGCAATAAAAGGAGCAGACCGAGGAACATTAGCGTCCGTGTCTGGAACGACTTGTAAAGATGGATAACGTTCATGAAATCTACTTTGTGCTTGCTTCACAATTAGGCATGTTTCACTGGCGTAGAGTTGGGTAGTTATTAACTGGTATAGAGTGCCCTAGCCTCCCTTCTTTCTGCCTATAGTGCCTCCATCTGTCTGCATTAATGCGTTACATTATACCTACTTTCTTTTCATTGCCTGTCTCTCTATGCGGCAAATTCACTAAGCGCCGAATGCTAGCGTTACTTCGCTAGCGTTTGTCATTTTCGTTACTGCGCAAATTCACTAACGAACGCTGGCGTAGTTTCGCTAGTGTTACTTCGCACCCTTACGCCTGGCGAAGTTTCGCTAGCGACGTAACTACGCAAATTCACGTGCGCAGTGTACTGAACGCTACCTTTTACGCTAGACTTCCTTCGCCACCTCAGACCTGGCGAAGTGCAATAGAGTAGATAGGGATTGTTTCAAAAAAAGTCAAAAATTTTTCTAAGTCCCAAAAAACGCTGGCGTGTTTTCTACAATATGGGTGATAGGCTGAAAAAGATCGCAAATTTTTTTGGGGCTCCCCTCCTTCCCCCCTACATTTCCTGACTCATGGCAACTTACCTAGACAGTGGGCACATGTGTAGGGCAAAATAAAAATTTTATTTGATGTTTTGAAGCTTTTCTAGCCATTTGTAGTGCTGATACGTATTCCTCCATTGAAATCTGAATTTTGCGCCGTATGCAAATTAGCCTTCGCTAGTGTAACTTCGCTTTACTTAGCGAATCAACGCTAGCGCAACTTCGCAACCTTACGCTACCCCTGAGCGCAACATCGGATTTTAGTGAATTTGCGAAGCGCTGGCGAAACTACGCCTGGCGAAGTGCAGCGAAGTTACGCCTGGCGCAACTACGAATCTTAGTGAATTTGCCCCTATGCCTTTGCTTGCTATTCTTGACGTTAAGTCCCAACTCCAGCTTTGAGTCGTCTAATTCTCCTCCATGGTACTGGAAAGCCACAGCGGGGCTCATTTATAAACACTGGGTACATTTGCATCTAGGCAGTAACCTATGGCAACCAATCAGTGAATAGCTTTTGTCAGCCTGCTGCAGATTGAACACTGAAAACACTTATCGGATTGGTTGCCATGGGTTGCTGCCCAGGCTCAAATTCGCCCAGTGTTTATAAATGACCCCCCCACTGTACTAGCTGAAAATCTTCAGATTAATGATCAGGAAGTATTCACACAAGTACATTTTGTATAGGCGGCAAATGATGGTTTCTGGGAACTACAGATCCCAGAATTGCACAGCAGTTTTCAGGTTCTAGGGAATGCTGGGAGTTGTAGTTAAAACAGCTGGAAGACAACTCAGTATCACCAGAACGTCTTATCTGTGCAATTTTGCATATGGAAGTCACATTGTTAACACGGGGCTGTGCAAAATATATCTCAAGACGACTGATATAACCTAATATATATATTTGCATATGACAAACGCATTTTGTAGGTCTGTTGGACGTTCTCTGATACTACAGGTATGGATAATGTCCAGAATGCTGCGGATCTGAGGTTTTCCGCATAAGGGATCTTTTTGTAATTTGGATCTCCATACATTAAGGGGCTTATTTACTAAAACTCAAATTAATCTCAGATTTTTATGAGTTTTTTTTAACCAAACTCATTTAGCAAAAATGTTTTTCTCAAAAAAATTAGAGCATCAAAACGTCGCAACAAAATAGAGCGTCGATTTGTATTGTACAACTGATGCAATGAAAACTCAACTTGATCAGATTTTCTCTGCGAAAACTGGGCTTTTTCGGATTATCACATGAAAACCCTCAACTTTTTTCCAGCACAGATCACAATGTCAAGAAACAACTTCATTGACATTTCCATTAACTTCTAAATGACCATGACTGGTTTGAGATGGCATATTTTCAGATTCGGTTTTTTTTATCAGCTTTGTGGTATGATAAATCTCTAAAAATTTCAGTTTTCCCCCTAAAAACTGCAACCAGAAAAACATCAAGGTTTAATAAATGGGCCTCATAGTCTACTCAGAATTATTTAATAATTATATAAACCCAGCAGCATTGTTTTGCCTCTAATAAGGATTCATTATCTTAGTTGAGATCAAGTACAAGGTACTCTTTTATTATTGCAGAGAGAGAAAAATCAATTTTAAAAATCTGAATTATTTGGTTAGTAATGGAGCCTATGGGAGACTGACTTCCTTTAATTCTGGATAACAGGTTTCCGCATAATGGATCTCATACCTGTATACACTTTGTGCTTTAGTCATAGTCCTCTGTGTTACATATAGCCGCTTTGCATATAAAAATATTGACATATAAAAACACTATTGGTTCACACCTTAAAGGTTGTGTAACCTTCTTTAGCCATCAGAAAACAGAAAAGTAAGTGTTCAGTTGCTTAGAGAGATGGAGGCAAACAGTCGGGACAATACATCAAAGGTCTAGCTGAACATGTTTATTCCATTATTCCGCCTTCAATACACCAATTGAAAATTGACTCAGAATATGACTCTTTACATCATGCAAAAAGTTAATTTAAAGGTGAACAACCCCTTCAAGTATGTGCATTAAAAGCCAAATAATAGTAAAAAAAAAGTAGTAATGCCCTACACATGAGACCACTGTAAAATGAATATGTTATGAAATGTCTGGAGAAAACCTGTTACCAAAAAAAAGTTTGTCAGCCAAAAAAAGTTTGTTCGGACTTTTGCAGGCAATTCCACTTCAAAAAAGGAAAAGTCGCCAGCATTATTTGAACTTTGATGCATTTTCGGCTCACTGGATATGATGTAAGTGACAGAAGATTGAGGAAGGTCTAGCTGCTTTATAGCATTTTGCCTGGTCTGAGGTGGTGAAGGCAGGTCCGGACTGAGGATTAAAATTGGCCCTGGCATTTTAGGTACACAGAGGCCCAATCAACCCCCACCAGCCCACTAAATACTGACTTTCTATGGGACTTTATAGCAGCCCATCTGGCATTTGCCAGAACCCACAGATTGCCAGTCCGGGCCTGGGTGAAGGTGAAAAGTAACGTTCAGTGAATTTGCAGAGTAACGTCTGTTCGCCAGAGCAAGAGGTCACCTGGCGATAGAGTACGAAGTCTGTTTCGCTAGCAAATTGGAGCCTGCGCCTGTTAGTAAATTGGTGATGTCCCTGCGATGCTTACACTAGGAAGTTGTCACTAGCGTTAGCCACTTCGCTCCTTCGTAAATCTGCCCCATGAAGTTCATACAGGTTAAAGCAAATGTCTGGCAGTTTAACATAATGGAAATATTCCATTTTCTAGAGTGCAGGTGCCCCCAGCCCATAACCAGCTTCAGGAGAAAAACAACAAAAAAATACCAAACAAATTTTTGTTTTTCTATAAAATCTAATACCCAGTGCCTGCAGCCAGTCATCTTACTGTTCTCCAAAGAGTCAGGCAGGGAATAGTTTGGTTACCATTAGTTTATAGAAGGCAGTGTTACTTTAAAGTGGAACCTTCACACACCTTCTATGTCTGCTTAAAGTGGGAGCAAGTTTGTATCTCATAGCAACCAGACATTTGCTTTCATCTTCTAAGGGTTATTAAATGGGATAGCGCCATCTACTGCTTGATTGCTGCAGGTTACTGAGAAGAGTTTTATAATATTCCATCATTGATTCAAATTATCCGCGAGAAGATGGTGGCAGCACAATTCAGCCAGGTAAAATACCATAGATGGAGTGATCTCTGCACAAGGCTTACTATGTACATGGTTCTGATCCTGAAGTGAATGCCTTCTGCAGCGGTAGTATTTCACTTATATATTTTCTCCATCGAGACCCCTTACAAACCCCTTACTCTTAAGTCTTATCAGAGACTGTGCTACCTGCAAATGCTGTGCTATGCAAAAAAATACTATACTGCTGACCTGGAAAGTCACCAGGAGGTCCATAGTAAATTGATGGAAGAAATCTATAAGTGAATTATTCCCGCTGCAGAAGACAGTATATTTGGCTAGGGGCTCCCCTAATAAATTCCTGGCAATTTGTGGTCCTTTGTTAGACTTGCCGGACACAGTAGCACTTTGATTGGTCTAGTATAACCTGCATACTCTGTTCTCATTTGTTAACCATGAAACATGTTTTGTACTCTGACATGTGCGAATGTACTTTACATACTGAAATGTAAGACAACTCATTTTTCCTTTCTGTACTTTGGGTTATATTGGTTTTTTTTCTTTAAAAAAAATTGCAAAATAAAAATTAAAAACTTAACAAACACTTGCAAATGAATCAATGAAAGCTAATATAGTTAATTTATTCTTAAGGGTGCAAACATAAATAATAAATTGTATTATAAATTGTATTATAAAAGATAAAATCTGGACACGTGGTTCATTGGGGCACTAGTAAAACCAGTGGGGCCTGAATTCCCAAGCAGAGGAAATGACAGAAGATAAACCTGATAAACCTGTGCCCCCACTGATCTCATAGGAACTCACTTTCCGGGTCGCACTGGGGGGCTCGAGGCCCACTGGGGTTGCTGCTTTGGGGCCACCCCCTCCCTGGGCCCCCCATCCCAGCATCGAAGAGATGTTAGACACCTCATTCCCGCCCCAGCCGCAACCCAACTCCAGCCCCATGCACCTAAATGTTTTTCCTGCTCGGGACCAGTGGCCAGGAGGGAGGGCAGGCGGGGGGCAGTGCCAATAGCGCGTCAGGGCCAACAGGAGCCGAGGGCCCATGGGTTTATTTCCCAGTGTCCTGCTGACCTTGCTCACTTTATTAGACAAAGCTTTAGTGGTACTACTGAATGCATGTTTTATTCAAGAGATACCGCCAATAAAATTGAATGTTACTCAAAAAGTCATGGCAGGTTTTGTGCTTGAGTATGTATGTGTATTAATTGTTACTCACTGGGCCTCCTTCTTTTCTATCTGAAACCTTTTCTATCTGACTGAGATTCTGACATTCCCTAAAAGGATAAAAGGATATGTCACACTTTTATCTATTTATCCCTAATCTAGTTTTATTGCAGCCATATTTTGTCTGGCAAATATATTGTTCTGGAACCCCATCCACTGTATCCATTATCTCTTCCCATGTCTGGTTTTCTCTCAGCTCCAGCAGAAACATGTGTACCGGGTCCTGCAGTGTCAGGAGGCTGAGCTGGCGCAGATGGTCTCCTCTATGTCTGACAGCTGGAAATTTGAGCAGGTTAAACCAAGTACAACCAGTGAGACCAGTATGTATGGCAAAATTGAACCTATGTAGGGACAAGGGCACTTCCCACTGGAAAGTGATAACTGAAAAAATTCTCAAGTCCTTAAAGGGAATGACAACCCAAAAATACTTTTTTGAGAACAATACATAGGGGGTATATTAAGAAAATATTGTGGTTCTTTATCTCTGCAGCTGGTGAATGTGGGGTCTCCATACTGTTACAGCACAGAGGGACAAGCTCTCATTAATGAATCAGATGAAAATTAAGCGTAGGACTGGCCAGATATGGGATGACTTTGATGCAGTTGCCCAGCTTAAATATATTGCAATATATGGACAAACAATCCCTGTTTTGTTTAAAGGGTAAGGCATTTTTCAGTAGCAGTATGCACAAAATGTCGCTGTCTTAAATATATTGATAATGGGTTGAGTGCAGAGGACTCTTGTATTTGTCTATATGTATTTTGTGGTCACACCCTCATTGCACCCCCACCTAATGGTTTTAAAAATTAGTGGTGAGCACAACTTTCCCTTGTTTGTTATAGTTATATAGGAGCAGTGACCAGCTCCATGTTGTAGCTCCCACCCCTCCCAGCTATAGTCAGGTGATCCCACTGGTGTCTAATAAAAGGGCAGCCAAGTTTGGGAGTTTTACTTTGAAAGCAGAAAGTTAAGTTGCAGGTAAAACTTAGTCCCTTTGTAAAATGTATAATGAAGCAATAGAATTCTTAATGAATCAGATAAAATTGAGCATAGGACTGGCCAGATATGGGATGACTTTGACGTAGTTGGCCAGTTTAAATATATTCCAATATATGGACAAACAATCCCTGTGTTGTTTAAAGGGTAAGGCATTTTTTAGTAGCAGTATGCACAAAATGTCTCAGTCTTAAATATATTGATAATGGGTTGAGTGCAGAGGAATCTTGTATTTGTCTATATGTATTTTGTGGTCACACCCTCATTGCACCCCCGCCTAATGGTTTTAAAAATAGTGGTGAGCACAACTTTCCCTTGTTTGTTATAGATATATATATAGATATATATATATAGGCTCAGTGGAAGCTCGCACACACAGGACTTATGTCTTTTTTATATCTTTTCTTCGTCAATGGGAAAATAATAGCAGTAATCTAGATTATACAGTTATTAATTGTCCCCAAGAAATGGTGTAATTTGCTAATAAAAACATCCCTTCTCTCATTCCTTCAAATACTACTCAGCATAGCTGCCTGCTGTTTCTGCTATGTAGTTACTTACCTGTGTCCACCCTACCCTTTGTCACAATTCTCTTTAATTATCCTATTTTAATCCCATTTTATTTTTCTGGAAACTGAAATGCAGTATTAAAAATGTCTCGTCAGTAAAATGAGTTTTAACCAAGGTGAGCACACACCACTTTCAACTGTAATAATAATGGACTTGAAAAAAAAAGAATCTGTATTTTTTACATTCCTTTAGTGCTCAGGTTAAAATGTGACCCATCAGTTTCTTGGCTGGTGCAGTTAGAACCATTCTATACTCTCTTCACATATACACCGTGATATATCTGTACATCACCATCTGTTTCCCTTGCCTAGCAGAACTGTAGTACAGAAGAAGAGGGTGATCCAGTGCTGCGCCCAGAGTCTGTTCTCTTCCAGGAGGATGAAAGAGAGGGGAACAGTAGAGAATAACTTCTGTGAGTGTCCATCCAAGACTGATCCACCACTTTCTGTTCTGTTCATATGACCATCCTACCTACATTATAAAAAACATCCCTACCCTTTGTATCCATTATAATTCCTTTCTTAGACTTCTAAACGGCTTCTGTAAATTCCTCCAGCACTTTATTTTCTTACTCTCCCTCTCTTCCCAGGATCCCATTTCTATTAACTTGCATTTCATCCGTGGCTCATCATCACTTGGGAATTGATGTAGAAAATAAAAACATTACAACCCATTTTTGCCTTAATATTTATTTCTACCCATCATTGTACAATTTATGTTAAAAGTGTAAACCCTGCCTTTGTAGTGCAAGAAACCTGATATTTTATATGACAACATCTCCCTTAAAGAAAATATAGTTCTTTAATATATATTTATACCAATATGTCTACAGTCTAATATACTGTACAATACAGTCTATAATTGTAGATGGCTTTATATTTCAGCCACCTGCAGCAGCTCAATTAGCCTGTTGTTGGGGATATTTCTGTTTCAGGATGAGTGGAGGATGGGTGTTTGAGTTCTGCAAACAGGGCACCAATATAACTTTGACCAAATAGTTGAGGCCCACTGACTTCTAGGCTTATGCTACATAGGAAAATTAGCAGCTGCTACTTTTATCTTAAGGTGCAAGTAGTATATGGGTTTTATATAATAATAGGACACTCATTTATAGACACTGGACAAATAAGCACCTGGGCAGCACCTATAGCAAACAGTCCCAGCTGCAGGTTGGACATTGAAAGCAATCATCTAATTGGTTACAATGGATTACTGCCCAGGTGCAAATTTTCCCAGTGTTTACAAAAGACCCCTAATGTAAGATGTCCCTTGTCAGATATTTGTAGTATCTAATAAATATGTGTGAAATGTAGCTTCCATGCAAAGGCTGATATTGGTTATGAACATCTGTATATGGTATATACTGTAAACTGTTCTCTGTGTAAGGCTCTCTCAGATTCAAAAGGCTGGAAGATCTCATTGAGGAGGACCTCATAATGCCAAACATGCAGTCCATCTCCTTATGGGACTGTAGGACTCTCCTTATATAATCCCATTGTTAGTCCAAGAACAACAGATAAATTGAGCCTAATTCGGATCAGCCATTGGTTGATTAAAACAGAAAAAGATCTATTGATTTGGAGATCTCAACAAATAGGAGCTCTTCTTGCCAGCTTATTATCCCTTATAGGTTATCTTCAGTTTCTTAACTCCTCAGCGGTGAAAATGGCAGGAAGGATACAAATGAACAACGGATTTGTCTAAGAAGAGTGAAAACAAAAGTAGCTTCTAACTCAAATGTGGACATTTGGTCAATCTTTACTAAAAAGAAAAAAAACATTTAACTGAAGACCTTGTGTTTGACTCCAGTTATTAGCATGTTCTTCATAGCTACATAAATAGTGCTTCCTTAGATGTTCCACAAATTTGTTGTTCACTAATTTGATTATGTAGAAAGTGCTCAATTTATAATGTGATAGATTCAATCCACTGTACGAGTCTTGTTATACGACTAAACACCCCAAAGTACCTGGGGATGCCACAGCCAGCCCCCCAGCTCACCAAACCTGCTTGGAACCAACGTCCACTGGCACTTTTACAAACCAAAGGGCTCCCGGAGTCACCCTATAAGATACAAGATAACAGTCAATGCAAATTTCATTGAAATCCCTCATCATTAGATGATTTTAACTGGTAATTCTGAATCCCACTGCCAAACTGAGGCTAAATATATTACTGGTGGATAATAGTCCTGTTCAGCAGGATTCAGTTCCCTGTACATGTAGGGGGCCTATTTATTATGCCGTGTAAAATGAAATATAAAAAGTAAAAAGCTGTATAAAACTAATCGCAAATTTATCAAAGTATGTTTTATTCTACGCCATGCGAAAGCCAGATTTATCACTGTTACCGTTGCTTTAGACCTTTGTAAGTTCCGGCAACAGTTTTTTTTACACTGCATAATAAATCTGCCCCCTAATGTATCAACTTTAGCATTTTGAGGTACTTTGAGGTATTTAAAGTACTTTCAGCATAACATGTGATGAAGAATTTCGCTTTTGTGATCTATTTTTTTGGGTGCTGTGAGATTCTTTTTTTATTGGCACCCTAAATGACTGTTTTTAAAAGGTGGTAGATGAATTGGAAATAATGGAATTTTTATAGTAAGATAATTTCTTGATTTCAATCAAATGGCCAATATGACAATGGCAGCATATTTATAATACATTCAAACATGCTAAGCTATTTTCAGACACCATGTTTTATCCCCCACAGTGCAGCGTTATTATTCCCAGAATTCCAAAAATGGATGTGCCGCACTTTTAGCATCAAATAAACGTACTTGTGCATTATTCATCAGTGCAGGGTGGTTGGGTGATTTGTGACTAATTGCTAGGGATGCACGGAATCTACTATTTTGGATTCTGCCGAAACCCGAATCCTTCTTGGAAGATTCGGCTGAATACTGAACCGAATCCTAGTTTGCATATACAAATTAGAGGCGGGAAAGGAAAAAGTGGAAAAAAAATTGGTTTACTTCCTTGTTTTGTGACAAAAAGTCACGTGAAATCCCGCTCTGCCCACAATTTGCATATGCAAATTAGAATTTGGATTTGCTTCGGCCAGACACAAGGATTCGGTCGAATCCGAATCCTGCTGAAAAAGGCCGAATCCCAAACCGAATCCTGCATCCCTGCTAATTGCAAATACACAGTGTTTGGGAGTGAATGCCTTTTATAAATGGCACCAACACGCGTACAAATGTGCATCCATTTTTGCACACCACTCTTGGCAATTGCTATCATAAGTGAGACTTGCCATGTCCTCAAATGTATCGGTTGCTGCTACTAAATATGGCTAATGTAGGTTTTTCTCTGAGGAGCCCAATGCAGTCAAGTTCAAACCATTCTGTTCTCCCTTTTTACCTTATGGATCAACTTCTCCCTGAACTAGAGATCTTTGAAGATAGCCACGGGCACTGAAGGTACCTAGTTAATCTTTGCGTTCCACAAACCCTCTGCATACAATCTATTAAAAAAACACATTTCTTTGCATGTAAAACTTGAATATGCCAAATAATGTGACCAAAGGGGAAAGGTCAAGCACTGAGATTGTATAGGCTGATCTCTGGTGGGCGAAGGGACCCATGATGAGCCTTTGTTCACCTTGATTGGCTGCAAGCCTATTTGATAAGTGTTATATGTGCCAATTACAGAAAAATAACCAAAACCAGTGACCGGCTGCTGGTAAGCCCTTTGGCAACACACTGTTTGCCAAAAAAACTATTTATCAAATCTTAATGCCACTCAGTATGAAATATATTTGAGTTGGATCTGATAAAAGTTAATCATGAGCACCCTATTGCTTCATACTATGGTAATTTGTAATATGAGCCTCTGTTTGAAGTGGACTATATTGTGGGCTTGTGGCAGTGCTGAAATTTGAAGAATAAATAGTTTTGTGTATCACCTGACATCCATTTTTACTGCCATCACGATAACCAGCACAGAGCATTCTGGGTGAGATCTGATAGCGGTAAAGTTCGGAACAGATATCCTGTGAGATGAGCTGCATATCCACCTTCTGGAGCACATCACTGGTGGGACCTAAGGATAACAGTATGGATAATCAACATGGTCACAAAGTATATGGACGCTTTGCAATACAAGATGAATCCAATGCTCTTTGTCACTGAAAGAGAAAAGAAACTCCAAGCACAAGTCATTATTAGGGCAAGGGGTGGATGGGACTGTGAACTGGGAGAAATAATGTAGCTAATATTTATTGATGGAGGGTGCAATAGAATTTTGCCTTCTCATTGACTTCAAAATGCCCCAAATTCACTCATCACTAGGGTGTAAGGGAGTGTACACAGTTCTAATAAATGAGTTGCTAAGAAACAGTATGGAACTGAGATTCTCAGCTTTACGGGTTCCCCCTATCTGGTGCAACTTTTATCAGCAACCCCCATAGAGAGTTGTGTTAATATCCAGGAACACAAATGAGTTTCCACCTCCATATATCATGCAATATCACAGTACAGTCTTTCGCGGAACATCTCCAAATTATAATATAATATAGAGTTTTTCTGTTTTTCTTGGCTGGTTTGGTTACTAGCTAAGAGAGGTTATGTTCTCTGTGGAGAATGATGTTTTGTTATTTCATAAAAAATCATGTGGCACAGCCTGCATTTACTGTTGTGTAGCAATACAGGAAAATAAGGGTTCCTGCAGCTATATTTGTTCCTTCAATCAACCAATTAAAACTGAATATTTATCCATGCATGCTTTGTTTTGCCATGTGCAGGTTTAACTATCAGATATTCAGGAATCAGAAGAAAGCATCCACTTCTTGAAAAATGACTTACCATTTTCCTTGACAGATCCCCAGCCTGTGACCCAGCATAAGGAACCAGTTGAGAAGTGATGGGTACTGGAAGGGAGGCAGATTGGCTTGACATGTGGAGATGTGAGAGGCACAGAATGATCCAGTAAAACAAGGGCCACATCATAATCATGGGAATCCTCATCATAGAAAGGATGGATCACTAGTCCAATGACTTTGAAGGATAATTCTTTCTGGGTGCTCAGGCGCACTTTACCCAGATACACAGTCCAGACCTCAGGTGATGAATAACTACATAAGTAAAGAAAGTGAAGTGATGGAGAAGGATAAAGCAGTAGGAATACCATAGATATGAGGGAAAAGAGAAGACGCTGTCAAAGGTTAGTGTTGTATTTAGTTAATTATATAGGTATCAGATCAACACCAGCTGGGTGGGTTTTTCTCATAAAGGTTTCTTACAGTACTGAATATGTGCAAACACTAGTATTGTTAGTATAAGTATAGTCTTAAAAAAAGACTCCAATTTTCAAACAGAACCAAACAAAATTAGACAAATCTCTAACAAATCTCCGACAATTCAGTGTATAGCTTTCAGAAAAATAAGCAGCAAAAATCTTTTCCAAATAAAAAGCCCTTTTTAAAATGAAAATAAGGCATCAATGTGAAATTAAAATAGTTCTTTCTCCATGGTAACCTGCATGTCTTTATCTTCTTCCTTCCACTGATCACCTGAATGGGTGGAGGCACCTGTCACTACGGGAAATAATTCAGAGCTTGCAGACAGCATTCGGCTACAATTTGCCTTGTATTTGCATGGCCTTTTACTGGTCTGTTAAGTGTTGCAGTGTCTGAAAGATTTGTCTCTTGACTCAAGGCTAATCACCGAGATAATGAGGCAGTGCTCTGTTATTTTGTGCTGTATTATTAGCTCTGTCTTATTTGTCAAATGATTAAATATTATCCTGCATTATTATCTCACTAGAGATCCACAGACCTATTTGCCCACCTACAGAGGTGCAACTTAAATCCCTTTGATCTGTTAGTAAAATACAGATGCAAACAGTGCTGTATTTTCAAGTTAAATGAAAGACAAACAGGTGGAATTTATGTAAAAGGATGAACCTAGTTTTGGTTTCCAAAAGAGCCCAAGTTTTCTTTCTAGAAGAAGAAACATTTATCCAGGTATTAGTGGCCATCGTTAACTATTATTGGTGCAGTTTTGCAACAGAGTGGTGACCAATCATCAGTTAGCTTTGATTGTTCTGCTGTGGTTAGAATAATGAAAGCATTTATCTAAGGGCTAGTCCACACGGGGAGATAGCCACGCGTTTGCGGTCGCGGCGACAAAGCGCCGCGCCAGTCGCCGCGACCGGCGCAGGCGACAGTTTTGTATGGGCGCCTATGTAAAAACGCCTGTGCTAACCACACGAGGCGATGCGCTTTTCAACAGTCGCCTGAAAATGCCTGGCGAGGCATTTTCAGGCGACTGTTGAAAAGCGCATCGCCTCGTGTGGTTAGCACAGGCGTTTTTACATAGGCGCCCATACAAAACTGTCGCCTGCGCCGGTCGCGGGGACTGGCGCGGCGCTTTGTCGCCGCGACCGCAAACGCGTGGCTATCTCCCCGTGTGGAATAGCCCTAATTGGTTGATAATCAAAGCATATCGCCCTGGGCGGATGGAGATGATATATATATTTTAACTTTGTATAAATAAAAATATTTTTTAACTAATTTTCTCTGGTCCTGTGGATCCGTTTAAGTGCCGGTCGGCCCTGCTTCTACTTATCCTTCGTTGTACTGCTCCATAAAGCTGGGGGTCTGGGGCTGGAGCACCCGGAACAGATTTAATATTTGGTGAGTTATCTACCATTTATTCTGGGGCACCATGTTTCTCCTGACTCTTTTTGACTTACCTCTCTGGGGTGAAGCAATGTGCTGCAGAAAGGATCCACTGATCAGCCACCAGGGTCCCTCCACATATGTGCTCCCCACGCACCTGTAGGCTGGCTTGCCATGGCCATTCCCCCTCTTGTGCCTGAGTGCCACCAACCAAGCGATTTCCTACAGCCTGAATGCCGCAGCCTGCAAGAGATGAATGCTGACTATTCAAAAAAACAGCTCCTCTTCAAGAATATTAAATATTTTTTGTATCTTGTGTCATGTTTCCTCTCCCCAGGCATATCATCTTCCCATGCTTCCAGTTCTTTTATTGTGCTACCTACTACTAATATGGGACCTGTTATGCAGAATGCTCGGGACCTGGGATTTTCATAATTTGGATCTTCATACCTTAAGTCTACTAGAAAATAATGTAAACATTGCATAAACTCAATAGTCTATATCTGTAGAAATAAGTCAAATCAACTGGACTTGCTGTGTTTTTTTTTTCCCTTGAAGACATTTCACCAGTCATCCAACTGGCTTTCTCAATTCAGAATAGTCTAGTTTTATTTCTAAAAAGAAATCATGCCGAGGCACATTTATCAAAGGTCGAATTTATTTAATAAAAAATAAAATAAATCGAATATCTAAAACTCGAACGAATATTACCAACCTAAAAAAACGAATTCAAATCGAATCAAGTATTTTCTCAGAAAAAAACTCGAATGTCAGAAAGGCTAGTAACATCTTCAAATTGGTCACTGGACCTCTCCCATTGACTTATACATGAACTCAGCAGGTTTCAGGTGGCGAATAGTCAAATTTGAATTTTTAAAGGGGCATGGTTTGATAAATCTCAAAATTCCAATCGAGTTTGGATTATTCACAAATCAAATTTGAGAGTTTTGACCAGAAAAAAATGTGAATTCGAATTTTCAATTGGACCCTTAATAAATCTGCCCTACATCTTAACTTGGATTAAATACAAGGTACTGTTTTTTATTACAGAGAAAGGGGAAATATTTAAAAAAATTTGATTATTTGGATAAAATGGAGTCTATGGGAGACTTCCTTTCCATAATTCAGAGCTTTCTGGATAAGGGTTTCCAGATAATGGATCCCATACCTGTACTTTTTCCAGAAACACCGCAATTCTTTTCATCTGACCCATCAGGACAATCTGCTATGGAATCACATTCAGGGTTTGGCTTCCGCACACAGCTTCCATCAGTACACTTGTAGTTAAACGCACCACAGCCTGCAGCTTGGTTAAGAAATAAAAGACTATTTACGGCAACATGTCTAAAGATGATCAGGGATATAAAAGGTACAGGGGTTACAGTGGCCAGGGTGTTTTTAAGAATCTGCATGCACTCCACTTGCATTGTTCATTGGGCATTTTATGTGATTTGAACAATCCTGGATAAAGCTTGTTTTCATGTACTTGTATGAAGTATGTTTTGCCCCAATGTTTATACACACCACCAATGTATTCTCTTGGGTTCTGGACCCCATAGCTGTTAATTATTCTATTGTTACTCAGCTGATATTGATGAGATTGATATGATATAATACAGCTATCTCCTGGCTGGTGATCACTGAATGTCTGTCCCTACAATAGTAATGCATAACATTTCCTAAAACGACAGGGGTGCCCTGATGTCTATCAATTGTCCACAGTGTACAGTCATAATCAAATCCTCAGTATTGACATTGAAAGATACAGTAAAAATACATTTATAAATACAAAACCAATAGAAGAGAGTAGAAAAAGAATTGTGACGTATGCACCTTGGTCACATTGCTCCTCATCTGTTCCATTGACACAGTCCTTCTTGCCGTCACAGACATTAGTGATAGGGATACAGGTCTCGGCTTCTGGGCAGTGGTACTGTGCAGGGCACACTTACATAAAACAATAGGAAGACATGACATCGTATAAAGGTAATCAATAGAATTGGGCTGGGAACTATCACTGTAGACATAGCAATACTTTTTTACTGTATATTTAGGGAAGTGGTGGCTGAGTTTGGGTTAACTAAATTACTTACCACAGTTCCTTTCGTCTAACTCATTGGGACAATCTTTAACCCCATCGCAGAGAGGCACACACAGACCATTTATGGCACACAGGAACTCTCCCGGACATGCTGGGGAGACATATAGTTCCATAGTTAAGTCGAGTTGAAAAAGACCAAAGCCTATCAAGTCTAATCTTTCCAATTCAACCCCAGGGCACATATATACATAAAGTCATTCAGACCTACCTATACACTCACATATACAACTACATATACCAATACCTATACTAAACTAATACTAAAACTAAATACTAAAACTAATACTAATACCTATACTAATACTAAGGGGAAGATTTATCAAGGGTCGAAGTGAATTCGAGGGAATTTTCTAATTAAAAAAAATTCGAAATACGAAGTAATTTTTTGGATACTTCGACCATCGAATAGGCTACTACGACTTTGCTTCAAAGTAAAAATACTTTGAATATTCGACCATTCGATAATCGAAGGTCTCGACTTCAATACTTCGCAAAATTAAACCTGCCAAAGTACTATGTTAGCCTATGGGGACCTTCTAAAGCAGTTTTCTAAGTTTTGTAAAGTCGAAGAAAAATCGATCGATTGCTGAAATCCTTAGAATCGTTCGATTTTTCTTCGACCGCAAATGGACAAATTCAATGAAAAAAAACCTTCGACTTCGCTATTCGAATTCAATTCCATGGTCGAATTTCAAAGTATTTTCAACTTCGAAATTCAACCCTTGATAAATCTGCCCCTAAATGGATCTTAATGGATCTTAAGATCCAACAGCCTTGGATATTGTGCTTGTCCAGGAAGCATCTCAACCCCTCTTGATTAGAGGATCCAGGCATAACAATGTGGCATCACTTATAATCGGATGGTTGTTAAATGTTTGATAGATTTCTGTAGGACAGAAACGACTTTACTCAGTTTATTGGCACTATATATAGGGAAAGCTGGTATGGTTTTATATTAACAATGGCAATGGCTAGAGATCAAAAAGGAAACTTACGATCTGATTTGTTGAAGAGGCTGTAGGAGGCTTGCACACCAGGCCCGGTTAAAGAGGTGGGGCAGGTAAAGGACACAGTGACATTGCCAGAGACTGGGTCAATTCTCTCAGCATAAGAATGGAGCAGCCGAAGCCCACACATCCTATGTGTAATAAAAAGAATTGTGTTTGGAATACCAATTTACCCAAAAAGTAAAAATAAACTGTTTGTTAACCTCTGATTTTGTTTTTCTGACCCTTACAGACCCTTTTTTTGGTCACTTTTATTGTAAGTGCATTTATTGCATTAATAAATTAAATTAATAATGGGAGATATGTTGTAGTGAGCAACCTACTTGAAGCATTCTCTGGAATCTGCAGTATGTCCTGCTACTACAAAGGAAACCATTGGCTCATGACATTAAGCAACCAATGATTCAAAGGGAACTTTGTTCCAGCCCAATACCACCACAGCTCTTTAGCAGGGAAAAACTGTCCCCATCTTCTGGGCAGGCTTAAATAGCATATCAATTGGGCTATTGCCTGCAGCTGGTTGGTAGCAGGTTAGCAGGGAACACAGAGCAGTGGCCAGTATACCTCATGTAGGGTGCATGCTTGTGTAGAAATTGTCATTAATATTAATCAGAACATACCAATTACTGAGAGAGCAGAGAATAGAGTTTTGGTATTATTATTTGCCCTGATTGCTTTGTACCTTCGATTCTGAATTTGCCATGCTCCCTGCATGCAAGGAGCATATGTGTATCGCCTTGACAGCATGTAGCCTTCAAACCATAGAACAACACCATACTCAGGAGAAGGGACCTGCCAGGAGACAGTGACAAGAGGCTAATAAATCAGTACTTATGGAAGAACTACCCTCATAGAACTACTTTCCTGTATCTTTGCATAACAATGCAGTGAGCTCAGGATTGCCCTGAAGCCTGAAGATGGACATGCTGCACTAGACACCTATAGAGCAATTTGGGTCATTAGGCTTTAAAGATTATAAAGACTTGATTTGAACAGGCCTACATTAAATAAAAATCGAAGATGAATTATCAAACTGCCCATGTACTGTAAAGGATTGGTAGGGGACACAAAGGAAGAATAGGTAGAAAAGGTGAATTTTTCAGGCAAGAGCTGAAACTGTTTGGACAAGAACAGAACGGAGCAGATCAGGATGAGGGCAAAAACTCTGTACCAGAACAGGATGGGACGGGGATGATGAGAAGGACTGGAGCAGGATGACTTAAAACAAGGAGTCAGACCAGACAGGACTGGAAACAAGGAGTCAGACCAGACAGGACTGGAAACAAGGAGTCAGACCAGACAGGACTGGAAACAAGGAGTCAGACCAGACAGGACTGGAAACAAGGAGTCAAAAAAGACAGGACTGGAAACAAGGAGTCAGACCAGAAAGGACTGGAAACAAAAGATAAAAAAAAGACAGAACTGGAAACAAGGAGTTTGGACAGGAACAGAACGGAGCAGATCAGGATGAGGGCAAAAACTCTGTACCAGAACAGGATGGGAGGGGGATGATGAGAAGGACTGGAGCAGGATGACTTAAAACAAGGAGTCAGACAGGACTGGAAACAAGGAGTCAGACCAGACAGGACTGGAAACAAGGAGTCAGACCAGAAAGGACTGGAAACAAAAGGTCAAAAAAGACAGAACTGGATAACAAGGAGTCAGACCAGACAGAACTAGAAACAAGGAGTCAGAACAGACAGGACTGGAACAAGGAGTCAGAACAGACAGGACTGGAAACAAGGAGTCAGAACTGACAGGACTGGAAACAAGGAGTCAGAACAGACAGGACTGGAAACAAAAGGTCAAAAAATACAGAACTGGAAACAAGGAGTCAGACAAGACAAAACTGGAAACAAGGAGTCAGAACAGACAGGACTGGAAACAAGGAGTCAGAACAGACAGGACTGGAAACAAGGAGTCAGAACAGACAGGACTGGAAACAAGGAGTAAGAGCTGCAAGAGCACAGGAGCTGGAGCTAGGTTCTGTGAGGAGGGCTGGGCTATATACAGGGCAGCCCTGATTGGCTCTCCCCAACCCACCAATAAGGATGCTGGGGTGAATTGCTAAGCTCAGCACCCAGTTGACAAGGGAATGAGAACTTGCCGGCTGCTCTCCTGGCCTGGTGGTTAGGGAGAGCAACCAGGTTCAACCCCTAGCAGAGCCTGACATGTACTTACTGTGATGTTCCATGTGCACTGAGGTTTTGGAGGGTAGTATCTTGGATAATAGGGTGTTCTAAGCTGACCTTGAATGTCTAGCCCTTCCTTCATTTGTATGCTATGTTGGCAACCTGAAAACAAATAGGGTGATTGGTGAATATACATACATGATATTTACACAATATATGCAAATGGTACCCCTACCTTGAGATATTTTTGGGATTATCAGTTTGGAGTTTAGAGACCATCTCATTCCCAAAGATAATTTTTGTCTACCCCTCAAATTAACCAAAAGTTAGCATACAAACGGCAGATTTGTCAAAATGTGAGGATAATTTTACCATAGAAAAACTCACCCACTTTCTATTCATTCCTATGGGATTTTAAAGTAATTTTTTATCATTGGGTGAAAGTTAGAATTCACCATTAGATAAATATGATTCTAATAATCCCATAGGAATGAATAGAACGTGGATGAGTTTTCCTGTGGTGAGCTCTAATCTCACTTTTGATAAATCTGACCCATTGAGGCCTATTTATCAACAATCTAATTTTAGTGGTTTAAAACGTTTTTGAAACCATGACTAAAATCTCTTTCTCTAAAACCATGAATGTCATGAAATTTATTAAGAGATCTGAAAAAGCACGCACGGGAAAAGTCGCAAAAAAGTTGCAAAAACCATGACTTTTTCGGCTTGTCGAACAATAACTAAAAATTGTTATATTGTCGCATAAAAACCAGAGTCAATAACACCCGAAAACCTCGAAAACCACAAATAAAAGAAATATCTTCCAGTTGTAAAAGGGACATCTGCCATTGACTTCTACATGATTTTGACAGGTTATAACTGGAGTATTTTTGCATTCGGAATTGTTCCAGTTTTGTCTCATAATAAATCGCAGAAAAGTTCAATGGTTATATCGCCAACAGACAGAATCGTGGATGACCTGGATGGCAGCAAAATCCAAGCACTGGATTTGGGTGTAGGGTACGAAGGGAAGACATAAGCCAAATGGTAGAGGTTATCACATTGTATACATAAGTATATTTGATTAGTATATGCTATACTATACTATGCTATACAATACTCATGGGTCAACAACTGGCTGAAAAATTTATGGTGCCAAAGAACATTCCTGGAAAAAAGAGCTATTATTATTGCAGCTCCAGGGTAAGGTGAGGTATGAGACCAGCCTCAGCTTAGACCAGTGATCCCCAACTAATAACTCGTGAACAACAATGTTGCTCCCGAACCCCTAGGATGCTGGTCCAGGGCCCCAAAGCAGGTGATTATTTCTGGATTCCAGGCTAGGGCGCAAGTTTTAGTTGAATAAAAACCAGCTGTAATGCTAAACAGAATCTCCTGTTGGCTGCCAGTCCACATAGGGGCTACCGAACAGCCAATCACATATTTTTCATACTTGCATTGCCCCCCAACTCTTTTTACATCAGAATGTTGCTAACGGGTAATAAAGGTTGGGGACCCCTGCCTTAGACTATAGCTACTGTTGAGAAATGCAGTTTTTTTTTAGAGTTTTAGAGAAATTTAAAAAACACAACTGTTTGGAGAAAGAATTTGATTCATGGAAAAAAAAATTAAATTATCATGTTAGTAAATAGACTCCTTAGTTTCTCAGCATTTTTCTCCCAGATGGTTTAACTCACATAAATACTAATAATACTGAACAACACAACTCTCCATTAAGCATGGTGGAGACTCTTGGATTTGCCCTAACATTAATAATATAATATAGTAGTAATCTTTGATTATATAGTGAATAAAGTATCCCCTCTTGTAAAATATAAGGAAATTATAAGTTACCGAGGAGTTTCATGACCATATAAAAAGACGAGGCCGAAGGCAGAGTGTTTTTAAACAGGTCATGGAACTCCGAGGTAACTTCTAATATCCTCATATTTTACAACTGGGGGAAAATGGCCAACACTAGCGAATTGACGCTAGCGTTAGGCACTTCGGCGCATAGTGAATTTGCCCCTATATCTTTATTTACTCTGAAATTCTCAAATTTTCCAATTTTGGTCCAGATTCAATTTATTTAAAAAAAAAAAAGTTATCTCTCGTGTTTATCAGGTGAAAAGTCATGGAGGAGATTGCACTTTTCTCCAAGTTCCTGTTTTTCCCATAGACTTCAATAGAGTTTTCACGTGATAAACAATGAGATGAATTTTTCTGAATCGACTTGCGTCTCAAATTGAATCTCATCCATGAGTTTTAATGTGATAAACATATTTCTCACTGAATTGAATCTTTGTCTCCAATCTCAACTCACTTTCAACTGGAAGCGGCGTAACTGTGAGGACGAATGGGTCATAATAACTGTACATCCCCTGCTTCCAGACAACCAGCATGGAGCTCGCAGAAGACAGTATTTCAGAGATGGGTTCTTGTCGACTGCAGCCATAATGCCTGCAACAAAATCACACAGGGAGAACAAAGTGTTAGACTTTCAGATGCAGACCTATAAGATATCTATTTGTCTTTGTTTTGTTTAACTGTCAATTAGTGAAGGGTGGGGTGTGAAGATCACAAGGGAAATGATGTTCCATACACACAATAAGAAATGTGATAATGCCTTGTTGTCTAATGAAGGTCTACGCTTTTAAATATATATCCTGTTTTCAAAAAATGATATATTTTTAAACTGCCTTAGAGTTGTTTCCATGGCATTATTAAGCTTTCATATACCAATCACTCTGCCTGTTATTTCTGCTAAGGCTTCATAATCCTGTGGTGATATTAGCACTGAGCTTGAGCTAGGACTGCTGTGGTCTAAATACTCTACAGCATTTATAGCATGACATGGCAGCTTGTTTATGAGGGAGAGGAGGAAGGCTTTACCATCTAATTATACTTCACTTACTTCCAAGCACAAAAATGAGAAAGAGAGAGCAAGAGAGAGCGAGAAAGATTGAAAGACAGAGAAATAGAGGCAGAGAGAGAGAAAGAAAGAGACAGGGTAAAAGAGCAGGAGAGAGTGAAAAAGAGTGAGATGGGATATATATATATACAGAAATCTGTTTGATGTGCTTCTTAATGTGCATCCAATATGGAGAGAACTATATCAAAGTAAGAAAATATATATATATATATATATATATATATATATATATATATATATATATATATATATATATATATATATATATATATAAATATATATATACACATATATATGTATGATTATTCTTGCCTTGGGGCAATGGATTTATATTACTAAAGAACACAGAACCAGAACACGGAATTGCTCTTCTAAGGGGCAAATACCCTAAGCGGCGCAAATTCGCTAGCAACTGCTTCGCCCACTTCACAACAGGTGTAAATTCGCCAGGACAACACTTATTCCCTGAAATGCGAAGATGTGTCCAGGGCGCCAAACGCTGGCGAAGTTGCGCTAGCGTTGGCTAATTTGCATACGGCGGGAAGTGAAAGTTGAATGGATGTATAATTTGCAGAAAACACATTACACTACACATGGCCACGGAACCTTAATAAAATAAAATAAAATTGTTATAATGCCCTACACATGAACTCAGTGTAAAGTTTATGTGCCACATGTTAGGAAATGTAGGGGGGAACCCAAACAATTTTTTACTGTCTTTTGCAAGCTATCACCCTGAAAAAAGAAAAAGACGCCAGCGTTTTTTGGGAATTTTTCAACTAAAAATTGAGGAAGTCCTATGCACTCCATCGCACTTCGCCTGGTCTGAGGTGGCGAAAGCAAGTCTGGCACAAGAGGTAATGTCCAGTAAAATCGGCATCTTACTGAATTTGTGGAGTTACGTCCGTTCCCCAGAGCGAAAATTCGCCTGGCGTTAGAGTGCGAAGGCTGTGTGCAACATTTTGGGGACGTACCCCACTAACCCTGACAGGCGGTATTGCCAGTTATATATTGCACTGTTGTGATGAAACAGGAACCTTTTTCATTATGACCGTAGGAACAATAAAACTGTCCCTGAATGTGCAATTCTCATACAATTCTCCACATTTACACATTTACACATTCTCTGCCATTTTTAGAGCTTTGAAATGCAGTAGAACCCCCATTTTATTTTTTTCAAGGGACCAAAAAAATGGTGTATAATCTGGGAAAACCATTGAATATGTATTATGCATAATACATAGGAGGGACCACAACCAAACAATGTAAAATACTGGAAAGCCTAAAATCAGGGGATGCAAAATTGAGGTTTAACTGTACTTATTACTGGAGGAAGTAATCATTTTCCCTAACAAGAAGTTGATAGCAAGTGTGTGATAATAAAGTTGTTTGGTGGTGCCAACATTTAGAAACATATCAGGGCTGCTCAATAAGTTTAATTTGGCCACTGTAATTAATGGCTCATCTAGTCTCTCTTTTTTGTATGTCTGGTGGAAAATGTCTGATATATTATGACTTCTTCGATTTTTTATTAAAGCATTCATAGCTGTTGTAAGCTCATTTAAAAATCTCGGCTGTCAATCAAATATTGTCTGCCCCTCCTTTATGCCAGTGGCATAGAGTCGGGGCAGACAATTACTTTCACTTTCCATTCAGCACTTTCTAGATGTCACTGCTCTCCACACATTCCCCTATTCTCTTTACCGTTTATTTGTGTAGCCAGGGCAAGGAAATGGACATCAGGTCCCCCATTCTGGTGCACAAACAAGATTCTGAGATGATGCAAGACTTGCCTTAGTAAAAATGGCTGCTTCCTGCTTGCTATAATTATGAATTCCCAGACTGAAGGAAACAAGATTCAAATAATTTATATAGTGTAATTAAAGTTCATTTTGCTTGACTAATGTGATCAAATAGGATTTGGAATGGGTTTTTTTGGGTGACGGGTCCCCTTTAAGTTAGTGAATCTGCCACTCTACTGGGATGTTATATATTTTGTATTAAACTATTAAAGGAGAAGGTAATAGACGTTTGTCTAGGTAGTAACCCATGGCAACCAATAAGACGTTTGCTTTTTAAAGGTGTTTTTTACCCTCAGGGTAGGACTACACAGACGTTTTTGGTGCGATCCGATGCAGTGCGACAATACGCATGCAACAAAAATAAGGTAAGTGAAAGCAATATTGTATAAACAGTAAGCACCTTTACTAGCTAACCCTCAGAAGAACCAATGATACCCAATGTGCTCTACTGTCGCTGCAGTTTCGCAAATTAATTTGATTGTGGCACAATGTGGAAATTTGCCGCAAATTAGTGTCTGGCAATTTATTCATCCATCACTAACTCTGTCACATTCTAAATCCTGTACAGTTTGTCCACACATACAGCAACAATATCATGGGCTCCTTCATCCTTGAAGATGCCAACACATTTTACAATTTTTTCTACCCTGCTCTTTTGTTAAACAGTTTTCCACCATTCTTTTCCCAGCTGACTTTAAATTATTCTCAAACTTACGAGGTGATAAGGTGGGACCCAAGAGGGGCTGCTGTGTCATACATTGCCAATCGGCCCCTGCACTCAGAGCGAGTCCATTTCAGACGAAGACGAAGAAGATAATCAGGAGGACCCTGCAGGTGCCACACACAGGTTGGCGAGAGATAATCAGGTCCCTTCAAACGAATTTCTTGGCCAGCTCTCACATAGCTGTACCTATAGCAGCCTGTAAAAGTAAGGAATGAGACAGAGGAGAAGATTACCCTCATGGGCTACTCATAGGAACAATGAACAAGAACCAATGAAAGAGAGAAGAGAGAGAAACCAGTAAGGAGGCGTTGCCAAGAGACAAATCTCTTGCTTAATTTTGGACAGATAGGTTGATATATTTAGATTTGTTCCTTTATGTTAGTGCCCCATCAAAACCTAAATAAAACATTTGACTTTCCATTTAATGCAGATTGTAATTAACATTGCAAATACAGGTTTTAAAGCTAACCTTTTAGAGAAATGTTGCTTGTGGGGAGAGTTGACTTTAAGTTCAAGGCAGCTTTAGAATCCTTGCTTATGCTGCTAGTATTTTTATGCATTTTAAAGGGGAAGGAAACCTAGTTGGCGCAAAAATCCTCCCCCCCTCCCGTGTGTTGCCCACCCTCCCCCCTGGCCTACCCGTCCCGCTGGGCAAATGCCCCTAACTTGTTACTTACCCTTCTGCACAGGTCCAGTCCAGGGAGTTCACAGACGACATCTTCTTCCACGTGATCTTCTTCCTGCTTTGACTGGCGCATGCGCAGTAGGAGCATTTCGCCGGTACGATCTACTGCGCATGCGCCAAAAGTACTTCGTGACTTTTGGCGCATGCGCAGTAGATCCGTACCGGCGAAATGCTCCTACTGCGCATGCGCCAAAACGCTGTTCAAAGCAGGAAGAAGATCGTGTGGAAGAAGATGTCGTCTGTGAACTCCCTGGACTGGACCTGCGCAGAAGGGTAAGTAACAAGTTAGGGGCATTTGCCCAGTGGGACGGGTAGGCCAGGGGGGAGGAGGGAGGGTGGGCAACACACGGGAGGGGGGGAGGGTTTTTGCGCCAACTAGGTTTCCTTCCCCTTTAAGGAGACCATCTAACACTGTTTTCATAGTGTTAGCAATTTCTCCTACCAAAGAAGTGTACAAAATTGTAGGGTTGGGATAGATCAAAAGCAGCTGTGGGAATATTGATCACTGTCTTAGCCCGGGGGTCCCCAACCTTTTTTACTCATGAGCAACATTCAGATGTAAAAAGAATTGGGAAGCAACACAAGCATAAAAATATTCCTAGGTGGTGCAAAATAAGTGCTGTGATTGGCCATTTTGTAGCCCCTGTGTGAACTGGCAGCCTATAGAAGGCAGTTCACCTGGTTTTTATGCAACAAAACTTGCGTCCAACCAGGAATTCAGAAATAAGTACCTGCTTTGAAGCCACTGGGCCAAGGGGTTGGTGATCAACATGTTATTCACTGATTAGGGATCACTGTCTGGGCAAAAAGTCCTGCTGCTGCCCCTGAGCTGGGTCTGGACTGGGATTGAAACAGGCCTTTGTATTTCAGGTACACAGAGGCCCAAACAGCCCCCCACCAGCCCACTAAATAATCTTACAGCAGCCCCTCTGGCATTTGCCAGAACCAACAGATTGCCAGTCCAGGCCTGCCCTGAGCATATTTGGACAAATAGTGATGAGACTGAGCCTGCTAGTGACACAGAACTAGACATCTTAGATGGAGAACATTATAACGTAGGCACGTTTGTCTGTTTGTCATCAGCTCCCAAGATACATTTAGATGTCAGGTTATTGTGAGCAGGGCTCTCTTTGTAATAAAGTGTTTTACTGCACTAATGGTGCACCCCTGTTTATCACTGTATATGTTATGCTACAGAAATGCTTGGTGTTTTAGAACTAAATTATATTCATACTTTAGCTGTATTGCTTAAGGTTAATAAGAAAAGATAATACAGTATTTATTTCCTTGATTTCTATAGTGCCCTTCAAATGTCAGTAGGACTTAAATATATCATGCGGTTCCCTAACACATTTCCTATAAATCTGATGGCATTTCTGCATAATTCCACTCTCCCAGCAAGCGATAACATGGCAGAAAACATTTGCTTGATAATAGCAGCCTCGCACTTAGAGCAGCGCAGGTTAGCTGGGTTAGGGAAGATTAAGAGTTAACCAGAGGCTTCTGGGAAAGGGATAATCCTAATGCCATTGCAAGCATCAATCAAAAAGCCATTTTATTTCTAATAATGCCATCATGAAATGCCATTATGTGTTTGCTTCCTAGCAAAAGCACTCAGTCTGCCCCAATGATATCTGCACATTACTATAGATTTGTGGCACGCATTCGATGGAAAATTCTGACCAATTGTGCATAGAAATTGTCTTTAAGAACTGATGTAAAACCATAAATGTTCTGTAATGCAATTTTGAACCATGAATGGCCCGTGTCGGACACAGCTATTCTCCAAACCCTTTCTGCCTATGCTTATATTTTGACTTAATTCAAGAAGTACAAGAAAATCTAGATAACCACGGAGGTGTAGATGAAAATAAAATGCAAGATGAACTGATATTATATTTGACATAATAAATCAGCATACAATTACATTATGTTTTCTGCTGCCTCGTCTCTCTCATATACACATCCTGACTCTGTACCTGCTTGTGGATTTACAATAGGCAGCCTAAAATATTCTCTTGATTCGGTTTACGTCCACACCATCACCAATTTAAGCCTATAAGCTTTCATTCTCAGCTTTTTGGTCAATTTTTTTTCAATGTCTTTTGGATTGCGCACATTGCCAATAAGCAAAAAACAGAAATAAAAATGGACATCCCTACCAGCACTGGAAGAGAGCAGCTGGATGTCATGCACACTGGCCTCTGAAAATAATAACCGGACAGAAATAAATCTAAATAAATAAAGTAAGCCTGTATGGCCAATGCAAAGAAGCTGCCTGGAGAAGGAACCTGTTATTGAGTAATTAAAGGAGATCAAAACAATGTTACTCAACCACACTTGTTGATGAACTACAAATCCTAGCACACAACAACATATCATTGGGGGGTAATGAAGGCCAGCAATTAGGGATGCACTGAATTCACTATTTGTGATTCGGCCGAATTCCCGAATCCTTCCTGAAAGATTTGGCTGAATACCAAACAGAATCTGAATCCTAATTTTCATATGCAAATTGGGGATGGGAAGGGAAAAAGTGGAAAAAACATTTTTTACTTCCTTGTTTTGTGACAAAAAGTCATGCGATTTCCCTTCCGGACCCTAATTTGCATATGCAAATTAGTATTCAGGTTCGGCCAGACTCGAGCATTTGGCCGAATCCAAATCAGGTTGGATCCTTAAAGGGCACCTGTTGGGCAAAAATATTATTAAAAGAGCCCACACTCCGGTTAGGGGTAACAGTAGTTTTTTTTTTTTTGTTTTTTTAAAGCACAGGGCACTCACACTGAGAGGGAACCTCAGGCATGTGTGTGTACCCCAACATGGGTATTGTAGTTAAGCCACTGGCCTATATAAGAACAAGAGTATTCTTATTTTCTTTAAATAATAAAGTCTTTAGTTTTAACTGATTTGTGTTCCTCTGTGTGATAAACTGCATAAATCCATGATCATAGTAAAATAACCTTATAGGTTTTGGAATGGGAATGTAAAACCTAATGAAAAAAAAATAATTTAAGCAACGTACCATCACATATAAATTATGCATTTTCAATGGTTTTAAATCTGATGGTAAATGTAATTGGCATGAAAAGCTGTATTTTTCTGTCCCCTTCTTTTCATTTCCTTTTAGGCTACCACTAGGGTGCAGTGTAATCTAACCAACAGAGAGGCAACCTAGATGGTAATAAAAACAGACCTGCGTAAATAAATTGTACTAACCCTGAATATCCAGTGAATTTGGGTCCACGTGGTACTGGTCAAATATATAGTGGCCTTGGGGGTTGGTCTTTTTATGCAGAACACTATTGAGTGCTGCAGTGACGGAGCTCACAGTGACATATTTTAAGTTAGTATTAGGCACTTCCAAGCTCACCCAGAAATACATCTTCAGGCTTCCTTCTCTATAAGAAAAGAAATCATGGAGCCTGAATGAAAGCCACCAGAGAAATACTGAACATTGATATATAGAGGATATAATAGTATATGAAAAAAAGGGGAATAAATGCAGCATAATTAGCTATCACCAGTGCAGCTGTACAGTTGAGGGGTAGTAGTATCCCCCATTAGCATTACTCTATTGCAGTGATCCCCAACCATTGGCTCGTGAGCAACGTGAGCAACCCCTTGGATGTTGCTCCCAGTGGCTTCAAAACTGGTGCTTATTTTTTTGAATTTCTGGCTTGGAGGCAAGTTTTGGTTGCATAAAAACCAGGTGTACTGCCAAACAGAGGCTCCGGTAGGCTGCAAGTCCACATAGGGGCTACCAATTGGCAATAACATTCCATATTTCGCACCTCTAGGAACTTCTTGCATGATTATGTTGCTCTCCAACTTATTTTACATTTAAATGTGGCTCACGGGTAGAAAAGGTTAGGGACCACTGCTCTATTGGAACCTCCAGACTTTGGGATAAACTATACAGACTGCAAATAAAATGTAGCCAAAAAACAAAAATGACTAATGTGATATTATATAACATTACAAGTATGGGATCTCTTATCCAGAAAACTGTTATCCAGAAAGCCCTGAATTATGGGAAGGCTATCTCCCATAGACTCTATTTTATCCAAAACCCAAATTTTTAAAAAACAATTTCTCTGTAATAATCAAACAGTACCTTGTACTTGATCCAAACTAAGATGTAATTAATTGTAAGCAAAAACCAGATTCAAATTTTGGAAAGATCCATTATCCAGAAAACCCCATGTCCTGAGCATTCTGGATAACAGGTCCCATACCTGTATCATGCAATGATGCACAGAGCTGTGTGAAATTGACAGCATTTAGAGGCATTAGTGTCTTTGGTCAGGAAGGCTACACAAGAAGCTTCATATGGCATGGTATTAGGCATTGCTCCTGTCACTCCAAGTAGACTCTTTACATGATATTATCTAGTACCACTTCGTCATGAAATGTTACATACAATATATTTAAAAAAATAACTAATTAATCATATTTGCTTTTTTCAGAATTCCCTGTAACCAAAATATCTAAAAAAAATTCATGGAGCCAAACCCTCTAGCCTATCTTTTTACTATTAAAAAACTCTTTGGGATTAGTCTTTACTTGGGATGCAATCAGTTCCTCTTTTTTATGTTTGCCTTCCTGACTGCTGCATACTACACATTGTATTTACTGTATACATTACAATAGAAGCATCTGACTTTGACTTATACTTCTTCATTTCTTTTTAATTTACATGAGAGTTAAACCACGAAGGGTCATCCTTAATGCTTTTACATTTCTTCTTTAAGGGAATACACTGAGAAAAGAAAAGAATTTATATAATTTCAAATAATAACCATTTCTGTTCTGTGTTATCAGCTGAAAATATCCTGTTCCAAACAACTTGATGAAGTAACATTTAATGAAATAACAATATGTTCACTATTACCCACATGTTCTAGTTGTTAGGGATCATTTGATCATGTATCCTGTAACCTTTCCACTTGGGTCCTAAAAAATCTGTGGCAAAAAATTGTCATGCAGCATTGTCATTTATAAAACTGTTTCCATTAACTGTGCCAACATTATTATTTCTGCAAACAATATTTGGGAAATTAAACCCTAACTTGCCCCAGCCTTCTATTTGAAACAAGAGCTGAGTCTTTTTCTCATCATTTACATGAATGGGTCATTAACATTTCCCCTACAATTAGATTGCCTGTTGTCTTAAGGTGGGCATACACGGGCCGATAAAAGCTGCCAACAGACCGAGTCGGCAGCTTATTGGCCCGTGTATGGGGCTTCCCCGATGGGGACAAAAAATCCCGTCGGATCGCAGCCGCATCTGTTCGTTGATGCTGTCCCACAATCCGACCGCCCGTTCCCATTCATTAGGATCTGATCGTTGGGCCCTAGGGCCCACGATCGGATCAGCCCGATATTTCCCACCTCAAGGACATCGCCAAACGAGCGGATCTTTCCGTTTATAGCCACCTTTACAATCTGTGAAAGCTTCAACCAATATGCCTTCAGGCCACTTGTTCTCCTCCACTGCTTATCCCTTAATACTGGGGGGAAAATCATTCTCAACATGCAGATTTACTTCTCCTCCTTTTTAATTTCCCCTGCCCTTCTGAACCAAGATATAGCCCTCAATATTTAGTGCCCAGTCATGTGACCCATTCAGCACTATTTTAGCAATGCCATCATAATATTTTTTCATCCAGAGCCATTAACTCTTGCTCTAATATTTTACCAGCCAAGCTTACATTAGTAAACATACATACATGAATAGTGGTACCAGTTATTATATTACCCCTATTGTCAATCACTTCTTGCTGGCCGCATCAATCAAAGCTGTTTATGCATGTGCATCATGTTGGCGTGTACATGCTTTGGAGCACATTCAGATGCATGCGAACAGCATGTCACTAGATGCTGAGTCCGAGGCCCAAGGTGATCATCTTACAGATTGACACTGAGTTATTCTTCGTTATTGTGATTCCTGGTTGACTTTGGCATGTTTTTTGACTGCTCTTCAGATTTCACTGGTTGTTCTGATTCTGACCTTGGCCTGGCTAGTGCCTACAGACTGAGAATGAGATGGAGGGGAGAGAGGGAGTAGAACGCGATGGAGGGGGGAGAGGGAGGAGAATGCGATGGAGGAGAGGGTGTCAGGAGGGAGGGGAGAGCGATGGAGGGGTGGGTAGGGTGGGAAGGAAGGGAGTAAGGGGCAAGAACCCAGCTAGGGGTAGGCAGAAGACAGTTTTAGAGGTAACTGCCCAGCACCCCACTATAATTGTGCCTTAGGCAGCTGCCTAACCCTAGTTCCGAACCTGCTATTGCTCATCTGATCAAACCAGGAACCCTGATACCTACATTATATATAATTCCTCCATCCATCTCTCCACCTCAATTTTTGCTTACTATACCTAGATCCTCATATGGTTGGACTCATAAGTGGTCCTTTGATCTATGAAGGCAGCTTTGTCTCCCTTCTGGGGTCCATTGTAATTTGATCTAGGTTATTGTTGCCCATAGGGGGCAGTTTTCAAAAGTATAAAAGAAAGCACACATGTGCTCAGGGTCTTTCTTTGGACCCCACCTCTCTAGGAGGTTGATACAGGCCCAGGGCTCCAGTTAGATAAGGATAGCTAGTGATAGCCAGTTTGCTATAGTTGCTCTAGGAGTGAGAAGAAGGCTCAGGGAAGGTAGTGAGCAGTCCTTTGCCTCAATGAGGAGGAATTGTGGGGTTAGGCCCTTGTGGTATGTGACCCACTAGTTCAGGGATGTCAGTGGGTGAGTTGAGGACCAGGTAGGGTGAAAAGATACAAGACACCAGGCTGAGAATCCCAAAATCACAGTGCTCTACTCTCACGGAGGAGTTGCCTCAGAAGTGTGGTAATTTATACTTTGTCTACTTTACCTCTGGGAGGGATCTGTCACTATTGTGTTATTTTTTAAATCTCTCTATCAAAGTGTTCCTTGTTAATAAACCAGTTATTTTGATGCAAGAAACCTCTCTGTGATTTAGATCCTTTGCTGCCCAAAGGAGCACACAAGATCCCAGGAGTTGCCCAGGCACAAGTGGGTTAGTGGCACAACACAAGCAGCAAAATTCTGTCCACACACTTTAATACACACGGCTTAAGCACACTCAAGGGTGGCTCCATTTGGTATTCTCAGGTGCCACTCAGGGCCTCAAGGTGGCAGTGTGCCTCAACCCCCAAAGT
The DNA here is from genome assembly GCF_017654675.1 of Xenopus laevis. Lineage (NCBI taxonomy): Eukaryota > Metazoa > Chordata > Amphibia > Anura > Pipidae > Xenopus > Xenopus laevis. The sequence goes on along the minus strand of NC_054377.1, from coordinate 121,471,637 downwards.
AAAACCACTTCTGCTAAGCAAGATTTCTCTGAATTATTCAGGTGCCATTTGGTCACTGTCAGTCCAATAAGTCTATCGAAGCATAAGGTTCTTGAAAGTGTACAAATGCAAGATCATTTGGCTGTGAGTAATTTCATAGGGAAGTACTGTTTGTAAAATAAGGGCAGCGGAGTGAGATTTAATATCCTTAAAGAACATGTGTCTGGCATTAAGAGAGAAATGGTGTTGTGTTAACTTTATCATAAATGTCAGTACCCAAATGTCATAAATTTACTATGAATGCCATGTGGCAGCACCTTTTTAGAGGAGGCGTTGCATGTCAGGTTTTGCCGCTGAGATGACAGATTTGCTAAGCAAATACCAGGGCTCCTGGGACACAGCTTTCTCCAGCTCAATCTCTCTTTCTTGTGTATCAGTCTCTCCTACCAGCAGAGACAGTTACTTGTATCCCAAGCCTTTAGGTCCAAATCTGGCTCCACTTATTTTCATATGAGAACAGTAAGCCCCTGCCCCATCTACTGTGATTAAAGAGAGTGAGACCTTAAAAAGTATTACTGTAAAAGCGCCCTTGTTTATTCCTCACAATGCTTAGTCCAGCATTTATGCTGCAACTCTGTAGGAAATGCACCACTGACAGAAGCCAAGTCTAAAGGGTTATTTGCTAAAATCCGATTTTATCTCATCTTTTAAATAAAAAATCTCAACCAAACATCCACGATTTTGCCTCATTTATTATTAAAACAACTTGAATAAATCAGATCAGGAAAAAACTTGATGAAATCAAGAAAAAACCTGAAACGTACTCTGACATTTTTTTAGATTATGGGGCTAGACCCAGTGCAAACGATATCTTCAAATTGGGTAGGGACATTTGCCATTGACTTATACATGCCCTCAACAGGTTTGAGATGGCAGATTTTTGGATTCAGTTTTTTTGATTCTAGTTTTTTTTTTTTCTGACCAGAAGAAATTTAGTTTTAGTAAATAACCCCCTAAGATCGACCCCACTGCCCGAGGCGGTCTAGATGCGCATTTGAAAAAAAAATTGTAATACTGTGTGTGCTTGAAAAAATGAATCTTTCTCCCCAGCTTCAATGATAAACTCGTGGCAAGATTAGTATTTGTGGTGCATGCGCAGAAGCACATTGTGGTTAAAGGAAGTAACCATTTACTGAGTTCCTAGACCTGGGATAATAGTTCAGAAAGGCTAACACTAATTAAAGAGGCAATATGGTGAGCAAAAAACCTAGCGTTCTGTTACTACTCAAGGAGAACTAAGGCAAGGGGTTCATAATAACTTTAAAAAAATGCAATGCACACAGTAAAAAAGGATGGGGAATTGTAAAAGATGTCTACAGGTGCCAGAAGTAGTGTAGATACATAGTAAAAAGAACTATAGAAAACCAAGGCTTCTGATTTGGGGTTTAATATTAGTGTTGTGTGGGTTGAAAAAATTAAATCCCCATCCAACCCTAACCCATCCACTCCCAACTCACTCCTACCCCACACCTCCATTTAGAGACCCGTGCCTGACCCACTCAGCTCTTACATCAGAAAAGGGGATGGACGGGGCAGGCATGCATCTATTAATGGAGGCTACTGGAGCCAAAAGCTGGCAAAGTAAAGTCGTGTGGGGTAGAGTGGAAAAAGAGCTCAACCCGATTGGCAAAATATGTGTGTGGACCCATGGGTATCGGACTGGCCTGCATATCACTATTTTATACGTTGCATATAGCAACTGATTGCTCAATTAAAATAAATTTTTGGTGTTAGCATGCTTTTCATTATTTTTTAAACTCTGACCCTCACATGGCAGTCTATGTAATAAAGGGTTCTGAGCAAACCTAATATTGAAGTACTATAGCTCACATTGCAGGGGGTGTGGGAATAATGGTACCCTTAAAAATGAATAGGAATACAAAATTCAAAAAATATATTGAAGAACTCCACCTACTGCTTTACCAATGTGGTATAAACATAACATAATGCAACTGATTGGCTCTCCAAAACTTGCATTTGATTGATTCAAATTCATTTAAATATTTGTGTGCGTGTTCAGAAGATGTCCAGCCTATGATTAAGTGAAACTAAGGCACGTAAGACCACAAAATTGAATATGGTTTTTGTTGAATAAAATATATTTTTAATTGCATCAAGCTTTGAAGTGAAGTTCAGTTTGTGCCAGTCCTATATGAATATTGAATTGCATCCATTGCCTCCCAAAAGCTGAAGGTCTGGGGATTGTGTATCTGGACCCCCCATACTTTTTAGTAAGTTAACTAAAACATACTTTTTAGTTAAGTTAACACTGGACTTTTTCTAAAGAATTTGTTTATAAACATAACATGCCTATATTTGGGGAATGGGGGTGCCTACATGCTACCCCCGGGCAACCCTGATGAATAAACAGCTGGTGAATACTTTGTACACTATTGATTGCTTCCTTCATTCCAGAGTGCAACACTTGTGGCTCCTTGCGAGGCATGGTGCAAACATGCAAAAAACATGGCAGTGTGTTCTTATTGTTTACACTTTGTGTCAGGCCATCCACATAGTAAATGACCTCTGTGTTATTTTGTGGCTTTTTAGATGTAATAAACATTTTAGAGGCTGAAGATCTCACCCGAAAGCATACACTGTGCAAGAGTTATGATACGGGGCCAGTTCAGAAGCAAGAACAAGACCATTCACCTAAAAAACAAACAAACAAAAAATATATTTAAGCATTATGGGAAAAGTACAGAGTTGGAGGGTTTAAATAGAATGTTAGAATGTGCCCCAAGCGGGACACTGTCAGTAGCATTGCAGTGTTGAGCTTCAAAGAAGTCAATTATTTATATTTTCCTTTTGGGCTAAGAACTTTACATCTGTTTCCAGTCATGCACTATAGTTTTCTGACCAGAGATAAGAAGCTGAGAAATGAATGGGTTGACCTTCTTTTCAATATAGGGAATGCTTTATAGGATTGTCATCTGGCTCTTTTTTCCACCAGTTTATAAAATAGATGATCGTGTTAATGTTGGTAAAAGGGAAGGAAGATAACAGGGAGACAAAAGGTAGGAATCTAAATGGGCACATGGATATTTTTTTTAACTTATATTTTAAGATGACCAAGTTATTAAGTTTTGGGAGGGTACAACTATCATGGGTATCTATGTCAAAAGCTTAAGTGTTTTCAATTACTTTAACTCAGTGGTCCCCCAACCTTTTGTACCCATGAGCCACATTCAAATTTAAAAAAGAGTCGAAGAGCAACACAGGCATGAAAAAAGCCCCAGGGGGAGCAAAATAAGAGCTGTGATTGGCTATTTGGTAGTCCCTATGTGGACTGACAGCCTATGGGAGGCTCTGCTAGGCAGTACACCTGTTTCTTATGCAATCAAAACTTGTGTTCCAAGCCTTGATATGAAAAATAAGCACCTGTTTTGAGGCTACTTGGAGCAACATCCAATGGGTTGTTGAGCAACATGTTGTTTGCAAGCCACTGGTTGGGGATCATTGTGCTAACTAATAAATTAATTGCCTCACAAACTTAACCAGGTGTGCCTACTAAATCAAACAAAAATGCCCCATAGACTGTTAAAAAGGGATGAAGAGTCAACTAAACCCCCTTCTGACAGTGACCAGTATCAGAAATCCCCAGGACTGTCCATGGATTTTATCACAAGAAATATTGTAGCTGGAAAACCAAGAACAATAACAGTATCCATGACAGTGTTTGAATCCATGAAGATTAGTTGCATTTCTGGTTACCAGCTCCTTAGCTTTGGTTGATTTTCAATAACATGCAAAGACTGCAACAGCAACAGGCCACTTGCTCAGTCCTTAATTATGTCCAAAAACAGTCAATAAAGCTGGCCATACATGGGCCAATATTGGTAACCTAACCACTGCAATAGTCAATAGTTTATTGGCCAGTAGCCAGTATCTGGCTGAAAATTGGCCACATATTTTATATATCAAGCCTGTTGCTGCTGTCTTGTCCTAATGGGTCTGCATAGACCTACTTTACGATTGTTGGCCCAGAACAAAACTATCAGATCAGCCCAATCTGGCCCAACATGAGAGAGAAATGATAATGTCTTTAGAGAAGATTTTGCATGCAGTCAGGTACCAGTTTTTGAAGGTGTGCTGCCTCATTTCTGAATGAGCTACTTTCAGGCTTTGTCAGGTCGTGGGTAAGTTCATGGCTCACGATATTTAGGGTACAGGAATACAACTTGCTGACCCTCAGCACCGGGCTTGTGTCCACTTCTGCAGAATAATAAAAAAGAACAGTTTCACCAAGGGTAAGAAACATACAAAGAAGAATGTGTCCACATGGAAGAAGAATGTGTCCAGGACAGAAACAAAACAGAGAAGAACAATAGCAACACAAACACAGATTTTAAAAGTCATAAAAGAACAATGATAATAGTGCATAGTAGTGCAGAACAATAAGTGATCACAACATCATTAACAAATGTTATCTTCCATTTATCATTTCCTGTAATGCCTCATTCATATATTGTATTTACTTTCTTCACAGTCATTCACATGGTTAAAACTAACTCAGGAATGTTAGGGGCACTTTAATTGTCTGGGGAGGTGATGACCTAAACCTTGGATTAATTTATATATTTTGTTCTTAACCTTGATCATAATTCCTCATTAACCCTTCTCATTATTATTTTAAATTCCTTGTATCAAGGAATTTTTTAATGGCCCCCTTGTAGAATCCTATCTATGCTACGTACATTTTTTGTTTTCCTCTTCACCCACCTAGAATGTACCATGTAAGTCCTGCTCCAGCAATCAAAATTAAAACCATCCAGAGAGGAGCAAATCTTAGCCAGTCCCTTGATACCCACTGGCGCTTCTCAGGTGTCCCCACAGAAACAGAGTCCTAAAGGGATAAATCACACGAGAAATTAACAATTTAACAAATGATTTTGTTCAAGATATTGTAAATCAGCCTAGCTCAAAGGACAACAAATAACTGAGAAAGTCTGCAACATACAAATCTTTTTGTCCCTTTTGCAAGAAGAAGTCATGGACGTGAAAGAGGTGTAAAGCTACTGTGTGGGTTGGAAGCCTTCAGGAGGCTCTGTTTAGCAGTACACATGGTTTTTATGCAACTAAACCTTGCCTTCAAGCCAAGAACTAAAAAATGAGCAATTACTTAAGGTTATCCAATAGCTTATACATTGCTCTAACGTCTTACTTCATAGTTGGAGCTTCATAGTTGATTCTGCAGCAATGGATCTTTGTAGATATCATTTCCATTAATACCAACTGGGTTTTCTATTTGGACAAACTCACCATGTGAAGAAATTCACCTAAGGATCTGGCTGAGATTTAAAAAGTTAACAAGTGAAATATTATTAATGTCTTATCCTTATTAATGGCTTCATTGCTCTGTGGTCATAAATTGTAACTAGGAAGGTTGACTTCATGGTGGGACAAAGATCCCTTTATGCTGATATAGTAAAATGGAGAGCCGTGTCCAGGAAGCCTATAAGTAAGTGCCCCAACAGGCACGAAACACGTTAGGTCTTGTCTCCTATGTCCTAATAAAATTTTTTAATCTTTAATTGATTCATTTGTTATTGCCGGAGGAACTCACATCTCTTTTTTGAAATGTTGCCTTGGACTTGCACCCTGGGACTTGGGTGAACTGTGAGTATACCCTCTAATGAATTAATTATTTTTTAATTTTTGACCTACTATATTATTACTATCGAGGAGTACCAATTATATTTAGTTTTGTGGCACTGGCTCAAACCGCTCAACTTTACCGTTACCAGGAAATACAATATCCAAGTAAGCCACAGATGTTATTTTGCACTGAACGTGAACTTCCTCAGCATAAAGTGCACCCCAGTCTGTGGATCCACAGCAGTGAATGAGGGGCAATAACTTATAACCACTTTCAAGACAGGGGTTCCTGTTAATCAGTTGACATACGTGAGAGCTGCAACTGAATTCATAATGTGTACAGTGGGTTCTCGAGTTTATTATTTGATAGAAGCAGTGGACAGTTTATTTTACTCATATTGGGTTTTTTATGCCATGGTAATCTGGCCACAACACAGTCTCCTTGAATTTAGAGGAGGGAACTGAAAGGACATGATGGTAGAGATTAAGATACGGTACTAAGAATGAGTAAGTTAGAACCTTAGATAAGAAGCAAGCTGAAGACTTTCATTCTGGTATGAAAGGTTAAACTGCTGTGACAAAAGCAGAAGTGGTGTCATGGCGTATAGCAAAATACCCTTCTTGATTTATTATAAACACATTTATCATTTTCAAAGTGGTTTTAGCAGCATGAATGTCTCCCTTTGGCATGTTAAAAGATTTAATAAAAAGTCATATTTGCAACAAAAAAAAAAGTGAAAATATCAGCTTAGAAAAGTTCCAATTTCAAGTGCAATGCTCCCCCCCACTAACCTCTACTCTAGTAAATCTATACACATTTTATACAATTATATCTTGATGGCAATTGTTTGACACAGCAGTATATTATCTTGCTCCTAGGTAGCGATGGGCGAATTTATTCACCAGGCGCGAATTTGCGGCGAATTCCCGTGATTCGCCGCCGGCGAATAAATATGTCTTTACAAGTACTCTTAGGTTCTTCTCTAGAGAGGATTTACCTATAAGTAGCCTGCATCTTTTTAAATCCCAGCTAAATATTCTTACATTTATCATCCGGCGAATCTCAGTTGCTACTTAGCTGCTCAAATTTTCAGCTTCTCAAGAACACCTAAAAAACATCCAGTGCTTTAAGTTTTCTCAATCATTTGTATCATTTGCAAAACATATTAATGAACAGACCAAATAAACCCGACCCTAATACAAAATCCTGCAGCACACTACTTACCCTACTCCAATTAGATCATGTAAAATTGACAACCACACCCTCTACATGATCCTCAGCCAACTCTCTATCCGTGTACAAATAGCAAAATCAACACAAGCAAACCTTAGTTAATGTGGCACTTATATTTAAAAAAAATCTAAGTAGACCCATCTACTAGGACCCCACTGTCCACTTTCCTACTTACTAAATATTAAAAATCAAGTAATTTTGTTTCACATCTGTCCTTTATACAAATGATTATTTGATGAAATTACTGCTTACAATGACCTTGTCCAGGAGATCGTTTTGGATGTGATCTCACAAACCTTCAAATAACTTCCACTCTACAGATGTCAAACATGCAGGCATATAATTATCATCTTAAAACAGCACACCCTTTGAATATTGGAATTACATTAGCTTAGCAAAGGCTTTGCTACCTTTACTGAGTTATTTAGTACCCATGGGCATATTCCACCAATCCATGAACTTTATTCACAGAAATTTTGTCTAAATATTTATGTACCATTTATGTACCTTTTTGCATCTGTGTTCTGTAACAGTTTATATACTGAAAATATATCATTAAACATAACAGGTCCCCTATAATCAAACTACAGGTATGGGACCTGGGTTATTCTGAATAACAGATCTTTCCATAATGTGGATCTTCATACCTTAAGTCTACTAGAAAATCATGTAAACATTAAATACCCAACAGACTGGGTTTGTCTCCAATAAGGATTCATTTTAATCTTAGTTTGGATCAAGTACAATGTATTTTTTACAATTTTCCATAATTCAGAGCTTTTGGGATAACGAGTTTCCAGATAACGGATCCCATACCTGTATTTGAATTTTTGATTGACCCACACTCACAACCTAAATCTTTTTACTCTTGATGTACTTTGCAATATAATTTTGGGACTGATCTTTGCAAGTTAAACAATTGGTTCTTTGTTTTTTATTGGCTTCATGATTGCTGTTTTTAGGGATGCACCCAATCCACTATTTGGGATTTGGCCGAATCCCCGAATCCTTGGTGAAAAATTCGGGAAAATACCGAACCGAATCGGAATCCTAATTTGCATATGCAAATTAGGGTCAGGAAAGGAAAAAATTCTTCTTTTGTGATGATTCGTATTTGGTTCGGCCAGGCAACCGAATCCTGCTGAAAAAGGACAAATCCTGGCCGATTCCCTAGTGGAAAAAATTCTTCTTTTGTGATGAAAAGTCACATGATTTCCCTACCCACCCCAAATTTACATATGCAAATTAGGATTCGAATTCGGTTCGGCCAGACACAAGGATTCGGCAGATCCGAATCTTGCTGAAAAAGGACAAATCCTGCCCGAATCCCGAACCGAATCCTGGATTCGTTGCATCCCTAGCTGTTTTACAACATTTGAATGATCTGTTTTTTCCCACTGACATGTAGACTTTAAATGCTTTCTTCATACTTTCTATTAAGCTCCTTACATGTAAATTAAGCTACATAGGTAGTTCCTTAATGGTTTTATATTCTTTTCCAAGGGAATAAATTGAGAACAATAATAGTTTCAATTAAATTAAAAGGACTGTATTTTTGTGTCTTGGTTGAGCATGTTCTTTTTTTTTGTTCCATGCATTAAATAAAACAATATTATGGTTCATATTACCCAAGTTTCTTACTGTAATGCATTAAATTGTTGCCTATATGAGCTACAATAGTCTTTAAGTCCAGCTGTGTACCAATAATGCACTGACCCCCCCAACCCGTAAAATAACTTCAGAGGGGCATGCAGCAACTTACGGGCCCCCATGTGATGCCTGCAAGTGAGCTGACGCATGCTGCTATAGAGGAAGGAGACTGTGAGGTCCTGTCCTCCCTTTTCCCCGGGTCCCCCAGCTACTGCAGAGTCTGCTTCCTCTATAGTTACACCACTGTTTCAGTCTGTATACTTGAATCCCTACTCTATGGGTGGTACAGACAGGACTCTAATCCTCCTACTTCTCCTTGGCAGAACTTCAAGCTACTACTAGCTATCCTGACACTATCTTTTACTTCTGGAGTGAGCTATTTCAGAACTAACCTCACACTAACTTCTCCTACTGGGTCTACTTCCAGTAAGCTGTAATTCCAAGAGTGCTTCTGAACGTCAACTCTGGTACACTGGTACAATATGATCATGTAGGGACCCGTAGGGTTAATTCCATATGGTCTAAACCACATGGTGTGGAAATCCCCTGTTTGGGCTTGAGCTATGGGGTCTCCTAGGGTTCTGGCAGGGGCAGGAGCCTGGTTTCTGTGCAGCATGGCCGATACCAGAGGATGTCACTAGGTGTCGCTGCTGCACCACTTGACTATAAATATTAGAGCCATGTGCTCACACAGCTATTACTGATTACTGTCTTACTGTTAGATACTACTTCTCTGAAGAGAAAGTGATTTCAGCAGCCAAGATGTAGAGGCAGGAGGCCTCTGAGGCTGGGGTAGACAACCCCATGCCTGGTGTCACGGTTGGCACCCTAAATTCAGAACTGATGCTAAGCACCCTGTTCCCGGCTCTTGCTTCCACCTTTAACAGCCGCCTTTCACCTCGGGAGGAGCCCTCGGCTAATTGGATGCCGCCAGGTCTTATAAAGAGAGGTGCAAAGCGAGGGGTTCTGAACAAGCTATGGGGCACAACTGTAAAGCAGAGTCTTTTGGCTAGAGGGTCATGGTACAAGGTGTAGGCAGAATCGTAGTTAGACCAGACCGGGTCTGGCAGGCAGAATACAAAACGGAATCAGGCAGGCAAGGCTCAAACCAGGAGATCAATCAGTAGGCATATAGAGTAAGCAAAGTCGGATATCAGGCAGGGGTCAGGATACAGATGTCAGAATCGTCAAAAAGCCAGGCAGGGGTCACAACAGGAATCAGAATACAGAAAGCACAATGCTCGGAAGCACCAGGAATAAACTCCTATAACGGGCAAAGTCCTGTAGCCCAAATGAGCCTTTTAAAAATTTCAAATTTTGCGCCATTGCCTGCGCCTTTAAATGACCAGCGCCTGCAGCAGATAAGATTGGCGCGGCGGGCGTCCCCTCCAACCCCCCACTAGACCACCACAGGGAGTTGTTACACCTGGGAGCTAGACCAGGAGGATCTGAAACCTTAATTCCAAATCTGAATTTGGAGTGCTCGGGCTATAGACAGTGCTGGGAGCTACAGTTCAGCTATGGATTAAGCAATCATGTACCAGCATTATGGACAGTGCTGGGAACCATTATCATATGGATTAAGCAAGTTGTGGGCTCTGCTAGGAGAGCCTGGAGTATTTGTGGATGCCTGTTCCAGCTCTGTGTGAGCCCCCAGGTTAGTGGCCTGTGGGAGGGTAGAAAAGGAAAGGATCCAGTGGAACCGATGTTTGTGATACAGGCTTTTTGTGTACCTTCTACGTGGGAGCAAATCTGCCCAGCGGAGAGGTATTTGGGCAATATCGCTACCTGGGACCAATTGTGCTCATTGGGGATACGGGACTGAGACTCTGTATCTGCCAATGAAGTAGTGCGGGACTTTGCCTTGTAGGAAAGTACCATGACTGGACTGTCACAGGATCCCCAGGGTAGTGGATCATGCTATTTGAAATGCATATGTGTACTATGACAGTTTTACTTACCCTTTAAACTGCACTTTCTCTTATATAAAGTTATTTGTTACACAGTACTAAGTGTGTGTGTGTGTGTTGAATGTTTTTCCTAATGGGGCCACCCGCAGGTGTTTTCCCGTATCCCATTAGGTGGAGGCACTGCCAGAGAAGAATTTCCCATTACCCTGTCACCTTGCAAAGGGGACTCAGGACCCGAGTTGGTAAGATGGTACAACCTTGGCACCAGGGCGGTCGCCAAGAGGGTGTTACACTCATATTTAATACAGCATATTTTGTTTAATAAGTTTTAATAGATTTAATAAGGACTTATGCCCCAGGCTCTGAATGTCCCAGTTTTCAGTCTCTTTGTCTGAAGCACTGCAAATCTAAATGCCCAGTATAGAACCTACCTACAACAGCCGGCAATGCAACTCATAAGATCTATCAGCAGCATGGGAATTGCAGCTTTCTTTGTCATAGCATTTAAATAGGAAAAAACAATTACCTCCTGCATAAGTAATACGTACAAGATAATAAGTGGGCTGTAACTAGAACACACCTGTAATTACTATTTAACAGAGATACAGTATAGTCTGTTTTCTGCACAAATGATGCTAACCTGTATATTGTTCTTTTAAGCTCCACCAGCTGCTAACTGTGCGTGTTATTAGACTATCTTATTTATCAAGGGTGACACAAGTGGGAATAGGCCAGGTAGCACAGGGCACAGCTGTGCTCAGGGACTTCCGTTGGTACATTCAAGTCAATGCTCTGGGACTTCACAGTGATTTTATAATTAATTTTGCCTTTTAGTTTAAAGGGACACTTTCACTTTTGGCAAAATGAATACATCTGAGAGATTTATCTGACAAATAAAGAGATCTATGATTCTTCTGAAATGCTTAAAGGATAGAAATGTCCTCTTGTTTCATGGTGGCACCATGTAGAATCACAAGTCATTTCTTAGAGGCTTTATTCCCGTTGACTTCTTGCTGTATACAGTATACAAGTGCCTATTATGTCTTGGACCCATTTATATTGAATATGTGTGTCCCGCTTTTTACATTTAGATGTTGAAGGGTAATTTGCTTTGCCCATTCTTCATCTCATATTTTCCAGCATGATTCCTGTTCATAAGGCTAAATGCAACTTTAGACTATTGAATCGTATGCACAGTTCTCAGCAAACTCAGATAAAATCTGCTCCCTGCTGCCCTGTACATAGACCCCTTAGTCACAGGGTATGTGTGAAACACAGGCTTTATTTAGACAAGAGTGACAACATGATAACATTTATATGTTGTTAAGGAAATTGTGTTCTTTGCAAGAATTCTCAATGTTTTCTGCTTGGGTGATGATTAACCGCCTGGAGTCCTAAACTGCCATTTCGTTTAACATGTCACTTGTGGTAATGAACTTTAAATAAATTAGAAGAAAACAGTCCAGCTGGGTCAGGAACAAAAAAACTGACATAAGGGAATCTGTTAAAAGTCACCAAGTCTAAAAAGTAGATAATAGCACAGACATGTATAGTTGCAGGAATGGACCTGTACAACTCCAGCCTTCAGCGTCATGTCTAACAAGGTTGGTCATATGGTCTTGCATTGCTGGTCATAGGCGTTGAATATGCTTTTTTACATTGTTTTATAGGTTAAATTACTGTAGCCTTTTTCAATCCAAAGTAGATTTCTGTGTGATTCATGGAAAGGGGATTGGCTAAATATGGCTATAATTACAGGAGCACCACTTTCAGGGGGTTATTTATCAAAAATCTATTTTTTCAGATTTTTTAAAATAAAAAAGTCCTAACAAACTAGAATCCATGATCCACAATGTGACCTTATTTATGAATATTATTAAAAAAACATGATTTAATCGGATCGGGGACAGACTCGATTAATGAGTTTTTTTCCCAAATAGTACAATTTTTTCGAGCTTCTTCCTGAAAAGCCCAAATTTTTCAGATGTTTGCCTAATAAGCCCGAAACAGTTGGATGTTTGGGCTTAATCCAGCGCAGTGTAACATAGAATGGGTTTGCACACTCTAAATAACATACAAACAAAAGGTGGTATAAAGTAAATTTCTTTTATATAGATATAAAAATGTACAGACAAGTAGATCAATATCTTATACAAGACAATTTATACACAATGATACTAATAAGTGTATGCATACCACCAATTTTGTAAGTTCAAGGCAAAAAAATAAAGAGAAACCACAAGGAGCGGATACACTTTGCCAAAGGATGAGAATACCCCAACGTTTCGGCACACTAGCCTTTGTCAAGGCGCAGACCACAGAATCTTCCAAATAGGATTATGGCCCTGCTGTTCTCACTCTATACAACTTCACTAGGTAAAAGTATTCAGTCATTTGGATTCAGTATCACCTTTTTGCTGATGACACCCAACTCTACTTGTCTACTCCTGATCTTTCTAATTCTGTCCTCTCCCAAGTCACAGACTGTCTCTCTGCTGTCTCCTCCTGGATGTCACAACGCCACCTGAAACTGAACCTTTCTAAAACAGAACTCATTATATTTCCTCCAAGATCTTCCCCTGTCCCTCAGATATCACTCACCGTAAACAACACCACCTTTTATTATCTTAGACTCACATCTGTCTTTTTCACCACACATTCAAACACTTGCAAAATCTTGCCATATTCAACTGCGCAACATTGCTCGAATACGACCATATCTCAGTTCAGAATCAACCAAAACACTGATTCAGTCTCTCATCATCTCCCGCCTTGATTACTGCAACTTACTCCTCACAGGTATCCCAACAAGTCACCTTTCACAACTCCAATCTGTTCTAAACGCGGCCGCTAGACTCATTCATCTATCTCTCCGCTCAACATCAGCTGCTCCCATATGTATGTCCCTTCACTGGCTCCCAATCTCCTCTAGAATCAAATTCAAATTACTTACACTCACATTCAAGGCCCTTAATAATGAAGCCCCTCCCTATATTTCATCTCTAATCTCCAAATACACTCCTTCACGAAACCTACGCTCTGCTTCTGATCTTCGCCTCACTTTTCCTCTGGTCACTTCTGCCCATTCTCGTCTACAAGACTTCTCTCGGGCTTCTGCTTTTCTCTGGAACTCTCTGCCACAAGCTGTCAGACTTTCTCCTTCTTTCCAAACTTTCAAGCGCTCCTTAAAGACCCATCTGTTTAAAGAGGCCTATTCGATGTACCTTAATTAATCATTGCTGTATCAAAAATGACAAAGTGTTTATATAATCCTAATGTCTCAATTGTAACCTAACCTTTTCGTTTGTAAACTCTAATCTCTAGGTCCTTCTAACCCTATTGTACTCTGTAACCCTAGTTTGTTATCCACCATTTATTCCCTGTTTGCTATACCTGCAGTAAAGCACTGCATATCTTGACAGTGCTATATAAATAAATGATGATGATGAGGATAGGGAGCTCTCCCATTGACATTTATAAAACCTCGGCAGGTCTTAGAAGCTGGATTTCTGGATTCTGACTATAATAAATCCCGAAAAATTTGCTTACCCTGGTGGTCTAGTGGTGTGGCGGGGACGCCCACCGCACCCCTCCGTGTCTGGCGCCATCTTGGATGCTTAAGGACGCGCGTGTGCGCCTCCACGTCATTTAAAGGCGCTGGCGTCATGACGCCAGCGCGCAATGGCGCCAAATTTGAATAGTATAAAAACCTCATTAGGGCTGTGAGACCTTGCCCGTGATAGGATCTTGTTCCTGGTGCTTTGTTAGTGATTCTGATTTCTGATTCTGGTTTTGACCCCTGCCTGGCTTTACGATTATCCTGACTTCTATATCTGACCCTTGCCTGAATATCGATTATCCTTCTGCTGAACCCTCCTGTCTGATTGATTACCCAGTTTTGAGCTTGGCCTGCCTGATTACGATTGACTTCTGCCTGCCCCGACCCGGCCTGTACTGACTACGATTCTGTTTCCTGTTTTGTACCGTGACCCTCGGCCCAAAAGACTCTGCTAACAACCGTGCCCCTTTGCCAGCCAGAACATCTTGCCTTGTATCCCTCGTTAAATCCAGGTGGCACCCAAGTAAGCTGAGGGCTCCTCCCGAAGCCCAACGGTGGTCACACTACTGGTGAAGCCGAGCTGAGACCAAGGTACTTGGCACTTGTTCTGGTATTGGGTGCCGGCCACGACACTTGGATTTTATAGTAAAAAAAACTCGAAGTTTTTGAGTTTTTTCCATTCGGACTTTAGTAAATAACCCCCTCAATGTAGGTCTTCACATTACATAGTGGAGGTGAAGTCAAATGGCATAGTGTGATGCAGTTTCCCACAAATAGGGTTTTTTTTTTATCATAGTCTGATTTCATCTCAACATTTTCTGCTGCAAACTCTGATCAAATCTGCTCTGGTTTTTTACGCTTATTTATAATGACATTTCCCGAAAATTTGCTTTTCACCTGAAAACTCAGATTTTTTTCGGATTTTTCACCCAAAATCTCAGATTTCTTATGTTTCTTGAGATATTGCACGAAAACCCAGCGCACATCAAAAAATCATTGGGACTTCTCCCACTGACTTGTATACAACCTTGACAGGTCTGAGATGCCGGATTTTCTGATTTGGACTTTTCCATCCTCTGGGTTTAATAAATTCTTAAGAATTAGTGAGTTTTTTTAAAAGTCCAATTTTATATTAAAAAAAAAATCACAAATTTGTTGTGATTTTTGCATTCTTAGTTTAGTTAATAACCCCCATAGGATACCACTTTAAAAGTAGTTGGCTTTAGAGATGTGGCACACACATCTTTCACACACCACGTTCACAATTACCCTTGGTGCTTGCTACTCTATGGAACAGGGCAATTTTTATTATTATGTTGAATATGAGGGTTCGGCCTTGTAATATTTTCCACATCAATATCAGTACATAGTATGTTAAATAGTATGTTATATAGTATGATGGCTACATGGTTTATAAAACTGTTGACAAGGATATATGTATAAGTACGAGTGCTTAGCTCACAGCTCTATCAAACACAGCAGTTCAGGTTTATTTCTCTCAACCTTTGGTAACAATTAGAACATTCTGTGAAATGACATAGGTGACAGGAAATTGGTTTTCCCCTAAGAAGGGCCACAGCCAATGTCATATTTCGCCTATTTTAACACGTGCATGGAACCTATGACACAATACATGAGTGAGTCATGTTATGCTCAGTGTTGAAAGTGCACAAGTGCATTTACGGCATCACAGGGACCCCTATGCAGCAAAAAATTAATAAACGGCAAATTGCAGACTGATCTGTTTGTTATTTATTAAGGATGCTTAACCTGCTGCAGCTGTTTTGGCACTGCTGGGAGCTGTGGGTGCCGGTGCCAGTTTCCTTGATGAATTTTAGTATAGTCTTGCGGTATCAGCTGCTCAGGTTTTCCTGCATGATTCCTGTTCACGGGGGCTGAATTATACTTTATACCAACATTTCATGTGCCTCCTCCGCAGTAAAAACTGTTTCTTTAAACATTTGCATCTTTAGCAGGAGATCAAGGGACTTGTACATAAAGCCCTGCTAATCACACAAAGTGCATGAAACAGAAACTTTATTTAGACAGGTGTCATGTCATAAACTGATACTATAACATTTATATGTTGTTGAGGAAATGGTGCTCCTGGTAAGTATCCTCTTGGGTTGTGATTAGCAGCTTGTAGCCTTAAACTGCCATTTCTGTTCATGAGTCACTTGTCATAATTGAGCTTGACATAAATTGCTAATGTATATAAATTAACAGGTCAGACGTACAGAAGCCTTGTCAAGAGCACATGATCAACAGAAGCCTGAGAGAAATCAAACAACTGTAATGAAAATACATAGACAATACACAGAAATGCTGGCATGTAAAGTGATTGCATGTGCAGGAGCTCAGTCTGGCTACTCACGGCTGCCCACTCAGTAAGACCTTCATCTTACCTTGCAGGAGCCCATAGTATGATGCAGTTATCAGTATATCACATGTTGCTGGACACCACTTAAAAAGAAGTTTAGCAATACTTTATGTAATGATGTGGCTTACACTTTCTTAATAACTTAATCTTTGCTCAATATTGCACAGTACAAATACCTGAGGCACTCTGTCAAGCCATGATTTGGATTCCCACCCCTAGTGGTGGGTTCTTCTCTGAGACTTGACTGATGGTAGCGAAAACTATTGGACATCTTCCCATATTGACCAACCACCTGACCAACCACCCCTTACTCCATCCCCTAAGTTGCCACCATACAACTCACCAACCGCACCACCTTACAACCTGTAATAACCGATGTAATAACACACAGATGTCATTTTTTGGGGATGAAACGCATTAACCATAAATATACAGGTGAACATAAGCAACACATATTAAATGTACAGCTTGTATCACATTGAACAATCCAAAAACTGCTTTGATCCCAATGTGGGCACAATCTGGCTAATCAGCTAGAACAATTCTTTTCCCAACTTGCCCTACGACCCTTCTTATAGGCTCGTGGTAGAAAGTCACATGACCCTGCCTTAATGTTGGACTTACTTGGGGCTACCTGAGGACCCCCAATCCTTTCGCAAGCAAACACTACCTTCTGAAAATAAGTTCCATGCATCCAACTAGGGATATACTACACATGGACACAAGTTTAGTAATGTATGGAGAACAGTTAGACAATCCTTACAGAAATCAGCGTGAAATTGTCAAAAAAGATGTGAAATGTGTGCAGCTGCAGGAGTAAACAAAGCATTAGAAGCAAAATACTAATGTTCTAATTATCAAATAAGAATAGGAATCTACACGCAAAACATGCTAGAGATTTACATTATACAACTGTGCAACTACCTGCCTGATGCAATGCCAGTAGTAGCAACATAGGCTCGTTTTTGGCAAGGAAGCGGGGGCATTTACCCAGGTCCTCATGTAGCACTAGGTGGGAACACAGATGAGTAAGTGCCCCAATAGGCACAAAACGCGTTAGGTCTCATGTCCTAATACATTTTTCTACTTTTTACATTTGTTTCTTTATTATTGGAGATCCTCACATCCTTTTTGGATACAGTGTTTTTGGATTTTGCACCTTGGGACTGAGGTGAACTGTGAGTGTATCCTCCTTTACTATCTTAACCACAATTTTGTATTTTTGATTTAATATTTATTTGATTGGTATCATAGATATTTGCTGTGATGTGGCAGTAGCACAAATCCTATTTCTATGGGAACACAGATAATGCAGATAGCAAATATTGGGCTAGATTCAATAAGATGTAAAAAAACATAACTCCTTATTCAAGTCCAAATTTTACCATAGAGTCAGGTGAAGGCAAAAAACGATTATTTAACGTTTTATCAAATGAAAACTTTATTGAAGTCAATGGAACTGGAACTGAATTAGGAGAAACATTTTTTATCCATTAATTGAAACTTCCCTATAAATTCTTTCATGTGATAAACCATAAAAATAATGTTTTCTCTCTTGTATTTGTAATA
Source organism: Xenopus laevis (assembly GCF_017654675.1). Classification (NCBI taxonomy): domain Eukaryota; kingdom Metazoa; phylum Chordata; class Amphibia; order Anura; family Pipidae; genus Xenopus; species Xenopus laevis. The sequence continues at coordinate 121,453,698 of NC_054377.1, read as the reverse complement.
ATATACAGGTTTCGAAGGGTCCTTTGATAAAAGTGACATCTAAGCCCCATTTATGAAAGCATTTATGTTCCAGTATGTTTATAAGCACCAATTATAATTTTGACATCACTAACATTTTGAACTGGTTTCATGTCCTTTGTAAAGAAATATTTATATGTTAGTGAATTTTGTGGCCACTGCCTCATTGCACCAAAGTTTAGTAGTGAGCAAATTTTTTCCTTTTTTGCTACAGTATATTCATTCCACATGGGGGGAGGGGCACACTCACAGAATCAGCACATATGAGGATTCATTTGATCAAAGTGTTCGTTCTCTGCTTCTTTAGTGGTTGGTGGATTTATTATAGGAACAAAATATGGCAACCAGGGCCTATGCATGTTTGCATAGACATTAGTGCAGCCTACATCCATGCATTCAAACTGATTGGTAATTGGCATTGCATTGTGGATTTCCAGGAAGGTTCAATTTAGCGGTGTGTTGGTTCATCAATCAGTTTGACATAGGGTGTTAAGTGGATGCAAATACTATGGGGCAGATGTATCAAGGGTTGAATTTCGAGGGGTTAAATCCCTCGAAATTCGACTGGGGAATAGGATCCAATAGGGAATTCAGGCAAATTTACACGCTGGCGAATAGTCGAATGGGCGAATATTCGCCCGGCGAATAGGCACACGATCGAATATTTGATTGAAGGATTTTCATTCGATCGAATGAACGATCGAATGCCTTTTTATTCGATCAAAAACTTAGAAAAAAAGCAGGCAGTCGAATTATTTTTAAAAGAGACAGTACTTCGAGTATCGAATGGGCGAATAGTCGCAGTGTTTTTTCACTCGATCTATTCTAATCATTCTACTCAGGCGAATTTATGCCAAATCGATAGTCGAGGAGCACAAAAAACTCCTCGAAATTTTTTCCCTCTATTCATTCACCCGAGCTTGGTGAATGTGCCCCCAAGTGTTAGACTTAACTACAAACAATTTGGTGGCCATTTTTTCACCTTGTACTCCAAGTTTGTAAATGGGCCCATGTATCTATCATTATTTTACTTTAACTAGACAGAATATGACTAGGTTACTGTGACATATGTTACTCGGAGTGCATAATGTTAGCTTCTCCACCAATGGATTTGTCAGGACTCCTGTCTGGCCCCCCCTAGCATGTATATTACCGGAACTGGGATTCTTAAAACTGTGTTTTTGTTAGTTAAAACATTGTTAGTAGTTTCAATACTATGATTTACACCATAAATTTAGAGCCACAGTACTAGTGTTCTGCAGCTCAGTAGCCCACCCTGCAGGCAGCCGGCCAGACATTGCTGAACTGTTGGCATGTTAGTAGCTCAGCAATAACTGGAGGTCTGCAAGCTGAACATCTCTGACATACTAAGGATTTGGATGCATCACACAAAATAAAAAGAATATTTGCACATTTGCCAATGGTTACTTCTGTGATCAACACTTTGAACAAATCCATGTATTTTCCCGGTGCAATTGCACAGCAGGTTACAGATGGAAGTGAGAGCACTGGCAGTGCCGTTGGGTCCAGAAGAAATATTAACCAGAGAGGAAGTGGTCAGTACAAAGATTGTGTAACCGACAGTTCTGTTTGTTTAGTGCATCACAGGGAGAGGAAAGCATGGAGAGACCCTGCACAGAGCTCTACACAGTGTTGTCTACTGGCCATTAGTCCTATTAATCTCACCTCCTGGCAACAGATACTTTTACTCTCTTGAAAAAATGGACATCCATTTATGACACAAGCTCTCCAGGATCTTGTTAAAATCTTCACTTCTTTTATTTATATAAATATATAAAAGTTGTCAGCATTGGCGCAGTGTATTAAACAACTACTGACGTGTTCCGTGCCCCGTTATTTGGCACTTAGTATTCACTTACTAAAGATTGTAACAAGATCCTGGAGAGATCGTGTCATAAACGGGTGTTTTTGTAAGAGTGTATTAAACAGCATTTACCATTCCTGTAACATAGCCAATACCACTTTACCTGCTTTGGCACCATATCTCATTCCATTTTGCTTCCTTTAGCAACATAACCATTCAATTTTACCTACTGTCATCCATTTTGAATGTCACTTTGCATACCATGGCATTAAGTTCCATTACTGTAATGAATACAACATGTCCTTTACCATCCTCGCTACAGCAACACCATGTCCCATACCATTCTACTTACTGTGTCCCCATGTCCCATACCACTTTACTTACAGTGAGGCTATTCCACACACCATATTTCATACTGTGGCACTACCCCCCATAGTTCTTTACATACAGTGGCATCATGCACCATACAAAGCTACGTATAGCAGCCCTATGCCCATTCCATATTACCTTCTGTGGCACCATGTCCCATATCATTTAATCTAAAGTGACTCAATGTTTCATACAAAGATACCTACAGTGACACCATGCCTATATTATTCTACCTGCTTTGGCACCATGTCCCATACAATTTTATCTATTGTTGCCACTTTATCTAGTGCAGTATCAAACTTCTCAAACCATATTTATCTACTGTAACATGTCCCATAACTCTACAGCTGTAATATTCCTCATACCAGATTACCTACCATGCCACTATCGGGGGAATGTAATAAAAATCGCAAACAGAAAAACTATTCGCAATGCGAAAAGTTATGCCTTTGCGCGAACAAATTTTGCTTTGTGCGAATTTAATATAGATTTTGCGAGCCCGGAAACTGTTTAGCAACCACTTCCGACAGTGAAAGACCGTTTGCGAATTTTATAGTTTGCGGCAATGCGCAGTCAATGTAATAAAACTTCTTACTGAAAAAGTCGTTATGTTTGCTCCAAAAGATTACGACACCTTCAAGCACTTCTTATGAGTGCGCAATTAAAATTCGCAATGCGCAATTAAAATTCGCAATGCAATAACAGTTTAAGGAACAATATTACATTGCGAGATGTGGATTTTTAGTCTTATTGGTGCGAATTGTTTTGCTCTTTGCGACTTTTATTACATTCCCCTGTATGTCCCATACTTCTTTACCTACATTGATACCACGTACCATACAAAGTTACTTACAGTGACCTCTTACCCATACTGTATCTGCTGTGGTACCATGTCCCATACCATTATATCTACTGTGACACCTTGCCTTATACAAAAATAGCTACAGCAACGTCATGCCCCATACCATTCTGATTCCTGTAGTATCACGTCCCTTCATATTTTACACACCATGTCAACCTACTGTGGCACCTCACTTTATACAAAAATACTCACAGCAACATCATGCCCGATACCATTCTGACTACTGTAGCGCAATGTCCCCTCATATTTTACTGCAGCCCCATATCCCATACCTCTTTGCCAACTGTGACACCATGTCCCATACTACTTTACAACATACAACAGAAATACATTTGATTCTGAGAGGCCATGCGTTTCATGTTTATAACATATAAGGCAGAAAGAATAGCTATGAAAAGCCTATAGGACATAGAGCATTTTACTGAGAAGAATTCTGGATTGAGGGCTTATAGTTGAGCATATGTGTCTGTCCTGTGAGTATTAACATTTCTCTGCCACTCACCTGACTTAAGTCTGTTGGGTCCTTCTCCATTGGGGCAGTTGGAGTGTCAGGAAGGGGTATATGAAGTGACATTCTCTCCACACCCCTGGTTCACCTGAATCCACAGTTTCCAGTTCTGCTGCAGGTACATTCTGTGCCAGTCACATGAACTGAACACAGCCTTGCACACATCAGGCTCCTGTTGACACAGCCACAAGGTCCCCCGAGATCAGTTTCTCTCTACCCCTCCAGCTGTTTTGAACAATGACCTAATTCCCGGGAGGCACAAGATTCACTTTGCAAAACAGAGCCACCTGCAAAAGGGACAAGATGACGTACATAAACAGTAATGGAATCAGCATTTAAAAGCTACGGTGCACACAGCCAAGTGCTCTGGGATCAGAGTTCAGAAGAGCCGCAGTTCAAAAGAACATTGGGTAAAATCAACACACCAGACATTAAGTTCAATATATAGAGCAACGGCAATGCAGTGTCAGTGAAAAATATACACACAGGGGGGTAATGGAAGAGTCAAGATGGAAGGACACTTGTTATTTGTATTTTGTAGCTATTTCTATGGTAATTAACACTGAGCCAGGGGCAAAACATGTGTTTTAGGAAAGGTCAATTGATGAGGGTTGCACACCCCTGATTTATGTAGTCCAATAGATTGTGAGGGGTAATTTACTTAGTGCACCCTCAAAGGGCTAAGTGCTGTTTTGAGCACAATTACCATGTTTTTTCCCACAATGCAGAATTGTTTCCATATGATTCTGATGTTTTTGTTGTTGCCAGGCATGTGCCTGTTACAGTTGCAATTGATACATTAAAATTGGCACAATTGGGTTTGCACTTCAATGAGAATTGGCAGGGGCCGCTCCTGCCATGAGGCAAAGTGAGAACCCTGCTTCCGGGGGCAGTGAGCGGCCATTTAACAGGGGTGGCAAAAGGCAGATACTATATGGAAGTGCAAAGATGCCACTGTAATGCCAGAAATAATCACTTTTTTCAATGGCTTTTTATTTCAGATCAGTCTTTAAAATTTAAGTTCAAACATGGTCCAAGATCTGGAGGGGCCAAGTCGGAAGCTGTTATCACGTATGGCCGCCTTATAGCCAACATCCCATTAAATATATGCCTCGCTTCTCTACGCCTGCGTTGTTACGTGGAGCAGAGATAGGGTTGCCACCTTTACTGAAAAATATTACCGGCCAGTGGGGGGCGGGCACCAAAAGGGGGCGGGTCTACGTGGAGTGCCACAAAAGGTGCGGAGCAACATCAAAGAGATGTCCACAGCGCTGGAAAAAAGGTAAGTTCTGTGTGAATTGGGGGCAGGCCAGGGGCTTTTTTTAAAGGGTATTACAAATTACCAGCAACTGCATTGTAATTTGTAATACCGGCCCCGGCCTTGGCAGGTATTTTACCGACTAGGCCGGTAAAATACCGGCCGGGTGGCAACTCTAAGCAGAGATCAGCCTGATAAATACAAGCTTTCATGTTTTTTGGGCTGATCTCTGCCCACTTCATGTAGCGGCACTCAGACTAACACTGTGCCTCTCAGTGCAGTTAAAGGAGAACTAAACCCTTAACATTAATATGGTTAAAAATACTGTATTTTATATACTGAACTCATTGCACGAGCGTAAAGTTTCAGCTTGTTAATAGCAGCAATGATCCAGGACTTCAAACTTGTCACAGGTCTCCATATTGGAAAGTGTCTGCGACACTCACATGCTCAGTGGGCTCTGAGCAGCTGTTGAGAAGCTAAGCTTAGGGGTCGTCACTAATTATCAAGCAGAAAATGAGGTTTGTCTGTAGTATAAGCTGATGCTACAGGGCTGATTATTAAATTATGATACTCATTGCACTGGTTTCTTTGCTGCCATGTAGTAATTATCTGTATTGATTACTAATTAGCCTTATATTGTGACATTTCTATTCTATGTGTACTGTATATTGTGAGTGGGTCCCTAAGCTCAGTAAGTGACAGCAGCACAGAGCATGTGCAGTGAATCAGCAGAAAAGAAGATGGGGAGCTACTGGGGCATCTTTGGTGGCACAGATCTTTACTACTAAAGGGCTTTGTTTGTCTGGGGCTGGCACAGAAGCCCAAAACATAATGTACAAAATTTCTAGCTACTTCTTTAGTTAAGCTTTAGTTCTCCTTTAAACACAGAGGTGTATAGGAGCCGATCTGCTTCTCCCCCCTTGCCTGCAAAACGCAGGCAGAGAATTAGGGGCATATTTATCAAGGGTCGAATTTCGAATTGAAAAAACTTCAAAATTCGAATTCAAAAAGACCAACCGAAATCTAGTCTAAGTTTTTTTGGGTCGGATAGGTCCATTTTCGATTGAATAGGTCCGTATTCGGTCGAAGTACACAAAAATAGCTGGAAATTCACATTTTTTCAATTCGAAAATTCACCTTGACCTTTGACAAATCTGCCCCTACGTGTAACTTTGGTCTAAGGGTGCCTTGTTTGCCTTGCATTTGAAGCCCTATAAGTAGCTAGTACATAAGTTACTCCATATCCCACTACTTTAGCTTGCCTAGGGAAAAGGCTAACTGGGTTGTATTTGACTATATAAGTTCTGCTGCTTTGGCTAGGGAAACATGGCAACCAAAATCAGCCTGCTGAAATCCTAAGGCTGATTTCAGCCCCTACTGTGAGAAGAATCCTCCTTCTTCTTTTGTGTCTAAAACCATTATGTTGGCTCCGCCTCCGGCGCAAACAAACTCAGCAGATTTTAAGTCCTTGTGTTTCTTCTCTGAAATCCCCCGAGTGTTTGCGCCAGAGTGACATAATGATTCCAGATGCGAAAAAGAAGGAGGATACTGATCACAGTAGGGGCTGAAATCGTCCTGCCTGAAGAAGTCCAAAAACACTGTTACAACTAACATAACAGCCTGCCATAGACTAACACTGCAATTATCTGATATGTGCTTAAAGGAACAGTAACATCAAAAAATAAAAGTGGTTTAAAGTAATTAAAAATATAACGCAGTGTTGCTCTGCACTGGTAAAACTGATGTGTTTGTTCAGAAACATTACTATTGTTTATATAAATAAGCTGCTTTGTAGCAATGGAGAAGCAGATAAGCTCTGTAGAACATAATGGTGTTATATGTTATCCACTATTTATAGCCTTTTTTCAATTTATTTTTTTCAATTTCCACCATTGCTACTCAGCAGCTTGTTTATATGAACTATAGTAGTGTTTCTGAAGCAAACACATCAGTTTTACCAGTGCAGGGCAACAGTACATGATATTTTCATTACTTTAAAACAATTACATTTATTGGTGTTACTGTTCCAATAAGCTCTTCCAGTCAACAATTGCCTGATAAACACTGAAAGAAGTGAGATGCTGGGAAGTATATAGGAGGTGAATAGCCTCTTGGTGATCAGTGAAAGCTTTGGCCCAAATCTGCAACTTTCTGCAATGTATTAGAATCTAATAATTAGATGATGTCAAACAAACATGTAAATATGGATAATTGACTTTGGGACCTTTCTGACAAAGGAGCCCCTTCCGAGAATGGGGGCCCAAAGCAACAACACTCTCAATAACAATTCTGTTTGTTCTGCAGTTGTTTTTTTTTCTCTTTTCATTGTGACTTCCTCATTCATTGTAAATATCATTGTTTCTGCTATTACTGTCGCCTTTTTCGTTTCTTGCTTTCACGCTCCTGCCTGTTTCTCCCCACGCCTGCGCTTCCTGTTACCGCTCACAGGGGAAGTCCTGTCATATCTCTCCTGCCTCGCACTGGCCTCCCTGCGGTCAGCTCTTTGTAACTGGCGTGAGAGAAGCACCTGACCTCATGCAGCCAAGCCACCAAGTCTCACTCTCTGAACAGCTCGGAGGCCTTGTCACAGAATGGCTTGTTAGTAACATGTCTTTCCATAGAAGGGCAAAATAGCACAAGCCCCAGAACTGAAATGCAAACACTTTAATGAAAAATGTAAGTGTCGTGACAGGGGCAGCATCAATCTGATGGGCCCTCCCAACAACACAAAGTAACTCCTCCCCCTTTCCATAAATAACAAACCAACCACACCTGATATCTTGGGTGAAAAAGGCTGCAGCTTATTTATTAAAACTCATAAATAATGACAACATAAACCAAAGCATTTGGGCAAGACACCATCACCCTTATCAAATATTAGTATTAATTTACTTAGCCGCTGATGGCTGCAAAGAATTGTGTCCAATAGCGTGGGGCCCGCCTGCTGTCCATCCTAGACGCGGCTTTCCTCCATAACTCATGCCCCTTTCACCGGGCCCTTTCCATCACTTTGGCCCCAGGCCTAACCCCTGTTAAGCTCTAGGTTTACCACTATCACCGGCTCCCCCCTTAGGGGAGTCCCTTCCGCTGGGACATAATGCTAACACTCCCACTCCTCCCTTACCCAACTATCCCTTTATTCTGGGGAGGGCGGGTGGGAGCTTTTCAAGGTAAAAGAGCATGCTCCTTTCACTTCCTTCCTCTTTTAACCCCTTATGTCTCCACCCACCCCAATAGTAACCCAGGAACTACAACCCCCATCAATCTCCTCTTCCGGTTCCCTCACTCCTAGCGCTGTCCTGGCCCTGTCGTTTCCAGTTCCTGGCTTACTCCCCCGGGCATTCTAGAGAGCTCATATCAAATGCTGTTGATTTATTAGTACCTGTACTAGCATTTAAAATATCAGAGAACTGATAAAATATATATTACAATAGTAAATAAGTACAGCTATACAGGTATGGGAATAATTATACTGAATAGTGATGTCAGGGCTGGCTCCTGCTGTGCTGGCTTCTGGCTTCTAAATTTTTAGACTCGTGCCCGCCCCTGCCCAACCCTTTTTGTGACAGCACGGCACGGTTCAGTAAATAGAGGCGGAACGGCGGGCTGGGTGCAGATTGTGAGGGGGCGGGTTAGGGTCTATCCACACACCACTAATACAGAAGGCCCAGAAACCAGGGGGTTTTCCAAATAAGGGATCTTTCCGCAATTTGGATCTCCATACATTGTTTGCTCAAAATAATTTTAAACTTTAGATAAACCCAACCCAGGATTGTTTTGCCTCCAATAAGGATTAATTATATCTTAGTTGGGATTAAGTACAAGGAACTGTTTTATTATTACAGAGAAAAAGAAAATCAATTTTAAAAATGTAAATATTTTATTAAAATGGAGTCTATGGGGGGCTGACTTCCCATAATTTGTAGCGTTCTGGATAACGGTTTTCCAGATAACGGATCCCATAACTGTATTATGTATTACATAAAAATATAACTATAGATAACCCTTTCCAATGTCATAATGCAAGGGCTCTGAAAATATTGTTGTGTGGGGCCCCGTGATTTCTGATGGCGGCCCTGATGTGGATAAAGGTGTGATATAATGGGGGCTGGAAAACGTTTTTGCTGGGGGGGGGTCTAGCCTACAAATGTTACACCACTGATGGGAGAGAATCAATGCGCAAAGTTATAGCACTTTCACTCCCCCCCAAAGCTGAACTTTTAATGCATTGTAAGAGGTTCAGTGCTACATATTCAAATAGTGCATACTAGCTAGTACAAGTATTGGACCTATTATCCAGAATGCTCGGAACTTGGGTTTTCCAGATAAGGGGTCTTTCTATTATTAGGAATTTCATCGCTTAAATTTACTAAAATATCAATTAAACCCAATACGGTTTTTTTTCTTCCACCTGGGATTAATTACACTATATCTTAGTTGGGATGAAGTACAAGATACTCTTTTGTTATTACAGAGAAAAATTAAATATGTTCTAAATTTTGAATGATTTCATTTAAATGGAGTCTATGGGAGATTACCTTCCCATAATTCAGAGCTTTCTAGAAAATGGTTTCCGATTAACGGATCCTATATATTTACTCTACTAGAAAACAGTTTGCTTGGATTCCTTCCCATTGAGACACCGGTAGTTAAACCAGTTAACTTAATCAAGGACTTATATATTTATATACAGTTCCTACTCCTAATAGGGTTTAGAATGTGGAGGCAAGCATGGTGCTCTTGGTGGCTAGTGTTGTTCTCTCTTTGGTAGGGTTACAACTAGTGATTTATTGCCATTTAAAGGGGTTGTTCACGTTTGAGTTAACTTTAAGTATGATGTATGGGAGTGATATGACTCGGTTTGCAATTGGTTTTCATTTTTTGAGTTTGTAATTTTAGGGTCCAAATTAACCTAGCAACAATGCATTGATTCGGATAAGCGACAGGGATATAAATAGGAGAGGGCCTGAATAGAAAGATGAGAAGTAAAAAGTAGCAGTCAGTGACCCCCATTTGAAAGATGAAGAGAAGTCAGAAGAAAGACAAAATAAATATGAACACCAATTAAAAAGTTGCTTAGAAGTGATTATTCTAGAACGTGCTCAAAGTTAACTTAAAGGTGAACCAAAGGCTGTTGTCCCTGGAAATAAAATCCCAACTCTCCATGGTGGATGTGATAGCAATGTTGCTATGCTCATAATGTTTTCAGTAAAGGACATCCTGGTGCGTTAACAGTTTCATGGTTATGCCATATACTGTATCTTTGGCCTTTCCTTGTGTCTGTGGACCAAAGAGTTTGATGCAGATTGTGGATTGAAGTACAACACCACAAAAAGTAAAAATGTTTTTATTTGGAACACTGGCAGGACCTGGATAAGCAACATTTTAGCCTACACAGAGCCTTTTTTCAAGGCTACACTGAGCCTTTTTACAAGCTTGAAAAATGGCTCTGTGCAGCCTGAAACGTCGCTTATCCAGGTCCTGCCAGTGTTCCAAATAAAGGCTTTTTACTCAAGAAAGATTTGTGGTGTTGTACTTCAACCAATTTATGTAAGAGGATTGGAAGGTGGCCATTCCGGGTAACAACATGCTCCAGGACCCACAGATTTAAAAATTTTGGAGCTGATTCTACTAACCAAGCAGATTGGAACTGCAACATAGATTAGGCAGGCTCTAACCAAGACCATGCATTTTTATAACTTTAATATGAACTCTGCTGCCTTTTGTTGCAATTCCTGCACATTTCTAATATTCTTCAAATGTAATTACAACAGAAGCATAAATATTTCCAAAAATGAAAGTTTAATGACATGCACAGTTATTCTATTCCATATGTGGCCTCTGGTGTGCCCTAAGAAGCGTCACAAGGTTGTGAGATTTGGAAGTCCATCTTTTCAGAAGAATTTAAATTGGATAGAGGCATCAGATTGCAGCAGAGTATTTCTATTTACAAGACTGCTTGAGCACTCAGCAAGCATTTGATGCATGGATGAAGGCCTATAGTCTGTACCTAAGGAAAAGCTTCCAGTAACTACAGCAACTCATTAATATGATATGACGACAAGCTATTTTTGTTTTACACTGTAAAACATATTTTCCCTTAAGAACGTCACACTTAAGTGCTGGCTTACTTTGTGTTTTTATACCACAAATATATTCCAGAATGTTTACAGTTCAGTTGCATAGGCTACAAACGGTCCAGAATATACTATAAATTTCATTCAATATTCAGTATGTATAATGCTTCTTACTGTCTTATTTCCTGCAACTAAATGATTCTATATCTCAGATAGAGAAATTTTTGTATCCAGACACCCTAAACATTACCCTATCATGAGAAAACAAGTCTGTATTTGTTACTAATCCTGGAAGGTATCTCTATTTAGGCCCATCGGTTATAGATCTCTTTCAGAGAGATATACCCAGCTGCTACATCTCTGTTCTGTGAGTTTATGGCAGAATGCTGATTTATTTCTGGACGTATGTTTTCTCCATTTAATGGTTCCTTTTTGTCTTCGTATATATTTATCACTTGCTTGTCATCAGGTATTTCTGTAACTTGATTAGATGGAGCCTTATGGGGTTCTAGGTTTTGCTCCTGTTCCCTTATGTCTTGCTGTTCAGGTGGACAAATCTGTAGAACTGAAGGTGAATGTTCTTCTTCAAATGACCTGTTGTGAAAACCAAGACCAGTAGATGATGAAAGACTTAGATGGTCTCCTTGGAAGAGGGGGGTCTCCTCAAGAGCAGTTGGGGAGGGAAATGGTATACTCTGTAACATTGCCGGGAAGCCTCTCTGTTCTAGGTTGTCATACGTAAAGTAACAATTGGAAGATCCCTGTTCTTTTATGGCTGGGTACTGGAAAAAGAAGTACTCTTTGTTGTTGAAGCTGGAAAACGAATTCTCACTCCCATCTGTTTTCGCCTCTTGTAGAGCAGTAGGGAGAATAGGGTTGAAGGGCTCCTCTTTATTACACTTAAAGTCCACTGGGGAGATATCCAATGGAGGGACATCCAGAGTAAATGAAGATAGAGAAAATGGTGATGACAGCCATTTCTGGAAAGAAATGTGAAAAACAAAGAAGAATGCATTCAAATTTTATCAACAGATAAGAAAATCACAGAATGATATCAGTATTTTAGTAATATTCTTCTCACTGACTATACATAAACAAAAAGGACATTTCAAAACATATTGCATTTTTAAAATACAAAAAGGATTGAATAACAATAAAAATCCATTGCAAGCTTTCGGAGCACCAAGGCCCCTTCATCAGGCAAAATACAAATGAAAGCTAGAAAGGCATATAGGTATCACTTCTACAATACCTTTTGTATTTGTTTGTTTTTTTATTTGTTATTTTTGCTACTGGCTAACACAGTACTTTCCAATCTACCCCTGTGTTCAGTTTTGATGCTTGACTTCCCTTTTATTCTTCCTTCCCAATCGCCTCCAGCATTTTACAAAAACAAGAACTTGGCCTTCGGACTTTTGAGTCAAATACTGTAAGATGTCAACATCTTTTAAAAGTGACTGCATAGCCATCCTTACACAAATGCCTACTTGACACCAAACATATTCTGATTAGAGGGACATCCTTCCACAGATGACTATTGCAAAACCAACCCAGAGCTTTCCAATTCAACGTCCAGTAAAGATGTCTACTCTCTTAATTTTCTATGAACAATGGAAACATTTTTGAAAGATAACCCGCCCCTGCTGTTATCATAATCTAATTAGCAAATATGTATTTACATAAGCACACTGTGGCCTCTCAAGACAATCCACTTGGTGCTTGGTTTAAGAGGGGATCAGCACCCCTTACAAATAAAGTCATAGAACAAAAAAAAACTGAGTAAATGCAAAAGCATGAAAACTCCAGAGTCAGAGTCAGCCACCTTGTGATGCTTCTGTGACATATTGCTGTAACGTATGGTATTTCAAAATCCAGAACAAACCCCAAGGTCCTGGCCTTGGCTCACACTTCTACCTATAACAACTGCTTTTGGGAGGAGCCCTCCGCTACTTGGGTGCCACCAGGTCTTAAAGTGAGAGGACCAAGGGGGGAGATCTGGGCAGACAAGGGAACCATAGCATTTGCAGGAAGAATGGGGAACAGGGAGCATAGTCGAAGGTCAGGCCAAGGTCGAAAGCTATCAGGCAGTGCAGTACAGAATCGGGAACCAGGAACGTAGTCAGGACACAGGCAAGAGTCAAACCAAACAGTAACGCAGTACAAAGTCAGGTTCCGAGAGAATGGTCAGGAACAGGCAAAGGTCGGTACATGCAGTAGTCAGGGACAGGCAGGGGTCAAAATACGGTAATCAGACTTGACTCACACCCAGGAAATATCAGGAAATCGACCTACGTTGTCCAAGGAACAATTGCATGCCGGTCGTTTAAATATTTAAATTTCACGCCAAGAGCGATGGAGCATGGTGATGGGGCATGGTGCATTATATATTCTGTTTTTATAATGATAAAGGGTGGCATACGTGGAACAGTGACTGTATAGAAACTTGGACAGAGTATGTTACTGCCAAAAAGTATGTATAGTAAGAGAAGAAATTGTTTGAAGAATGGACTGTAACTTTGGGTTAGTGTTTATAGTATGGCAAATTGTTGCCAGGGGCAGAGGCTCCAAATGACATTTTTCACTAAGCACCCCTTTATCAATCAACCTTTTACTGTAGCATAGTTCCAAGGACATTTTAGACATTAAACTTTACATTAATTGTTCTTCAGGCTAGGGCGGGGGAAGAGTCCAGAGTTTTGGAATCACTGGCATATAATAAAGTGGCCTTCATTTGTTTGCTATCCAGAGAAAACCTTGAATCAGGTAAAAAATTGCAGATTCTAATGTACACAGGTAAGTTACTGCCGAGCCTGAAAAATTCAATGTAGTCCTATAATATAAATATTATGATAATGCAATTCTTCTGTGGCCAAATGAATTATGCATATGTTTACTGTCTATTTACAAATCAATGTATACCAAGTTTGGGACCTGAAGTTTTCTCAATAAGGGGTCTTTCCATAATTTGGTTCTACACCTTAAATCTCCTAAATAATAATTTAAACATTAAATAAACCAATTAGGATTGTTTTCCCTCCAATAAGGATTGGATCAAGTTAGTTTGGATCAAGTACAAGGTACGGTTTTATTATTACAGAGAAAAAGGAAGTCATATTTAAAAAATTTATTTATTTGATGAATAATGGAGTCTATGGAAGATGACCTTTCCCTAATTTGCAGCTGGATAACAGGTTTCTGGATCCCATACCATATAGTATAAATGCTACTTATATTGTATTTAGTTCCCTTTAAAGAACGTTTGCAAGTGTAAAGAATTTAATTGGAAAAGAAAAGTCAGTTTTAAGCTGCCAAGCACACACTTACAAAAGACTACATGGCATAATTTATACAGTATATTCAGTGTTAAGTGTTAAATGGGATTGTTAAATTGGTTTGTTTAGGTTAAGGATGGACACAAGGTGGCCCTCCAAAAGGCATATGGGAGATGCTCAAAAGCAATTTTGGACTTCTTTTCTCTAAATTTTGCAGGTTGCAGGTTTGGTTCTATACATACCTGAAAATTCCCCCCATACTTAGAAATTAAGGGGTCAAAGAATTGCGATGGATCAGGAACGCCAACCCAAAATATTTTCTTGACCCTGCAATTGATACAAAGAAAAGATATAAATGTAAACAAGTTTAAAATGGGGCAAACGGTGAATAACAGGAAGAAGAAAGAAAGAAATAGAATGAAGCATAGAAACAAAAAAATAAACAGAAAGAAAGTAAGAGAAAGAGTATTATTTAGAAAGTTGGCCTTAACCATGTAACCTGTAGGAGGCTTGGGGCAAAACGGATAGAGGAACTTATCTATATCCCACTTAAAGATAATTACCTATCTTGTGTGCGACTAATTATCAATGTAATGCACATAAAGATGATAACAAGTCCAACACATGGAATCACCACCTCTTGAACAGGGAATCTGGAACCAGTTGTTTCTATAGAGAAAGCAGAGCAGAGTACATCAACAAGCTTAATACACTGACATGCATTATGTATGATTTCTGCATTTTTATTTTTACGCTACAGTATATCTCATTTATGTGTTTTGATTTCTATCATACTGTTCTTCCATATTGCCAGATTTTTAATGGGTTGTAATTTGATTCATTTGCTGATAAATTAGTAAAAACATATGTATTAAATGAAAAAAAAAAACAACAATTCCTTTTTCTATGTAGAAAGAAAAATCGATGTCACTTTAAAACTCCCTGACCTGTATAAAGGCAAAATATGCCTTTGAGAATGCATATAGACACATTCATAATAATTCTAGGTATAATCCAAAGGTAAAGGTATATCCAAATTAGTGTACACCCCCCAAAAGAAACAAATCCTGTAAATATACAGAAATATATACAGCACCGTCAGCCTGCCCATCCCCTGCCAAGCCTTTCCTTCAATTGAAACTCCCAGATGGGATTCTGCCAAAGGGCCAAGTTGAAGTTGCAAAATCAATTCAGAGATGTGTAGCTTCTCTGTTGTCCCCAAGTAATAAGGAGCAGCATGTGAACCATAAAAGTGTTGCTTTAATTGAAACCACACAGGAATAGTGGCAAAAGATTAAACTCTTTACACTTAAAGTAGAGGGAATTTATCAGGCAGTGGCTGCCCGCGGGTTGTTGCATTGCACTTTGTGTTTAAATGATTTACAACCAGATTTACAAAGCACTTGAAATTACACTGCCTATTTGATTATGTACCCCTGAATAAAATATATCAGTACATTAGATATCACCTCACTGCCTGTGTGCATTTTATATGGCTGCAGAATTCCTTTTTCGGTTTTTATATTTATATTTACAGTACAATTGAAAGAGATGGGGCACATAGCAATATGTTCAATATCAACTGGGAATAATAAGATTATATCAATCAGCCAACTGCCACTCCAACAAAAAGCTACTTACAAAACAATATAGATATATGTAAATCTATAGAATTGCTATCCTTCCTGAATAATAACCAGGTGCCAACAGGAGAAGAAGCAAAAGCAAAATATACTGTAAGGAAGAAGAATGGAAACTCCTCTAGATCTCTGTATATGGTACCTCTAGAATGAGTGGTCCATTGGTAAGGCTGGCTCCATTCACTCCATATGCCACGTTTGTTCTTTACACGCACCTTGGCTTCATAGATTGTATCAGGAACAAGATCACGAAGAGGAACAAAGAGTTCATCTTGTCTCACTGGAATTGTCATGGCAACCTAAAGAGAAAGAGTATGAAGGCCGCCGTCATGTAAACCAGCATTGTAACAGAGTGGGGACAGAGTCTTGTTGTATTGTACAAATAATAATAATATATTTAAAGTCATCCATGGTTACAACTTGGAACAAGGGGAAGGAGCATGGTCAAGGAGTATAGTGCATTCACTATACTATAATACAAAAGCTACTGCTATTTTGTAGAAAAGTGAGTAAAAAGGAATTTAATAGATTTGAAGGGTCCCAATAACACCATGTGTGTTTCTGTCTTAATACTGCATTCCCAACGGAAATAACACATTTGGAAACAGAAAGGGCGGCAACTTAGACACAGTTATAGCAGTGGATGCCCTACTTATTAAAGAGGGAGCTAACATAGGTTTATGGTTATCACCAAGAACTTTAACCTGTAGCCACCAATCAGCAGGTAACTTTAATTGCTCTGTTCTAACCTCGCATTGGTTGTTAATGGTTATTTGACAATGAGCAAACTTTGTTCCTGTTACTACCTTACCCTATGGATATTTAATTGATCCGAGTTAGCTACTCTACTAAATAATTCAGCAACATATGGTATCCATCCCTTCTGTTTCTAGTATTATGAGTAACAGACTATCCAAGATAATATGCACTTCCACCAGTTGTGATAAGTTTCTCAAGGCTCTTCTCATGGTTGAGTCATAGGAAAAGCAAGAAACACATCTAAAATATGTTGCTCCTACTCCCACAGATGAAGGATAAGGGAAATGCAACTGGGCACTTTTATCTTCTACTTGGTTTCAGATTCCCTATATGCAATCTTTTTTAGCTGTGATAAGCTAATGGAAGGATCAAACGGCTATATGGCTTGCTGAGAATTTCCTAAAAGAGTTTAAAAAGTTGCAGGTCCTGCCTGTTGGTTTGTCAACATTGTTGTCTCAATGCAGGATTCTACACAATCCATTAAGCTGGCAGTGTTTAATTGACCAATCAATGCAGTGCATTGCAAAGCATCTCTCCATTTAGATTTCCAATGCATCACCTATCGATGAGGAGTAAAATGAAATATAAATATATTAATCTCTCTCACCTTTTGGGGACTTGACTTAGGCTTGTAGTTAACTTCATACTCCCTGAGGTTTGTGACATAAGAACTATGGTGACAGCTCCATGACAAGTTCCACATTCCTTCTTTAGCTGGTGTGATTTCCAAAGACATAGGGGGATCCAGACGCACTATGCAGGAAACACATATATTTAATGGATGCAAAGTAATGTGAAGAACCGACAAGATCATGTTGTATGTGAGACAAGAACCTCAAACAAGGCGTTTTTCATGAAACTGACCATACGTTGTACAGGTATGGCATCCGTTTTCTGGAAACCTGTTATCCAGAAAGCTCTGATTAACGAAAAGTCTCCCATAGACCCCATTTTATCTAAATAAATACATTTTTCAAAGATGATATCCTTATTCTCTGTAATAATGAAACAGTACCTTGTACTTGATCCCAACTAAGATCAATCTATTGGGGTTATTTAATGCTTTCATGATTTTCCAGTAGACCTAAGGGATAAAGCTCCAAATTACGAAAAGATTCATTATCCGGAAAATCCCAGTCCCAAGCATACTGGATAACAGGTCCCATACCTGTAAAACAAACACTTGAATCCCCATATCTATGTACTCAGGCCTCTTTTTGAAAGGCAAACACTTTTCACTAGGTTGCTGAGGATACTTTGCTCGAAGTGAAATGCACAAAATCAGATGTTAGTGATTTACAGGACCTTTCAATGAATGTTCATGATTTTCTTTTTATGTAATAATAAGACCTTTTCTACTGAGACCCCAAAAAATAAATTGATTAAAGTATGGTTCTTCTCTAAGCACTTTTACAGTACATTCATTTTCAAATTGTAGTTGTTTCTAGAATATTAGAACAATTAGGGGGGAATGTAATAAATGTTGCAAAGAACAAAACAATTCGCACCAATAAGAATAAAAATCCACATATCCCAATGTAATATTGTTCCATAAACTGTTATTGCATTGTGAATTGTAACTGCGCATTGCAAATTGTAATTGTGCTTGAAGGTGTCATAATCTTTTGGAGTAAACATAACGACTTTTTCAGTAAGAAGTTTTATTGCGCATTATCGCAAACTATAAAGTTCGCAAACGGTCTTCCACTGTTGGAAGTAGTTGCTAAACAGTTTCTGTGTTCGCAAAAGCTATATTAAATTTGAGCAAAGCAAAATTTGTTCGCGCAAAGGCATAACTTTTTGCATTTCGAATAGTTTTTCCATTAGCGACTTTTATTACATTCCCCCACTAATCCGCTATATCCAGGCTCGACGGAGAGTCAGCAACTCTAGGGTTATGTAAATACAGGAAGTGCATAGACAGTTAGGGTCACTGGTACTCTGATCTGCAGAGAGAGTTGCTGAGCTGAAAGGTTGCAAAAGTGCTTTTTGGATACTAGATTTAATAAGTGTTTGCCACTAACCGTTGTGCACTACAGCCGTGATGCCCAATCAATAGCTTGTTAGTAACATGTTGCTCTCCAACCCCTTGGATGTTGCTCCCAGTGGCCTCAAATCAGGTGCTTATTTTTTTAATTCCAGGCTTGGAGGCATGTTTTGGTTACATAAAACCAGGTTTACTTCTAAGCAGAGCCACCTGTAGGCTGCCAGTGCATGTAGGGACTTACAATTAGCACTAATTAGTTGCCCCCTACTCTTTTTACTGGCTATCCCTGCTACCATACAATGCAAGAAATTGAGAATATTGACACTTACGGTTTTCATATGGGAAGTAAACAATGGACTCCACGCTTTTGTTTCCTACTTCCTTCGTGGAACAGCTCACACTTATGTTTACTTGACTACCAACAGTAAATGCCTCTGGTCTCTGAGAAAATTAAAATAAAGCAATTTACTAAATACATGTTTGGATGTGGGCTTGTCATTTTGGTTCTGGAGCATCACGGATTTAAAATGCCGTTTTTATTTTTTCAAAATTCCTGTATGTAATTTAGTCCTTTTATGGGCACCATAGAAAATGCTGTATACAATGTAGATGTTTTACACATAAATCAACTTTACCAAAGAAATAGCAATTTCTTTATGAATTTTAGAATAGAGGTTTGCCAACCTCAGATAGGGACCCCTTCCCACCCGTTATTTATTTTAGTAGAATGTTTTATATTTACTAATTATGAGACTTTTTGAGATTTATTGTGTATTAAAACATACAGTTGGCCAACAGACACATATTTTAAATTGAATCCATAGTAATATACAGAAGTTGTATAAGTTAGGACTTTTAAGCAAGCCTAGTCCTTCCCAATGCCTTCTAAAAGTTCATTCAGATCAAAGAAAAAACATAAAACTGTTAAGGGATGGCTTCTGATTCAACCAAACAGGCAGGATTTATACTCCTTCTTTGGTCTCTAATGAGAAAATTCATAACTTCATGGATTGACTACTAAACCGTTACATAATAATCTGAAACTCGTAATGATTGGCTTGCTATGAAGATTAATCGCATTGCTTTAACCACACTGATGCCTCAATCATTACCTCCTCTGACAGTAGGGAATCCTATAACCCCACTTATTCTTCCTAACACTGTCACTGTATATTGCCACAAGTTACATCAAACCAGAAGATTCCAGTATTTGGCCCTTGGGGCTACAACTGAATCACATGGGAAGAATAATGTGACTGGCTGCATGAATGGAATACCATTTTCCACTCAGACTGACTGGATTAGAGTCTAAAAGAATATTTCTTTGGTCCCACACACTGGCAGATGTTAGCACTTGTGTAGGCTCATCTTAATTTATGGAAATGTCACTTTATATTTTCATATTCATATTTCATATTTCAAAAAAGTAAATTGTCTACTTTTCTGTCTTACTATTCCGTAAGTCTACTCACATTTAGATGGATTTTACATCTTCGAGGATTATTTCCAGATGGTAGTAAACAGGAGCCAGAGACACGTCTGTAAAAGACAGGTTATAATTGTATTTAGGAATCCTCCTAAAATGTGCCTTGTTTCTTACTTATGGCAAAGTTTCCTGCACCTTTGCACTGTGTGAGAAAACAAGTAAACTGACCTGAGACTAGAGACACTTATGTAACACTTGTTGGCAATAAACTGATTTTTGGAAATCCATGAACAAGAGAGGAGATTCCAGGTGTTATATGTACAATTTGGGTTTGTAGCTTCTGTAGGGAAAGAAAACAAAATTAAAACACAATCACAGAGAAATTAGAACAAACATAATAAAGCATATTATTTTCCACTGCTACCAAAGAAGAACCACCTCATCCAATCTGTACCAACCAAACCATCTCTACCAGTCTATACCAACCAAACAACCTTTAACAGTCTGTATCAGCCAAACCATCTCTACTAATCTATACCAACCAAACCCCCTCTGCTAGTCTGTACCAACCAAACCCCCTCTACCAGTCTGTACCAACCAAACAACAGTCTGTACCAACCAAACCCCCTCTACTAGTCTGTACCAACCAAACAACAGTCTGTACCAACCAAACCCCCTCTACTAATCTGTACCAACCAAACCCCCTCTACCAGTCTGTACCAACCAAACCACCTCTACTAGTCTGTACCAACCAAACAACAGTCTGTACCAACCTAACCACCTCTACTAATCTATACCAACCAAACAACAGTCTGTACCAACCTAACCACCTCTACTAATCTATACCAACCAATCCACCTCTATTAGTCTATACCAACCAAACCACCTCTACTAGTCTGTACCAACCAAACCACCTCTACTAGTCTGTACCAAACAAACCCCCTCTACCAGTCTGTACCAACCAAACCCCCTCTACCAGTCTGTACCAACCAAACCCCCTCTACTAGTCTGTACCAACCAAACAACAGTCTGTACCAACCAAACCACCACTACTAATCTATACCAACCAATCCACCTCTATCAGTCTGCACCAACCAAACAACCCCTTCCAGTTTGTACCAACCAAACCACCTCTACCAGTCTGTACCAACTACACCACCACTACCAGTCATTACTAACAAAGCCAAGCCAAGTCTGTAACAATTAAACACATCTACCAGTCCATACAAACCAAACCACCTCTACCAGTATGTATTAACCTGGCAGCCTTACAGTTTGAAAAACAGCAATAATTGGAGCATATTTACTAAAACTGGGCAGATTTGCCTTAGTGCATTAACTCATTGCAACTGAACAGTGGGACACTGGTGAGTTATGGGACATATTATGTAAGCTGTGTGTGTTTTTTTCCCATAGAAATTGTCTATTCCAAATGAGCCGGTTTGGATTTATAGCTCAGCTTGCAGACTTCCGCAGATGATTACATTCATCAGTGATAGAGGATTTACATATATACCACTATCAATATTCAACTACTTTAGGTTCCATGAAAGAAGAACTTTGAATAACTGGAACAGAAATATACAAAAAAATATTTGTAACTTAAGTAAAAAAAACAAGGCCCTATTAATAGGCAGCAACATGAATTATGTAGCAGGTAACATGATATATTATATCTGCATGTACATGGAAAGTTTTGTTTTGCGAACAAGTCAGAGTATTCTGTTTTCATAAATAAATGTGGGGCAGGTAGGCAATCTAATTGGTTCGGGGAAAGGTGTGGGACCATTTCTATGTTTCTTACAGCGAGCCCAGTAAGATATTTTGTCTGTGAGGTGCAAGTTCTCTGACATGTGGCCTCTACAGGGCAACACACCTTGGATAAGTAACACTAATTGACAGTCGGGGTCATTTATAAAGTTCGCGCAGCGCATTTTTTTTGCAAGTGGTTGTATTGCACATGTTTTTTCCTGAATGCTAATATATTGCACTGCTCTGCCCGTCTTTCCATTTTTTGCGAATTCGCAGTGAGAATAAATTTCTGCAAATAGTGTGCAAATGAGACGGGAGTTTGCGTGAGCGCACCCAATGTGCGAAGTTATTGTGCGCCAAAATATCGTCGACTGTAACTTAAATTCGCAGTTTGCAAACTGTTTTGCAAATATTTTATCCGCCACCAAAGTTGTGGCGTAATTTAGTCGCAGAGTTAGCACATAAATATTCGCAATTTACGAATCGTGCCATATTTAAAAAGTTCCTATAGATATTCGCATTGTGAAAAAAAAAATTTGCAATTCTGTTTGCACCCTCTTATTCAGCTTTATAATTATAACCATGCACAGGGCAAATATATTCACTTTGCGAACAATCTGCCCTGCGCAAAGTTTATAAATGACCCCCAGTATGTTCTTATCATATCCTGCTGAGACTATAGCAACCTCTTACTAACAAGTCTTCCAGACTCCCACCTCCAACCTCTCTCTCTCTCTCCACGGCAATCAAATTTAAACTCTGCTGCTGCTAAAATTCTTCTGCTCTCTCCTAAGAAGGAACCTGCTCATCTCCTAGTAAAATCCCTATCATGTCTCATTGTTAATAGGGTGGTTCACCTTCAAGTTAACTTTTAGTAAGTCAGTAGAATTCTAACTGGCTTTCATTTTTCTTTTTTATAGTTTTTGAATGATTTGCTTTCTTCTGACTTTTTCCAGTTTTCAAATGGGGGTCACTGACCCCATCTGAAAAAAACGGATGCTTCGCAAGACTACAAATTTATTTTTATTGCTACTATTTATTACTCATCTTTCTATTCATATCCCAGTCTCTTATTCAAATCAATGCACGGTTGCTTGGGTAATTTCAACCCTAGCAATCTAAAACCTAAATAACTAATAAAAACCACAAATGCTACAAAATGAAAACCAATGGCAAATTGTCTCAGAATATCAAAGTCTACATCATACTAAAAGTTGATTTAAAGGAGAGCAACCCCTTTAGTGGGAGTAAGACCCCACACATATAAATCACCTTTTACATAAACACTTATGTCTGCAAGTATCCCCAGTAGCTGCAAGTGAGAGTCACTGCCAAGCCTGAACTTTGTTTACATCCTTTATGACGGAGGGGATGGGCTCTATCTGCTATATGAGAACTCACTTCATGCTTGAGATGAGAGAAAACAAGATGTAAACAGGTGCGTTGAACCCCTAATACATAAAACCATGTAGCACATCACATTATGATGGTGTTTTATTCTCAGGTTGGTTGATGGTATATCAGATAAGGCTTAATTCACAATATTATTAAGTCTAATGTACATATCCTTTAAACGGATCCATGGATATACTTCTTACTGAGAATAGCTCATACAATAAATTTGCTGGTGATAGGATTTTCATTGGCACACCAACAGAAGGGGTTATGATCATGGTACAGGGCTCTCTTGATGATTGGTAAGGCGTTGACAATACTGTCTGAATTATTTATGAAATAGGTGGTGGAAACACAACAACGTTGAGTTAAGGGTGTCCAAACCATCTATTAAAAGAAATAGATCTCAGTGCCCAATATGTTATTTGTTAAACAATATGACCGTAAGATAAGTTGGAAAATCAGTCAAAATATTATCTGCTGGATCACATTTTACTAGGGGTTCCATAAGCACCCCTGAATATACAGGCAAACCTGTCTCTACCAATGACTTGTCCAGAGAAGCAAATCCTTACAACATGCAATGTTGGGTCCAAGTCTTCAAGTTGTTCTACCCAGTTGTCTCAATCTATACCGGTTCTTTTATTATAAAGAGTAGCAACGTCACACCATAATAATTGTTCTCTGTTGTCGGTTCTTTTTCTGCAATGCAGACGTAATGCAGATAGTCCCTCACCTCCGCTACTATAAGTATGCAAATATATACACAGTGTGTAGTTCAAACATACTTAGCTAAAAGTAAAATGGCAATTTACCCAGGAGAGCAAAGTTTACAAACAGGAGGATGAAGTTACCGATGCCCGCCATCTTGAGTTGAGACCAGACTCCTGGGAAACCAATTAGAAAGTGGGTGGTTAATAAGAAACAAGGTAGATATGATTGATGATATGAATAAAATAGGGTAAAATTTGCTTATGATTTGGGGGTGGGTTTTCCTCTACTATAAGGTTTTATACTCTCCTTATGTGACTTATTTCTCTGAAACTGGGATAGTGACCTTTTTTTTTTAAATCACAGAATAATTGACCGTAGTGAGTTTTTTTTCAGCATGTAGAAAAGCTTACACTTGGGGTGGCTTATAACCAGCAATGTATTGTTTATTAATTTATACAGTTTAGTTTTAATCTTCCTTAAACTGTTACTGACACTTCTATATTTTCTTTTCAAAATATTAATCTACATTAAGGGGCAGCTTTATAAGGTCGAGGTGAATTTTGGAATGAAAAAAAATCGAATTTTGAGCTATTTTTGTGTATCTCGACTAGGGAATAGTCCAAATTCGATTAGAAAAATTTGAGAATATCAAAATTTATCATGTACTGTCTCTTTAAAAATTCGACTTTGACCATTCACCATCTAAAACCTGCCGAATTGCTGTTTTAGCCTATGGGGGACCTCCTAGAACCCATTTGGAGTCAATTAGAAAAACTTTGATTCGAATTCGATCGAATGCGCTATTACTTTAATTCGTACAATTCGAATCCGGCCAGAATACAGACCTATTCGAAAAAAAAACTTTGAATTGATTTAGGTTGGTCTTTTTGAAATCGAATTTCGAATTGGTAAATATGCCCCTAAAAGTTACATATAGGTCACGTTGATAGTTTTTTGCTGAGAATTCTGCTTTTGTAAGTAATTATTACTTGATGTTCCCAAACCTGACTGTTTTGCTAACCTGACTCTCCCTTCTCAACATGTCACTTAGAATTTCTAATGTTAACGGACTCCGGGTGCACAAATATGGCAGCCCCCTAATACAGAGGAGCATGGGGGTAAGAAAGGTAATGTAAAAGCATCAGGCAAATACTTTTATTGCAAAATTATAAATAGCATTCAAAGACAATGTTATGATGGATATAAAAAAAAATATTTTCTGGTGTCAGTATCTCTTTAAAGGGGCTGTCAACCCAAAAAATTATTTTGCCTAAATAAAAGAAAACTTAATTCTAAGCAACTTTGCAACATAGATTAATTACAAATGTTGTATGGTTTTTACGTTATTTGTATATGCGTTGCAGTGTTTGCCTGTCTCTTTATATTCACTGCCCTGGTGGCTCAGACTGTTGATACAATGTAAGACAAGGCAGCTGATTAACAGACCTGTCTTTGCTGGGGAACCAAGACTTTTGCAGCTCTGTTTAAAAAGCAACAACTAGGAGTTAGGGAAATGCTGCTTTCAATATCAATTGTTTTTCTAAATATCTTTGAAGAAAAAAACACTGACTATGTATGTCTAATAAATGTATATTGGTTACGTTTTCTTTAAATAGGCAAATTTCTATTCTGGGTTTGACTTGCCCTGCAGTTTCATATATAACATAATCATACTATGCACAGGAAAACAGGAGACAGATTAAGAGAAAAAAAAATTATCAGCAGCGATGATTATATCTAGTACCTGGTCTTTACTCTGTTATCTATGTTGTTATCACACGGAATCTGAATTTCATTCTCTATTTGTCTCTGGTTTTTGTTATCAGTCGCTCTCTTGTCTAGCAGCATGCTCACTCCACATTTGACTATCCCTTTTTTTATCTGCTTAGTCATATCTACCATTCACATATTGGTCACAGTGCTGCTCTCTTACATTTTCCTATTCACAAATACAAATTTACCTTGTTCACATTTATTCTCAAGTGTAGCAATTCTCTTGTTCTCTACCTTCCCTTGTATCGACCTCAGTATATAATGCTCCTACACTATTCCTTATTTACATGCACCTTTATCCTCCATCTATAGCTTTTAGCTCACATGCACATACTCCCTTCACATTTCAGCCTTTATCATTCACATATATATATATGTGTCCCATTTATTTGCACATCTGTTCCATCTAGTGATGGGCGAATTAATTCGCCAGGCGTGAATTTGCACGATTCGCTGCCGGCAAATAAATGCGCAAAATGGCTGCAAAAATTTGCCGTAAAAAAAACCGGACACAAGCGTCAGAAACGAGACGCCGGCGCAGTTTCGCTAATTTTTCACCATTTTGCGAATTTCACTGGATATTCGCTAATTTTTCTGCGAAGCGAAATGGTGCAAATTCGCCCATCACTAGTTCCATCTGTTCTCTTAATTCCTACATTCTCCTCCTTTTTATCCTCCTCTCTCCATTGTACAAGACTTTATTTTTCTGGGATCTATTTGTCCATTTTATGTGCTTCTAATCGATGATACTGATCTCATGTCTTTCAAAATAGCACTTTACATGCCAACTCCCACTGACCTAAGGTATTATTGCATGAATCCTGTGATTTTACTGAAGCTAGAAGTATAATTCTAGTTTTTCTTTTTTCTGAGTTTTGATAAAAAGTTTTTACAATGTGAGTGCTGCATAAATGTATCGGCACTACAGGTATGGGACCCGTTATCCGGAAACCCGTCATCCAGAAAGCTTTGAATTATGGAAAGGTAACTCGATTTTATCCAAATAATGCAAATTTTAAAAAAAAATATGATTTCCTTTTTCTCTGTAATATTAAAACAGTGCCTTCTACTTGATCCCAACTACAATATAATTAAGCTTTATTGGAGGCAGAACCAGCCTTTTGGGTTTATTTAATGTTTAAATGATTTTCTAGTAGACTTAAGATATGAAGATCCAAATTACGGAAAGATCTGTTATCAGGAAAGCCCCAGGTCCTGAGCATTCTGGTTTGACTGAAGCTAGAAGTATAATTCTAGAAGTATAAATATTTTTTCTTTTTTCTGAGTTTTAATAAAAAGTTTTAACAATGTGACTGATATATAATCTCTAAGTGCTGCATAAATGTATAGGACCGGTTATCTGGAAACTCATTATCCAGAAAGCTCCGAATTATGGAAAGGTCGTCTCCCATAAACTCCATTTTATCCAAATAATACAATTTTTTAAAAAAAAATGATTTCCTTTTTCTCTGTAATAATAAAACAGTACCTTCTACTTGATCCCAACTCAAATATAATGAAACTTGATTGGATCTGGATCTGAAAACCCCCAGGTCCTGAGCATTCTAGATAACAGATTCCATACCTATATATAATAACAGCAGTTGATATTATATTTTAATAATGCAAGACAATGAGACTTATACTACATTCCTGTTCAAATCCTGTTCCATCTTCTCCATACTCACTGATACAGGTAAAGTACCAAATCTGCCCACCAACATATAACTTTACCCCCCGTACACATTGCTGATCTCATTTTTCATTATAATTGGATACAGCACTTGTTTTCTTTTCTTGCTAAATGATCTTACCAAATATGAAGCTGTCTGCTCTTCTCCCATCGCACGGTGACCATGTCTATAAATGTTTCAGCCGAAGCTAGTGTACCTATATGACAGGAAACTGTGGGGAAGTGGGAGGACTGAGAAGTCAACGCGGGGAACTGGTGGTGGCAGTGACACTTTTAGAGCATGACAATAAATGCTAATATGATTGTGAAATAGAAAACATTCATACATACCTTTTTGAATCCTGGAATCACAGCGTTCGCAAACAGGCATGTGTCAAGCAATCTATAACAATACTGTATATTGACACTTGCCATCAGTTCTCCTTTATGGAATCAAGGGCAGCCAATCAATACAGTGCCTTAGTTGTAAAAGAACTGGCATGAAGGAAGTGATGTCATTTCAAATAGATTCCATTCCAGTTCTTTTAAATTACTTTATAGATATTGTAGAACGTGTTAAATATACAGGATGTTCAAATCTTTATTTTAAGCAATACATCCATGCAACACATCCCACGTGACTTCAATTTATCGAAAGCAAGGAGAAGTTTTATACAGTCACAGACAAGGTTTCTTTTCTTTTTCGTCTGTGTATTACATTTTCAATTTATGTTGCACTGATACCAAAATATTAACCTGGACATCCAGAAACCACAATCTCCATTTAAAGGGCACCAGTCAATGAAATGTATTTCCTCACCAGAGGAGCTAATAGAGCAACCATGTGGATGTTTCATTACGTGAGAGCTGTCATAGTTTACTTAGGGGGTTATTTACTAAACTCCGAACGCAAAAACCATGAAAAATCACATAAAATCGGACTTTTAAAAAAATCATGAATTTTTCGGAATTTATTAAACCTTGAAAATGGGAAAAGTCAGAATATGAAAATTCGGCATCTCAGACCTGTGGAGGTTGCATATAAATCAATCGGAGAAGTCCCAATGATTTTTTGATGTGCGCTGGGTTTTTGGCAATACCCCGGAGTTTTCAGGCAAAATTCTGAATTTTCGGGTGAAAACTCCGGAAAAATCGTGAAAACCGGATGAAAGACTGATTTTTTTTCCCGCAAACAAAATTTTCGGGAAAGTGTATTAATAAATAAGTCCAAAAAACCTGTGCGGATTTGGTCAGAGTTTTTTTCAGGAATTATTGAGATAAATTCAGCCTTTGATAAATAACCCCCTTAGTGTCACAACATGGTCATTGGCCCAGTGGCTTCCTTCTAGTTAGGGTACTGCAGCTTAGCTCCTGGGGGGGTTTAAAAAAAGTTTCCACCAACTAGAGTGCAGGCGTTATAAGCTCCCACTTTCATTGGGGGAAACATTTTTTAGATTATAGGTGCCCTTTAAAGGGGATGTAAACCCAAATAGAAAATAAGTGTAAACATAATGAGTGCACTTCGAGCACTTTTGAATTTTATTTGTATTTTTACTAGTGGTTTCTCAGGTATTAGCATTTTTAGACTTTCAGCACCAGTGTATCAGCAACCCTAACTATGCAGACAGGACTGACTCCTTACATCCAATATCAGAGAAACCAATAAAAATAAAAATGAATGTAAATTAGAAAAGCCCTCAAAGGAGTTTACCAGGCATTTTCTAAGTGGGTTTAGATTCGTCATGCGCATTAAATTTCTGTTCTTGACCTTGGGTCAAACAAAATTAGTGATGTGGCCATAGACGTAACCATTATGATCTTTCTTTGAAAAGATCTTTACATGAAAGATTGTTCGTTTCAATACACACGTGCAGAGTCCAAAGTAGCTGTAGCACACAATTCAGTTTTGATAATGCAAAAAGTGACTTTTATTGGCTCAATGCAGACTTCAAAAACATGGCAATGTTTCGGGCCGCACAGGGCCCTTTCTCAAGCCTAGAGTTACATTCAAAGTGCTGTGTCAAATAGACAATTGAAGGGGGTGGTGTAACAACCAAGTGGGAGGGAATAGGAAATTATCCAATTAACAATTTGTTAACATACATCCACATCTGTTAAACATTTGCAGATCTAATGTGTTCCACTTCTATCATAAAAAATATCCATCATACAGACACCTTGTGCAAATCCATGTATCTTAATAGAATGTTAAAATATCAGTGAAATTCGATAGTGTAAATACATTTTTTAAAAAATCAGTGAAATTCGATAGTGTAAATACATTTTTTAAAAAAAAGTTTTTACAAAATGTGATAAAAATTTTTTACAAAATTTGAAACCATTTGTTAAAAATACAGCAATCTGAGACTCAGGGTTAGTACCTCTACCGCATCAACACACGTGCAGAGCTGAATTGTCAGATATACAGGTAGATATACAGGTAGAAACAATAGAATTCTACCTGTATCTGATGATTCAGCACTAACAATGGGCGATGTTTGGGTGCCTTCAAAGGCACCCCGATCAAAGTTTTCAGTCCACCGATATCCAAGTCTTCTGCCAATTTGTTTCTTATGATATTATCTGTGCGTCTATGGCCACCTTTACCTGGCGTGCCTCCAAATTTATAGACCTGCGCCCAGCCCACAATGACATCATGAAGAGTGCAGGGCAGGCACAAATCTATTAAAAAACTAGCACTGAAGTCTGAAGCTGGCACAGTAAGGTCCAATGCGGGAAGAGAGGAAGGTAGAGCTCAATATTAACATGCCCGTGACCTGAAAATTGTATGTTGAAGTCAGCCCGAACCTGTCCAATCCACAGGTAAACTAGGCTCAGCCCACACATCACTAGTGATGGCGAATTTATTCGCCAGGCACGAATTCACGTCGAATTTGCGCGATTCGCCACCGGCGAATAAATCTGCGAAAACCGACGAGAAAATTTGCTGGCTTAAAAAAAAATGCGAAACGCTCCAAATTCACCCATCACTACACATCACTAAACATAACCAAAATGGGTGAACTTCTGTCACACCATCTGTGTTATCTTTTTTTATTAACCTAATATATTGAATGATATGTTAGAATGAGCTTATTTTCTTCCGAATCAAGAGATTTCACTTTTTAGGGTCTTGCTTGTATGTAGCATTTGGATCTTATAATAAGAAGTACTTTTTTGCAGTTTTAGATGGAACACCAAGAAAGATGAGCAGTTACTGCCTACTGGTTTCTGTTCTAATGTTCCTGTCTGTGTGAAATCATTAATTACATTACACAGGAGTGGCTGCTCAGAAGAATTCCAACCCCTTATCCCAGCAGAGGGCTACAATAAAGCTACAACTATGCCCATTCCTCTTCCTTTCATGGAATGTGGATATCGTCAGAATTAGATTATGATTGGGGATGACAAAATATTTTTGTCTGATACAGATTTGTGGTGAAATTCACACGTTTGTGTGTGGCAGAACTTTTCACAAGTGTGCATTGACTCCAATGCATTTGGAACAAGGAAGAAAAGTGGGGAAAAGTAAAATCCATTGATGAGCCAATTTTGCTCATCACAAATTAGGATTTTTAAGATGTTAAACCTAAAATGAGTGGTGTTTTAATGAGAAATGGCATCACCAACCAACATAAATCATTTTAAAAAGCAAAGATTTATGTGAGTCTAGCCCACATCAACGGCATTGCCACTGTTCAACTTCCTACTTACTGTACTTTAGCATAAAAAAGCAAGTACGGTTGTTAGGTATGATCTTTAATAGGCAACATGCCAGGAATTGAAAGGATTCAAACACTGGTGGTCTGTGTGTTTCATGGTCTGTGCAATATCGTATTGAGCCACCAGGGGCTCTTTGTCCTGATGTTGCTTTGTTTTCCCCAATGTGCATTTTTGTATTCCATCCTTCTGCTCCCTTTCCGCCTCATTATCCTCAAGCGTCCTCTATTAAGTAATTATGACCCTTTATGAGCTTGATCCAAGAAACTCTAGCATAGTCTAATATTTTTTTTAATTACTTGGATTAGATCTAGCTTAGTCAATGTCCTCCCCAGTCTGATCTAGCTGGGTACTCCATTGTATCTTGCCTAACTCCCTACTTTTTTCCTGCTTCTGAGTTCCTGAATCCTTGCCTTGTTCCTGAGCCCTTGGCCTGTTCCGTGTTGATTTCCCGGTACTGACCTCCGTCTGCTAATTGGATGTACATGGTTTGCTGCCTGCCCCTGACTTTTGACACATCAGCTCATTGTATTCTATTTTTCCATTTTTGATTGCAGTTTTGTTCCTTTTCCTCCCTTTTAACTTCCTTAAGCCTGAGGGGGAATTTATTACCCATATATCTCCTAGCATATATTCTGCATTAAGACTCACTTCTCTCCTCTATGCACTATGTTTAGTGTAAATCCTTATCCAACTTCGAAACCATCCTCCCACCCAATATCGCTGAACATCATCAAGGTGTAGCCCATCTCTCCTTTATCTTTTTACCTAACTTTCTATAGTCATTCTTGAGGACTTACCCTGTTCCACTTTCATTGGTAGCAATCAATGTTCCCTCTAATTCCTTCTAGGGTGTGTGCACAAAAAAAAAGAAATCTTTTTAAACTTGTGTGCACAATTTTTAAAAACTGTGCTCAGGTTAGAATTCATACAAAATTTTGATTTTCACACAAAATTCTTTGTGTGCATCACAATATTCCATTATTCATTGATGAAGACAGCTTGCTTGCTTTCTTCAACAGAGTTCTAGAGCTGTCAAACTACAAAACTTTGGTCTGGATGTACCCCACCCATATATTATTGTATTTTTATCGTCTCCTGTCTGCTAATGAGATCCATGATATTATCTGACCCATAAACATGATGTCTAACTGACCCACTAGACAGAAAGAGTTGGACAGTGTTTCTCTAGACATCTCACAAGATTGAACAACTAGCTTTTGCCATCTTACTTTTTAAACAGTCTGGTTCCCTGGTAATTATTCAGTAGTATTTTATCCAGATATAAAATGTGGAATCACAACAAGGACACAAAGGGGCTACCCTGCCATGCTTTGCAAAAACACTTTTGAGAGGTTTTTTGGTGAAACAGGAAACAGAGGCGCCCATAGCTAATTGAAGAGGTCCTCTATGTTACACAGGAAGTGGATGAGGTGAGAGCTGCATTTGCTACATTTATGTAAACTGATGGCTACAAGCAGCGGTCAGTATGAATTCAATTGTAACCGCATGTGACAGAATTTAAAGAGAAACAAGGAAAGTGGTATTTGCTCTACTGGAGTTATACTGGCTCCTCCTACTGACCTACTTAAAGTTAATTTAGGCCTCTTCATCTGAAACATTCTCAGGTGCTCTAAAAAATGCCAACATGTTGCTAGTTATCTTTGTACGCCGTACCCTGTTTGATTCAGAATCAAAGCCCAGATTGCCTTAAATGTGTAAGAATTGAGCCCTTGGTGGACAAATGCTGCCCAAGAAAAATGGAGGTAAACTTTTATATCAAATAATTTTTAAAGTCCACCTCTATAGCTCCAGGGAAAAGGATGTCAGCAAATAATCCCAAATCTACGGGCCCCCATTTTCATTGTTACAGAGATCCTGAAATAATTGATACTGTCAAACAATGCACCTTCCTTTAAATAAAGAATAAATATTTGGGAGAGTAGGAGGGACTTTAGGAGATGTAAAAAAATACAACACAGTGAGTTTCAATCTTGGTAGAATAATGGTTCCCCAGAAGTGGTGCCTTATGAGAGCACATTGCAGTGGGGGTTCTAGACTCAAGGACAGTTTTTTGGTGTGTGTGTGTTTTTTTTGCTGACATACTTTTCTCTGGAACTATAGAAGTGCTACTTGTATAACTTATTTAATCTTTGCATAATCAAGGAGGGTTGGGGAATTGAAGATTTGATGGATCACAAGGACCCTTAAATACAATGTTAAGATCTATTCTCTGGAATCCTGTAGTTTTCCAGAAAAGGGGTCTTTCCATAATGTGGAGCACCATGTCTTAATATATTACAACATTAAAATAAAGGATAGGATTGTTCTGCCATTGACATGGATTTATGTTAGCTTATGTATCTCAAGGCACTTTCTTATTATTACAGAGAAATCACAAATATCTCATAAGCTAACAATTGTTGGTTTAAATAGGACTCTATGGGAAATTTAAGAGGTTTCTGGATAATAGGTTTCTGGATAGTAGATGTCACACTTGTATTTTAAGACATTTCCAAGACACATTTTCAGTTAAACATTGGATCTGTTAGCGTTCTAGCCTTGCCCCCGGGTTTCACACAAAAAATATGGACACACAAGACAATCTAGCACAGACAGCGCCCATTTAATTATTCAAAATGATGGCTTTATGGGCAAAAAATTATTTTATAATCCCTACAATACACAAAATTATAGAATTATATTTTACATTAAACTGCAGATTTGGTCTTTTCTATATAATAAATCTCAAAGCCAAGTTTGGGATGTCGGCTTTGAAACAGCTTGAATGTTATGTTATGATGTGGGTCAGAGCAGTTCAGCTGGACCTGGACCAGTGAATAGTGATGGGCGAATTTCTCCCATGAAACTGGCGAAAAATTAGCAAAATGCAGATTTTGACGGCGGCGACAATTTGCCGGCGTCAAAATGGGCACTTGCTTCAAATCCGCAAATTAATTAGCCGACGGCAAAACACGGAAATTTTCGCCTGGGGGAGTATATACAGATATGGGACATATTATCCAGAATGCTCGGGACCTGTGGTTTTCCAGTTAAGGGATCTTTTTCTAATTTGGATCGTCATACCTTAAGTTTACCAAACCCAATAGGCTGGTTTTACCTCCAATAAGGATTAATTATATCTTAGTTTGGATCAAGCACAAGGGTTCTGTGTTCTGTGACCAAACAAAGGCACAAGGCTGCAGGCTGAGAAATACAGGGAACTCTGAGTATCACTCGTGTCTTATAAGGAATAATGTACCCCCTACTATAAATGATAAGGATATTAGAAGTCACTGAGGGGTTGTTCTGTGACCATATAAAGACATTAGGCTGCTGGCTGAGTCTCTACCCAAACCATTACTATCAATGTGTAGATAGGCCAGGCCAGTGTGCAGTGAACCATCCTCTCCTCCAGCACCAGGCTATGACAGAATGCCGAGAAATATAATACAGCAGTAAACAGAGGTAGTACAAAGATTTCACCACATATCCCCCATTATAAAATGACATCACTGAATCTCAAAGACAGAACTATGTTACAGAGCCGGCAGGCCCCGTCTTAGAAGCGAAAAGCCCTTTTGTAGGTCGCTAACGCAACAACCGAAATCTCATCATGGAGTTTTTTTCTGTGTACACTTTAGATATCAATATATCTAGGTCATCTGTCTTATAGCGTTTATTTTCTGTCTCCTTAAGTGTTATCTAATCATTTATTTATACCAATGTATATCAATTGTTCTATCTTGCTTTACCCATATCTTCATTTGCTTTCTTTCTCATCTGTTTATATACACTCTACTTGTTTGCTATGTGCTCTTGTTTCACACAAGGTAGGCCCTTTGGTGAGTGTGTGCAGGATATGGATGTGCCTGGGTTTGGTACGTGAATAATATTTTCTATGGTTTCAGATAAGCCCTGCAAGCGCTTTCCCCAGTCACTCCCTACTGAAGCCCCAGCCCTCCATGCAGATCTTAGTGCTCTGCAACAGAGCTACAGAGTTTTGCACTGGCGGGTGTGGGGGGGGGGTATGCGCTGGGCTGTTGCTCTTTTGCCCCTCTTGTCCTGTTATCATTGGGAGTATGTGCTCTTGTTTATCCTGCTTGTATTATCCCTGCCAGTTCCCCACATGAGCGAGTTTATGATAGCAGCTCCTGTCTACTTCTCCCCTGCGTCTCCTGCTACCGGAAGTGTATGTGTAGCGGTCACTTGCCTGGGGAGAGGTGATTCGCAAGCCCAGAAGCGTCATGATGTCCTACTAGTATTTTCTGGGACACGACAGGCCCCCATAAGGCGTGCAGGGGTACAGACCCTGGTGCAAACGCACCCTTTGCACCTCTGGTAGTTCCGCCACTGTGGGTTGTGTTTCAGCAGTTATTTTTCTTGGATTTAGTTTAGTCAACTAGAGAAGTGCTGGGAAAAGCCCTAGGTTTTTGTCTAAATATTGCAAAAGCCTGTGTATATTCTGTTACTCCTGGCTGTGTGTTTTTCCTTTGGGCTATAGCACGACATGGCTTGGCTAATGGTATTTTTTTTCCAAAACACAATAAACTGAATTGAACTTAATGGAAAGCTCTGCAAGTCTCCAGTGGCATAGACTAGCCAATATGAAAAGATATCAGAACTATTTCTAGTGCTTTGATACCACATTTCCTAATGTTGCAGTCCTTTTGTTTAATAAATAGCAGCCTTCACATGCTTTACAGCAGAGTAAAAAACAATGTCAACATGGTCGCTAACATTCACAATCATCTTAGTGCAGTTTTTTTGTGCTATCAAAACATATTACATTCCGCATTTATTATTCATTTTCTCTTTCTTTCTTGCTGTCTACTCCTGAGCTCCTTTGAGCACTGGTCCATTCTGTTTGAGATGTTCTAATAAGCTACACCCGGAGGAGAACAGGTTTCTTTGACGAAACCAAAGGACAGGACTACAGGGATCCTGAAAACTATTGTGAGCTCCCATTGGCCAATAACTGATGCAAATGTATTCACAAAAATCATTAATAAATACACAGATCATATTCTTTTAGAAAAATATTTTTTATTTATATTATAAAGTACACAGTGAATATAACAAGCACATTATTTATGAAATATGATCCATGATATTCATCTCTAAATAAGATTCCCTTTGACTGTCGCTGCTTCATCTCACATCTGAAAAACAAAATCACAGAAGGAATTACATCTAAAAGGCAATTTATAAGCTGATTCTAAATTAATAAGAAGGGTGAAGAGTTTTTCCACTTTACAGGTGATTTTATAATATACTTTATATTTCATGCTGGATCAAATCAATTAGTAAAACTTGCTGTCCCAGCCAGAGAAAAAAAAAATCTTGCTAGGTTAATTGTGCCATAAAGAGTTACTGACACCAGAAATTAAAACTTTTTTACATCTATCATAACAGTGTATTTGCATGCTTTTTATCCTTTTGCCATAAAAGTATTTGCTGATGTCGTTACATTGCATATCTATTCCCCATGTTCCTCTACAAGAAGAAGAATATTCCAACATGAGCCTTCTCTTTTAGAACTTGTTGAGTTGGGACACCTGACATTTGACTTGGACTTCTACTGTATGTCCATATAGACATGGACTGGACCTCCACCTACCCCGTCCATTATTTGATGTTCAGTCAGGTGTATAATCAAAGTCTCTAAATGCCTCTTGCAGCTCTGATGGGATCTTTACAGCAGGTGTTGTCAATGCTGGAGCTTTGCATTCAGGGTTATTGAAGCTCTCCTGATGTCCTTCGTTGTTTAACACAAATGGAGGCTTTATTTTCCTATGTAATAGTTGTTCCCAGTTCATATCCTAAAAGACAGGAGATATTTCACAATGAGTATCTATTCCAAAAACTAAAATTGCTGGAACCAGAAATTACTACAGAAAAGCACTAGGAGCCTACAGAAAAAAATATGTTGAATACAACATTAAAGTGTTATTGGTATTGAATAACACATTTCTTTCAGTAAATTAAAATGAGTAAAATAGAAACCTACTCTCAGGAAGGGGTGCTCTTTGATCACTTCAGCACCAACCTCACCAGATCCGAGGCGATATTCCGGATCTTTTTCCAAGAGCTACAAAAAAAAAAAAAAAAGAGATTAAGTTCTGTATTTAAGTGACACTCAATTATGATTAACATCCCCCTATATTTGTGGGTTCTCGCTGCTTCTGATGTTCACAGCCTGTCTTTTTGAGATCACTGGGGTAATACGCATTTCAATATTCAGTTAAAAGCTAAAGCTACCACTAAAGCACATTAAAAGACATAGTGATATTGTGAAAATGATAACTATATTATTATGTGTATTCCCTTAGCATGACAGGTTGATAAAGTCACATGACACTGATGTGCAAGGACCAACTTACTTCATATATTAAGTTAGAGGCATTCTCTGATAGTTCTTCTGGCAGCTCGATTTCATCATAAATGATGCTGTTCACTAGCTCATTCTGATCTTCATTATTGAATGGTAACTGGAAAAGAAAATCACGACGTCTTTAGTAAAACAAGATTTCTGAAAGATCTGTCACAATATCCATTTAGCAGCCTCTGTATCTGAGCTAAACATCTGTCATGGTATTTCTTAAATCTGACAAAGGGAAGTCAAATGCTATAATATTCAAACTATATATTATTACTAATAGTATAGGAAGTTATGCTTGTAAACATGGATATAACAATATATAGTACACTTATACATGACAAATTATTAGACTATGTTTAGTCTCGCTATGAAATGACAGTGGCAAGGATTTACCAATGTAGGCCAAAAATATAGAAATTGTCTTTACCTCATACATGAGCATAGTGTATATACTGATTCCGAGGGCCCACCAGTCAGCTGCCATGCCATATCCAACATCCATAAACATCTCTGGGGCCATGTAAGTTCTTGTGCCGCACATGGTGTTTGTGCGGTCTGTGTATCCAAATCCTGAAACACAAGATACACAGTAAGGAAACTGCAGATCTGGGGACCCGAATGTAATGTAATGTAATGAGAGACTTTCCTCAGCTGCTTGCTTACAAACTACGCACTCACTCACATATGTGTATGCCAGTTACATATTATATTTAAAAAAAATAGCACTGTTTGATCCTGATAACAATATGAGTATATTGGAGAAGCCTACAAAAAGATTTTCTCTTAAACCTGGTCAGTGTACATACCCATAGACTGGCTCCCACACACCTTTACCCAAAGTAACGAGTTATATACTGTATATCCCAGGCTAAAACATATCCCCAGAAAATCTCCAGCTTAAGAGTAATGACACATAAAAATGCTATACCCAGGGCAGTGATACCCAACCAGTAGCTTGTGAGAAACATGTTGCTCCCTAACCCCTTAGATGCTGCTTCCACTGGCCTCAAACCAGGTACATATTTTTGAATTCCTGTCTTGAAGGCAAAGTGTAGTTGCATAGAAACCATGTGAACTGACAAACAGAGCCTTCTATATGCTGCCATTCCACATAAGGGGCTACTAATTAGCCAATCACAACCCTTATTTGGCACCCCAAGGATGTAAGCCAGTTGAAAGCAAATTTTAGACCAATAAAACCTGAACTTATGCTGTGTATGGTCCATAACAACACTTACTGTCTTTGCTGAGGCCGAAATCGATGATTTTAAGATATCCATCTTGATCCAACAGCAAATTCTCAAGTTTTATATCTCTGAATTAAAACAAAGTAAATAGATTAGTAGAAATAGAAACAAGCCTTAGTCTTAGTTAGCAGCAAGTGCGATGGTGTTCTTAGTAGGGATGGGCAAATTTTTTCACCTTGTTTCGCCACGGAAATGACAGCCATAGACTTGTATGGCATTGTGCGTCAAAATAAAAATGACGCACGTCAAAAAAATTTCGCCATGCGGCAACATTTTTTTGATGCCCATAGACTTTAATGGGTGTTGGCGTCATTTCATTGGTGAAACAAAACGGGTCAAATTCACCCAAATCTAGTTCTTAGTAGGGTTACAATCTCCATCAGGAAATAAAGATGATTTATTGATATTAGTACTTACCTATGGACAATGCCCATCTTGTGTAATGCCTCCAGGCCAAGCACTATACATGCGGTGTAAAACCTGAATAGAGAAAAAATACAAATCAGTATGTAATTTTTTCTTCATATAGAAACTATGTGTGAGAAACTAGGTGAACAAATTGGCCTGTATCATAGCCATAGCTTTGGTTGTGATACATTCCATTTTAATGATATATGCTGTGGTAATGCTACCCTGAAACCCTTAAAACCTCCCCCCATTTCCATTCTACTTACATGACATCTGGTTCTTGCAATTCTACATGTGTGAGGAAATTACACATGTCACCTCCAGGTAGATATTCCATCGCAAAATACAAGTGGGAGTCCGTTTGGAAGGTTCCGTGTAATGACACCAGGAACGGGCTTTCAGCTTTACTTATTCTCTGAAGGATTTCCTTCTCTCTGAAGACACTGTGGGGTAAATCATCACATTATCACCATGTGAGACCCATACAAGCTAACAGTACACTTATCCTTATGAATAGATACAGGGCAATGCAACAGAAAATAACCAAATGCAAATCATTTAAAAGAATGTGAACTAAAACTAAAAATATGATGTCACAGAGATGGGCAAAAATAAAATTTCCGTACTGACCTGTTCACATTTCCCCTTTCTAAAATGTTATCTTTCTTCAAGACCTTGATGGCACATAGTTCTTTGGTGTTCTTGTGCTTGGCCAAAACCACCTGGAGGAAGAGAACAAGTTGAATTACTCTGGATACATTAGTCGTAACTTAAACCTAATTATAGACTCTTACCGTTCCAAATCCACCTTCTTCCAACACTTGTCCCAGGTTAAAATCTTCAAGTGTGATGGGGCATCTGGGCTCAACAGGGCTGAAAAATAATAGAATGAAAAGGTAAGTTACGTTTTGTTCATGTTCATATAGTCCTGACTTTTCTGTGGCATACAATTAACAGAGGGTATTGGCCAGTTATAAATAATATCCTCTAATGAAAAGGGAAATGAGGAGAATAGCCTTTACATAAGGTATAAAAGAGGCAATACTAATATTTTTCTATAAATAAGCAACTGAGCCAAAACGAGAGAATATAACACAAATCAGATACCTGTTAGATGGTTCTTCTATACCCTGTATTGACATCACTGGTGGTTCATATTCATTTGCTTTTACGCAAATGCTCACCAGTGGCTCCGAATTATTCATTATATCAGGGACCTCCACCTTGGCATGCTGAAGAAATAAAACACATTAAGAAATCAACATTAAGCATGATGTTATCTCAGTCTTCCTGTGGAGCTCTATACAGAAGAGAAAGCAATATATATATATATATATATATATATATATATATATATATATATATATATATATATATATATATATATATATATGAATAAGGTGTTAATGTTGGGATGAAGAAAGAATATAAATAGAAGAACCTTAAGCAAAAAGTAGAAAAATAAGTGTGTGTGTATATATATTTGTATTTTATCTGTATATATGAGAGCAGCTCCTTATACAGAAAGACATACCATTTAAAGATAAATGAATGAAACGTTTAAAAGGCTTTAAGGCCTACCTGACAATTCTGGGCGTTTACTTGCTCCTCACAGATGTTGGGTATTTCAGGCTGGCAGGTGTTAGTGCCTAATTCCTCTGCTATCTCCTATTTAGGACAAAGAAAAGTATTTTAAGATTAACTCAACCCTTGATTTTAAAGAAGAACTGCAACACTCAAACTTCTATATTCGTGTCCATAAGTAAGGGAAGAAAGTGGAGTTGTGGTGCAGGGTGAATAATTGTTATGTTTTTTAAAAACCATAATTTCTCTGATTGAAGGATTATGTACAGTAAAACCTGTCTGGATCTTTCATTCACTGGTTATTTTCTGCTTACCTGGCAGTGGCTGCTATCAGCTCTCTGCTCCTGCT
Organism: Xenopus laevis; assembly: GCF_017654675.1. Lineage (NCBI taxonomy): Eukaryota > Metazoa > Chordata > Amphibia > Anura > Pipidae > Xenopus > Xenopus laevis. Next base: position 121,412,698 of record NC_054377.1, on the reverse strand, counting down.
CCATATGTTTTTCCTCCTGCTTAAGACAGAAAAATAAAAAAGTCAAAAACCAATATTTTTTATTGCTCGAAGTGTATATTGCACTGTAACACAATGCATGAAAAACAAAGTATGTTTGGATTCATTTCTGCAATGAAATATTGTATTACCGCACACCTCCTTCCACTATTCTGCGTGGTGGTGCTGGTTCTCCGTTGACCAAGCCCGGTCTCCTTACTGCTGTGCAATTTCAAAAAACGGTCCGCACACACCAATGTTGCAGTCGGGGATTGTGCCCCTTTTATTAATGCCACCAACAATCAACGTTTCGGGGGGAACACAGCCAGATCCTGAAGAAGGGAGGCTGTGTTCCCCCCGAAACGTTGATTGTTGGTGGCATTAATAAAAGGGGCACAATCCCCGACTGCAACATTGGTGTGTGCGGACCGTTTTTTGAAATTGGATTCATTTCTGTCCATTTCTCCTTACCCGAGGGAGGTTTTCTTCTGATTTGGCTTACAGTCTAAGTGAGATAATGTCAATGCATTGTGTATTTAATGCATTCCCGGTGTTTTGAATGTGGGATTTTTATCCTACAAGTCTAGCTTGGTGTGAAAATATTGTTTTCCCCTGATTCATAAGTTCAATGCAAGTATTTATAGGCATTCCAGGAGATATCATTGATAAATTAATATAAATGTTCATACCTCATTAAAGGCTTCGAGGTTCTCATAGTTGTTTGGAACATTCACTTGCTCATTTTCAGTGCGTTCAGGCTCGCAGGTGTTATCAGCAGATTCTTGCACTGTTTCCTGTTTAGAGGAGAGAAAATTTGTGGATATATGAACTGAACCCACTTGAGTAAAAAAGAACTGCAACATCCAAACTCCTCTGCTTGAGATCATAAGCAAATTGCACTTGCAGGCAATTCTGAACGGGAGGTGGGACAGGCTCACCAGTGCCAAAGTTGGTGGTGCCTAACAAATTTGCTCGCTAAACAGCATATTAAATGGTAAATTCTTCTGTTTCCATTAATATTAACCATTTTGCCCAATCAACTATGCCGAAATCAGCCCCATGGCTTTATACCACTTCTTTTCTGCTTTCTTGCAGAGTATCACTTTTTAATAGCAATGAAATAAGAGACCAGGGTCGGACTAGGGGGCTCAGGGCCCACTGGGACTAATGTCCAGGGCCCCCTCTAATCCCACACCACCCTACTATGATGAGCCGAGCGCACCTGTGAAAAAAATTTGCCGATCGAGAGAGGGGATGGGTTGGGAGAGGGGACTGGCCCGGCGAGGGCCCATTAAGGGCCGACAGGCCAGTCCGACACTGTAAGAGACTGTTAGGTCAGTGCTCTCCACTAGGAATATTGTGATGTTCTAATGGGGAGCACTGAGCTAACAGCTCTCATGTCAAAATGTGGTTACAAACTTTTGGAGCTGGGCCCACTAGAAAAGGCTTGGAATTCGGCTGGGGAGGGGGGCAGACCCAGAAATCTAATCAGAAAAAGGAACTTTGGTAATGATACTAATAACATTTTGTGAGCACAACATTTAAAGGAAGTTAACATATAGGGGCAGATTTACTAAGGTTTGAGTGAATTTTCGAAGTACAAAAAGTTCGAATTTCAAAGTAATTTTTTGGATACTTCAACCATCGAATAGGCTACTATGACTTCCAATTTACTTCGATTTGAAGTAAAAAACGTTCAAATATTCGACCATTCGATAATCGAAGTACTGTTTCTTTAAAAAAACTTCGACTTCAATACTTCGCCAAATTAAATCTGCCGAATTGGCTATGTTAGCCTATGGGGACCTTCTACAAACTTTTTTAAAGTCTTTACACATCAAATAAAAATCCCTTGATTGTATGCTAAAATCGTTCGAATCTTTCGATCAAACGGTTTTTATTTGATTGCCAAATTTGGTGAAAAAACTTCGAATTCAATATTCAAATTTGAAGTTTTTCAATTCGATGGTCGAATTTCTGAGTTTTTGGTACTTTGAAATTTGACCCTTGATAAATCTGCCCCATAAAGTCTGTTTGATAGCAACTCCTTTATTGCTTACCAGGCAGATGGAAATCTCATGGGGTTCTTCAATGGGTTCCTCCTGTTGAGTGAAAAAATGGCTTATCAATTATTCTTAGTTATCACTAAAAGAGTGTGGCTTGTTTTGGAAAAATATGCTTTTGATTAGATATAACTAATATGAGTAATTATGATATAATAATAATGACTAAGGGGCCGATTCATCAAGGGTCGAATATCGAGGGTTAATTAACCCTCGATATTCGACTAGGAACTAAAATCCTTCGACTTCGAATATCGAAGTCGAAGGATTTAGCGCAGATAGTACGATCGAAGGATTATTCCTTCGATGGAACGATTAAATCCTTCGAATCGAACGATTCGAAGGATTTAAATCCAACGATCGAAGGAATATCCTTCGATCAAAAAAACTTAGGAAAGCCTATGGGGACCTAACATTGACTTCGGTAGCTTTTAGCTGCCGAACTAGGGGGTCGAAGTTTTTTTTAAAGAGACAGTACTTTGACTATCGAATGGTCGAATAGTCAAATGATTTTTACTTCAAATCCTTCGATTCAAAGTCGTAGTCGTAGTCGAAGTTCGAAGTAGCCCATTCGATGGTCGAAGTAGCCAAAAAAAACTTCGAAATTCGAAGCTTTTTACCTTCAAATCCTTCATTTGAAGTTAGTGAATCGGCCCCTAAATAAATGCATGGTCAGTATAGGGATTTATTCTGATAATAATGCAAAATCAAGGTGATTTCCTTTTAACAGGAGAGAATGAGTTTTCATCAACAAAGAAAACGGTTTTAACAATAAAGTCAATGCCGTTAAGAAATGTGCCATCTATGGAAATGGTAATAGATAATTCTGTAGCTGAATGTCCCTATTAAATTACATTAAGGGGCAGATTTATCAAAATGTGACTTTAGAGTTTAATAAATATAAACTCACATTCTATTCATTCATAAGGGGTTTTTTAGAACCCGTATTTATCAAATGGTGAGGTTTAACTTTCACCTATTGATAAATACAATTCTAAAAATCCCATACGACTGAATAGCATGTGGGTGAGTTGTATTTATTAAAATCAAAACCCTTAGGGGCAGATTTATCAAAGGTCGAGGTGGATTTTTGAATTAAAAAAATTCAAATTTCGAGCTATTTTTGTGTACTTCGACTAGGGAATAGTCCAAATCCGATTTGAATTTGCAAAAAAATTCAAAAATTAGAATATCGAAATTTATCATGTACTGTTTCTTTAAAAATTCGACTTCAAATAATTGATATCTAAAACCTGGCGAATTGCTGTTTTAGCCTATGGGGGACCTCCTAGAACCTATTCAGAGTCAATTGGTGGACTTTAAAAAAATCAAAGGTTTTTTTTTTTTGAAAAACGTTGAATCTAGTTCGAACGAATGCGCTATTCCTGTGATTCGAAATCAGTAGAATATGGACCTATTAGATCGAAAACAGACCTATTTGACCCAAAAAAAACTTCTACTTAATTTTGGTTGGTCTTTTTGAATTCAAATTTAGAAGTTTTTTCAATTCAAAATTCGACCCTTGATAAATATGCCCCTAAAAGTAAGCTAATTATGAATAAACTTGCTAAATCCAGTTTACCCAGTGTTTTTCTTTTGGACCAGTATGAATTGACTATGTATATGGTGCAGCTTCATCAAGGTGTAAATATATATACAAGGAAATATTCTGGTTTTGATAGCACAAATAGGAAAATCGTGTCACATCTTTTGACGTTGTTCAATTCTTCATCACTTACCACAACAGATTCTTTGGTTGATTGATTTTTTGGTTTTTTCTAATGAAAAAAAAAAGAAAAAAAAGAAATTAGCAAATAGGAAATCAATAATTATATAAATGTTATAAATCTAACTTCCCTTAGTTAATAGAAAACACATATATGTAGATAGCAGTATGCTTTTGATTGTAAAAAAAAAATCACATATTAGATGAAATGTCAGATAGGGGCTGATTCACTAACTTCGAGTGAAGGATTCGAAGTAAAAAAACTTCGACTATTCGACCATTCAATAGTCGAAGTACTGTCTCTTTAAAAAAACCTTCGACCCCCTAGTTCGGCAGATAAAAGCTACCGAAGTCAATGTTAGCCTATGGGGAAGGTCCCCATAGGCTTGCCTAACTTTTTTTGATCGAAGGATATTCCTTCGATCGTTGGATTAAAATCCTTCGAATCGTTCGATTCGAAGGATTTAATCGTTCAATCGAAGGAATAATCCTTCGATCGTTCGATCGAATTTTCTGCGCTAAATCCATCGACTTCGATATTAATTAACCCTCGATATTCGACCCATAGTGAATCAGCCCCTTAAAGTTTTGGATTTGGTGAAGCTGAATTCAAACCCTTAAAATCACATGATATTAGTGGGAGTTATCACCAATCTAAATATGGTAATAAGGATTTGATTATTGGGTCTGTAATGACTGATTTGGTATTAAATGACATAGTTGGTGCAAACACAAGTATAATGTAGTGTATCCCCTATAATAAAGCCAAATCACTAGTGACTGTAGAACAATACAGATATATTGAGGAGCAGTCAGTCTGTGAGCAATCTATCTAATCATCATTAGTGATGGCCGAATTTATTCGGCAGGCGCGTATTCATCGCGAATTCCCGCATTTGAAAAACGAGACATCAAAAATGACATCAAAAACGAGAAGCCGGCAGCATTTTTGCGAATTTTTCGTCGTTTCGCGAATTTCACTGGAAAATTGCGAATTTTTCTGCGAAACGGGACAAATTTGCCTGCCACTAGTCATCATGTTATTAGTATTAGCAGCTGTCAGTGGGTCACAAACAGAACAATGTTCAGAGATAATCCAGTAACAGAGTTTGAGGACAATTTTCTCCCCTTATGAAGTTATTCACTAAATCAAATATATCATGTTATAGTAGAAAAACCAACGTCCTTACCTTGCGAAAACAAAAGCATTTGCAAATTGCTTTCCACATTTTCTTTTCTTCTTTGTTTATTTTGTATCGAAAAAAATTCTTTCTGTGGAGAGAAAAAAAGAAAACCATTTAATAATCCAAATACTTTGTTCTATCTAATATCCCTGTATATATATATATATATATATGTGTGTGTGTGACTGTCTGCGTATATATACATATACAGCTACGAGATCCATTACCCAGAAACCTGTTATCGAGAAAGCTCCATATTACAGGAAGGCTATCTCCCACTAACTCTGTTTTAGTCAATTAATTAAATTTCTAACATATTCATGATACCACTAGCAGTCTGAAAGCTCACACTGTACCAGTATAAAATGATTATTTTTAATAAAGTTTTCTCCCAGATATATGGAGATCTACTCACCTCAGTCGTCTGATCAAGAATGAGAAATCTCAGGGCTGCAGCTGGACACCTTGACTTTGTCCATTATGACATCACAATGACAAACAGCTGTGAGATTCAGAGCATTATGACATCACCCATGCAGCCCAAGCTAGGACAGTTATAATAGCAAGTTAGATTATGGTTGCTGAGTTCAGTTAAATTCAAATAGGCTGAAGAATAAAGTACAGTGGGTTTTACTACCATGATAAGAGTGTGTTTACTCAGTAGCAGCGATTGGTCAATAAATTCACCAGACACGAATTCACTGTGAATTTCCGCATTCAAGAAAAAAATTGACGCGCGTCAAAATTGTTGTGCGCATAGAAATTGTCTGCATGAAAATTATTCAGATGCCCATTGACTTTAATGCATTTGGACCAAATAGTTGCACGTATAAAAATTGACGCTCGCATTAAAATTGACGCGTCACAATTATTTTGGCACCAATGCGTTTCGTGAATTTTGCAGTAAATTTGTGAATTTTTGTCGACGCGAAATGGCACAGATTCGCCAATCCCAATTCAGTAGCCATTCTCAATATAGGGAATGATACCATCATAACATGTATATTTTTGTGTATTATTTGTATAAGAAATGGTACATTACAAATAGGGATGGGCGAATTTGACCCGTTTTGTTTTGCCAAAAATTCACCACCGGCGAAATGTCGCAGACGCCCATTAAAGTCTATGGTCGTCAAAAAATTCTTGTCGCGCGGCGAAATGTTTTTTTTTGACGCGCGGCTTTTTTTATTGACGCACAACGCCATACAAGTCTATGGGCGTCATTTTTTCGGCAAAACAAGGCCTATACATTTGCCTATACCTTATTACAAAGACTGCCCCATTATTATATATAATGTATATGAGTATAGGGAACGCAGTGTTGGCTTGTACCTGACATTCACTGAGTTAGCAGCAATCTTTGCTCATTGCAAAACAGTCCTGTGGTTTTTTACTATTTAAATGTATTTTATTCAACTGGGGCAGCATAGCGCATCTTAACACAACTGGATATAAGTGCAAAGAGCTTTTTGGCCTTATTTAATCATGTTGATACATCTGTGTTATGTATTTAGCAAATAAGGGTCTGGGAAAATTTTCAAGCACTAAATTGTAACTGGATTAAGATTTTTAAAGTGGACAACTAGTACATAATCCCATACAATAGTTATTTATTAGAAACTTGTTGATCTTTGTAAAGTACATTAATGCACCAGTGGGTCAGTTTAGGGGGCCCATTTATGAAACCTTGATTTTTTCTGGTCACGGAAAACCTGAATTTTTTTATGGAAAAATTAAACTCAAATTTTTTGAGATTTATTATACCCCAAAGATGCTAAAAATCCAAATCCAAAAATACTTTATTTCAAACCTGTCGAGGTATGAAGAAGTCAATGGCAGATGTTACTGAAGTTGTTTCTTGACATCTTTATCTATGCTGGATAATCTGATAAAGTCAGGGGTTTTCGTCTGATAATAGTCATGTATTCACTGAAGACACGCTGCTGTTGTACTTCCTAAACTCCCCAATATCACTTCCCCCTGCCATTTGGAGTATATGGCCACCCTCCATGCAATTCAGCTTCCCTTCAGTGTCTCCTGCCAGCCTACAGACCCCAGGTAAGTCTTACGGATCCTAAAACACACTTATTTACATACATACACAATTTGACAAGTGTCCACATAAATATACACTCATACACATTTTTTATTTGTAATTTATATTTTATTGATGTTTTACAAATTACACAGAAATAGGTAGGCAAAACATAAGGAGACAAAGTAATTTTAACTCATTTGGGAGACCCAGGCTTTTCAAATCAGTTGTATTTTCATAAAAAAGCATACAATTTATTTATATGAAAAAAAATAGGTAATGATTTAATTTTTTATTTATATTGGGACAAAAAGAATACAAAAAGGAAGCACCAATTTTGCTATTACTATTGTCGATTGTAGTAGAACATTTAAAGGGGGTTATGGAGGCACTATCATGGCTGCCATTCATTAGGTTGCATCTTTCTAAAGTCCACAAGTAGGTTGTGCATGCTCATGACCCAGGATAAGTCAAAATGACAAGTCAACAGAAGTGCACTAATGTCACCCAGGAGATGGATGAAAGAACAAATGATGAAGACCAATTGAAAAGTTGCTTAGAATTAGCCAGTATATAACATACTAAAAGTTGATGTAAAAGTTACATGTAAAAAAAGACGTAAAATTGAGGTTTCACTGTATTATAAAGATATAAGAGATAATGTACCCCCTACTGTAAACTATAAGGATATTAGACGTCAATGAGGGCTTCTGTGACCATATAAATGCAAAAGGCTTCAGGCTGAGTTATACAGGGAACTCAGAGTATCACTCATCATTATAAGGAATAATGTACCCCCTATTTATCTAGTATAGGTCAATCTAAAAACAACTGGACTTGCTGAGTAATCAATGAAGACGTTTCACTACTCATCCGAGCAGCTTCTTCAGTTCAACTGACTGGTGTGGGAAGTTCTCGTCATATAAACTCTTCCACTAATCCATTTACAATGGCACATTGTAACTCTTAAAAGAGGTGACATCTGAAGAATCTCACAGAGGTGTTGATTCTGTGTAGTTGTGATAGGATTATCCAATGTGTCATGCAACTCCTAGATACAGGTGTTACTTGTGAGAGTTGCATGAATGGATGTGTGAAGTGTTCTGAATCCGCCGTGGTACAGATGTTAGAACAGCATTGTATGTAGCAGACAGGTGGTGTCGAAGGCCCCCACCTCTGTTCAGAGATGGTCTCTCCACCTTGACATGAATCGCCTCTTTCACGCCTCGTTCAAACCAGCGGTCTTCTTTATCCAAGATTTGGACCTTGCTGTCTTCAAAGGAGTGTCCCTTGTCTTTTAAGTGTAGAAAGACAGCTGAGTTTTGCCCTTTAGAGTTCTCCCTCCTGTGCTGAGCCATTCGCTTGGAGAGCAGTTGTTTTGTCTCCCCAATGTATAGATCTGTGCACTCCTCGCTACACTGGACTCCGTATACCACATTGCTTTGTTTTTCTTTTGGTGTTGGATCCTTTGGGTGTACCAGTTTTTGTCTCAGTGTGTTGCTAGGTTTGAAAAACACAGGGACATGGTGTTTGTTGAAAATCCTCCTGAGTTTCTCTGACACTCCACCTACATATGGGATGACTATGTTTCGCCTACTATGTGTCTCCGGGCGGTTATTTCTGTTGGTGTTCCTGTTGGGCTTGGTTGCTGCTGTTTTGACAAAGGCCCAGTCTGGGTAGCCACACGCTTTCAAAGCTCCTCTGAGATGTTTTTGCTCTTTGTCTTTGGACTCTGTATCAGTTGCCACACATTCCGCCCGGTGGTGCAGGGTTCGAATGACACCCAGTTTGTGTTCCAGTGGATGGTGGGAATCAAACAACAGATATTGATCCGTATGAGTGGGTTTCCTGTATACTTCCGTCTTCAAGTTACCCCCCTCTTGGATACATATCAAACAGTCCAAAAAAGCAAGTTTGTTCTCATGGACATCTTCCCTTGTGAACTTGATGTTATTGTCCACTGAGTTAATGTGTTCTGTGAAGGCCGCCACTTCATTGGATCTGATTTTAACCCAAGTATCATCCACATACCTGAACCAGTGAGTCGGTGTAGTTCCCTGGAAAGTAAGTAAGGCCCTCCTTTCCACTTCCTCCATGTACAAGTTTGCTGCAATGGGAGAGACTGGAGAACCCATTGCACAGCCATGTTTCTGTCTATAAAAAAGGTTCTTGTACAGTACTTGAAGTATGTGGTGTTAAGGCACAAATCTAGCAACAAACAAACTTGGTTGGGACTGAGCTTCGTTCTGCTGCTGAGGGTGTTATCATCTGTACCCCGGCGGATTCAGAACACTTCACACATTCATTCATGCAACTCTCACAAGTAACACCTGTATCTAGGAGTTGCATGACACATTGGATAATCCTATCACAACTACACAGAATCAACACCTCTGTGAGTTTCTTCAGATGTCACCTCTTTTACAAGTTACAATGTGCCATTGTAAATGGATTAGTGGAAGAGTTTATATGCCGAGAACTTCCCACACCAGTCAGTTGAACTGAAGAAGCTGCTCGGATGAGTAGTGAAACGTCTTCATTGATTACTCAGCAAGTCCAGTTGTTTTTAGATTGACCTATACTAGATATACTATGGATGAATGAAAATCTTCATAGTCGTACCCCCTATTGTAAATGATAAGGAGATTAGAAGTTACTGAAGTCACTAAAGGCACAAGGCTACAGGCTGAGTCTCTACCCCAACCATTACTATCAATGTGTAGATGGGCCAGGCCAGTGTGCAGTGAACCACCCTCTCCTCCAGCACCAGGCTATGACAGAATGCTGGGAAATATAGTACAGCAGTAAACAGAGGTAGTACAAAGATTTCACCATATATCCCCCATTATAAAATGACATAATTGAATCTCAAAGACAGAACTAAGTTACAGAGCGGGGAGGCCCCGTCTTAGAAGCGAAAACCCCTTTTGTAGGTCGCTAAAGCAGCAACCCAAATCTCATCATGGAGTTTTTTTCTGTGTACACATTTAGACATCAATATATCTAAATCTTCTGTCTTATATCATTTATTTTCTGGCTCCTTAAGTGCTATCTAATCATTTATTTCTATACCAATGTATATCAATTGCTCTATCTTGCTTTACCTATATCTTCATTTGCTTTCTTTCTCATCTGTTTATATACACTTGTTTGCTATGTGCTTTTGTTTCACACAAGGTAGGCCCTTTGCTGAGTGTGTGTAGGATATGGATGTGCCTGGGTTTGGTACATGAAGAACCTTTTCTATGGTTCCAGATGAGCCCTGCAAGCGCTTTCCCCAGTCACTCCCTACTGAAGCCCCAGCACTCCATGCAGATCTCAGCGCTCTGCAACAGATCTACAGAGTTTTGCACTAGCGGGGGGGGGGGGGGGTATGCGCTGCTGCTGTTGCTCTTTTCCCCCTCTTGTGCTGTTATCATTGGGAGTATGTGCTCTTGTTTATCCTGCTTGTATAGGCAAAAGGATCCCCCTACCCCCTTCGATTGTGTTTACCACCAACCTAATAAAAACACAGAGACTTGTTATGGTGGCAAAATCTGTGGAGCTGCGGCTCCTATACACGTAAAGAACATGGGACTGCTGCCCATACCATAACCAAACATTTTAAGGGAGCAGGGATCATGGGGCAGAGCGCCCTCTGCTGACCAACGAGTAGCCCATCTTCCTGCTCCCCCATCATGTGCAATAATGGCGCTAACCCAGCCTCTCGCATGACTCAGACAAGACCGTGCAGTTAAAGTGCAGTTAAAGTCTGCTCCACACGCGTGACTTCCCAAGGGTAGGCCTGCACTTCACTGAAAACCATCCATCTTCCTGGAGCCGCACTGACGCCACCCAATGGAAAAGAGAGGGAAGGGTGCTACCTATCCTTTTTCCATGGCCCACCTAATCCTACCGTGACCTCCACCATTCCGCTATAAAGTTCCTGATATTTGCCCAGAACAAATCCAAACCTTCCTCAGTCAAATGTACTTTATCCTTGCTGAAAAGCTGGGTTTGCCGATGCCTTATATTGTCATGCCTAATTACCCCATTACCAGAGGAACACATGAGTTTGTGCATGGCCCTGTTTACTTTTTTCCTGGCTTTCTCAATGCCCTGGGGGGAAATGGCTCTGCGCCATTCGCCTCTCTATATAATGTCTGACCAAGCCATGCCCCCTACTTTGCTATCTGCCGTTAAATCTTCAAGGTCTTTCCTCATGTCCTCTATTAATGCGGGGGTCTTTCTTGACGTAAGGTCATTTCCCCCTGCATGTACTATCACTAAATGTATGAAATTGTACTTTTGTAGTGTGCTGTGCAACCTACCTCTCATTTGTTCCCACTTCATACCTCTCCAACCCTGCCATGCAATCTTCATGTGTTCCTCTGGTAAACCCAACTGCTTGCCTGCTGTATGTTCTTTTGCCCAAAAAATGAATGAATGGAATATGATCAAAATTTTGCAAGTACAGTAGTCTTAACTTTAGCTGAAAAATGAAATGAGAATACAAATTAAATTCACTACTCTGCTACATTTATGGGGCGTATGTATTTTTTGTATGCCCTGGATTGCCATCTCCCTATCCTTTTTATCCTAACCACCGTTTCTCCCCTCATTGCTGCCCCGATCCTAAATGAATGCGATCCAAATTTCTTTGGATCCCATCCATTCGCAAATACTGCCTTTTTCAGAACCTGTCTAAACTGGAATGCTGACATGGGGGTTGAATCCTTGTGGATTAACAACAGTTGCCCCTCTGCTGGGTGCACCCTCATGTAATCCTGGCAAGCCTTGACAGGGCATGTTAAACCTGCCGTTTTTCCTATGCCGACCCATGTGCCCTTACCCAACTGACCTGTTTTTGATCTGCGAATATAAACTAACAACTTTCCTTCCTGCATCCGCCCCTGATGATGCATTAAGCCTTTATCTGTTGCCTTCTTGGATGGAGGAACCAATTCACTTATCCTAAAGGCTCCCCAAAATGCCAATGCAAAAGCTGCTCTAAACAAAGTGTATTCAAATTGGTCTGAACACACCTTCCCAAGTGACTTCATTATCCTTTTTAACTTGTATTCCACTATGGGCTCTCTCTTATCCACCCTAGGGCCCTCAACTCTTGCCCATCCCTTCATTATTTTCCTAATTAATGGGTCATTTGTTATATCCTGTCTACCCTTTGTTATGGAAAAATGAGAAATTGCGGCTAATGTGGTGATGGCTGCTGCTTTTGACTTTCCTTCTCTATACAGAACCATTAAAAATGATAGCAGATCTTTAATGCCTTGATCATTCTTACCACTTTTGCAGAATAACTGCCATCTCTTCCATGCCCTTTTGTAGCTGGAAAGAGTCTTTTCAGATATAGACCTTTCGCACAGTTCTTCTAAAAGGGGGTCACCAGCTGCCACAAATTATCAGGGCATACATGAGCTGATTTTTCTGCATTTGGAGCAAGCTTAAAGAAAATCTCCCACTTTTCTCTAGACAAAGCATCCGCTATGGTGTTTTCTACCCCGGGTACATGCTGGGCGCTAAATGATATATTGAACCTCATACAAACTAATAGGAGATGTCTTAGAAGCCCAATTACTGGGGTTGAGTCTGATGACAGGTTTTCACAGCATGGACCACTCCCATATTATCAGAACTTAATTGCCATATCCTTTAACTCTTCGGCCCATAGCTCTAGTGCTACCAAAATTGGGAATAACTCCAGCAATGTCAAATTCTTTGTTAATCCTTTGTCGTGCCAAGCTTGCGGCCACCTGCCCGCGCACCATTTTCCTGCCAATTAAGCCCCAAAACCCACGCTGCCAGACGCATCTGTGAGCAACTCTACTTACTGATTAAGCTGTGCTTCTGCTACCCATAACCTCACACCATTAAAATTTGATAAAAAACTGTTCCACACTCTCAAATCAGCTTTCAAATCCTTTGTGACCCTTATCTTATGGAATGGTTTCTTAATCCCTGATGTGGATTTCTCCAACCTCCTATTAAAAATGCGGCCCATCGGTATTATCCTGCATGCAAAGTTCAATAAGCCTAGGGTTTGCTGCATTTCTCTTAGTGACACTTTGGTCGCTGATTCTAATTTCCTAACTGCTTGCCTGGTTTTAACTACCTTTTATTTTGGGAGCCTACATTCTTTGGCCCTTGTATCTATCTCGATACCCAGGAAAGTCAACTTTGTGGTTGGATGCACCGTTTTTTCCTCTGCTACTGGCACACCCAATGCCTTCAACATGTGCAAAAATATCAATAATGTGTCTTGACAAGTCTCCGAGTGTCTGGGCCCCATGATCAAAAAATCATCTAAATAGTGAGCTATAGCTTTGTTGCCTGTTCTTTTATACAATTGCCAATGCAAATAGGTACTGAAAGAATGAACAAGATATTGCACAACCCATGGGTAGACATAAAATGCTCCTTGGAAATGACAACCTGTCAACTTGAAACTTTCTGGATGTAAGGGTAAAAGCCTGAATGCAGATTCAATGTCTACCTTTGCCAACAAAGCCCCCTTACCTTGACTCTTCACTATTTCTAAAGCCTCATCAAACGACTGGTACTGTACCTTGCACTGTGCCTCATCTAAAGCATCATTAACCGATGCTCCTTCCGGATGTGAAAGGTGCTGTATCATTCAACATTTTCCTGGCTCCTTTTTTGGAACTACTCCTAGAGGTGACACCACTAGCCCCTCTATAGGTGAATTCTCAAATGGACCTGCCATTCTCCCTGCTTTTAACTCCTTCTCAATTTTTTGCTTTAATATTTCCTTATGGCGACTAGCTGATTTCAAATTCTTAACAATTTTACTAGGGGGGGGAATGTAAAACTGGGATCTTAAAACCTTCCAAAAAACCTGTTGCTAGAAAACTTGCTGCTTTTTTATCCGGGTAACTTGCTAATGCCTCACTTAGCCTGCCCGTCTGGATTGGCGTTTCCGCTCTTCTGGTAAGCCGCTCGAAAAGGCTGCCTGTTTGCCTGCCCATCCTTCTTTCTATTGCATTCGCTCACCGCATGAGAGGATCCACATGTCAAACATGCATGCCCCTAGTACACCGTTCTTCATTGTATGCAAAACATATATTTTTTGGTTTGAATGCATATGGTGCTTTATTGCTATTGCCCGTTGAATTATTATCTTTGGACATCCATCTTGTCCACAAGTCTATATCCTTTTGTCCAAAAGACAAAACCTTGCTACTCACTATCTTTTTCCTAAAATCATATCATATCATAGTCCGACCAGGAAGAGGCTTTATAAAACAAATAGGTATCAAATATTGTATCTATGTACTTTATTATATTCAAGCACTGTTCTGGTTTTCTTTCTAAATACACACTTGCAAAAACCAAGAAGCCCTTCAACCATTCAAATATTGTTTTACTCCTTTTCCCTTTCTCCTCCTGTTTCACCCCATCCTCATTTGCCTGTACTGCTTCCCTCGTTAGGTCATAAATATCGACAAATTTTCCAGCCTCAATATCTTTCCTAACTTTCCTAGGCAAATGGTCTACAGTTGCAGTAAATGCACATGCGTAAGTATCCACTGCTCCAATTGGAACCATAGACTGCGTGCTTTCCTTTGTTTTTTCTACCCCCTTTTCCTGCACTTTACCTTTAAAATATTTTTTAAAATATTTTTTAATCAATGCTATGATCTTCCCCCCTTCAGCTTCACTATCCGACCCATCAGAATTAGAGTCCACATCAGAATATACATCCTTTTGTAAATTCGACTTACCCATAGTAGCCTCCAGTGTAGATACTTTAGCGCTTGGACCCAGAACCGCATCACCATTCCGTTCTGACTGCCCAACTGTACTGGATGATGGCCTCTCTTTTTTTCCTTGCCCTCTTGAAGATCCTGCTTCCCTTTCTTGCCTCTGTTCTCTCTCCCTTCTCCATTGCAGCCAACTCTCCTCCTCATCTCTATTCCTTAAATAGAAACTCGGCACCCGATTAGTATAATGACCTGTGTCTTCCCAGTGCAGACTCCTCACGGGTCTCCTTTGGTTATGCCCCTGCCTGCTTGCAGGAAAAAATTCCACATCATCCTCATAATCATATTCATCAACAGCATAGCAAGAATCC
The DNA here is from genome assembly GCF_017654675.1 of Xenopus laevis. NCBI lineage: Eukaryota > Metazoa > Chordata > Amphibia > Anura > Pipidae > Xenopus > Xenopus laevis. The sequence continues at coordinate 121,397,601 of NC_054377.1, read as the reverse complement.
TCCTCCTCCCAGTGATCGTAATCATAATCCCTGTACAACTGTGGCTGGGACCTTTGGCTAGGTGTTTGGGGAAGCCTGTATCCCCCTGTTCCCCAGTGCCTGGAACATTCTCCCCCTCCCCCCTGGGGAAATGGGCCTGTGTGCCTGTACTCGGAACGGGTAGGGGTGGACTCTGCCTCCATCCCCCATTCTCCTTCGTCAGAGCCGTAGGGGTCTCTGTCCCTGTTCCCTCCCCTGCTGGGAAACTAATTGTGGGCTGGTGAAGGAGGGCCTGCTCTGGGGCGAGGGCCTCCTCTTCCCCCCTTCCCGCTGGTGGGCCCGGTTGCCTGGGAGCTCTGCTGCCCCCAGGGGTTTGGTTGGAGGGGATGGGGTCCTTATGGCAATCTTTGTGGGTCCCTAGATTTGTGCCCCTGAGCTTGCTGCTCCTTACCGGACTCTCAGCGGTGTGATCCGACTCGGCTTCCTTACCTCCAGCCGCAGTGACGCCACCAAAGTCTCGCGATGCCTCACTCCTGGACTGCGCCTCTGCAGTCTTCTTCCGACCTGCCTTCGACGTCTTCTTGCCGACTGCTCCTTCCTGCACCTCCGACGCTGATGCCTTCCTCCCTTCTGCACATCCTGCTGGGGCTTCTTCCCTGGGGAGAGAAAGTTACCTTCCTCTTGGATCCGGAGCTGGTGACCGAAGCAGCCTCTTCGCGGAACCCCTGAGGACGCAGAACCCTCCTTCTTGGCGCACCGATTCTTCGTCTCTTCACTTCCAAGCGTCATGATGTCCTACTAGTATTTTCTTTTTATTTCTTTGCTGGGACACGATGGGCCCCATAAGGGGTGCAGGGGTACAGACCCTGGTGCAAACGCAACCCTTTGCACCTCTGGTAGTTCCACCACTGTGGGTTGTGTTTCAGCAGTTATTTTTCTTGGATTTAGTTTAGTCAACTAGAGAAGTGCTGGGAAAAGCCCTACGTTTTTGTCTAATTGTTGCACAAGCCTGTGTATATTCTGTTACTCCTGGCTGTGTGTTTTTCCTTTGGGCTATAGCACGACATGGCTTGGCTAATGGTATTTTTTTTCCAAAACACAATAAACTGAATTGAACTTCATGGAAAGCTCTGCAAGTCTCCACTGGCCTAGACTAGCCCCTATGAAAAGATATCAGAACTATTTCTAGTGCTTTTATACCACATTTCCTAATGTCGCAGTCCTTTTGCTTAATAAATAGCAGCCTTCACATGCTTTACAGCAGAGAGTCTGTAATCAGTAATAAAGGATGCCAACATGGTCGCTAACATTCGCAAGCATCTTAGTGCAGGTTTTTTTGTGCTATCAAAACATATTACATTCCCCATTTATTATTCATTTTCTCTTTCTTTCTTGCTGTCTACTCCTGAGCTCCTTGGAGCACTGGTCCATTCTGTTTGAGATTTTCTGATAAGCTACACCCGGAGGAGAACAGGTTTCTGTGACAAAACAGGACTACAGGGATCCTGAAAACCATTGTGAGCTCCCATTGGCCAATAACTGATGCAAATGTATTCACCAAAATCATTAATAAATACACAGATCACATTCCTTTAGAAAAATATTTTTTATTTATATTATTATGTACAAAAAGTGAATATAACAAGAACGTTATGTATAAAATAGGATCCATGATATTCATCTCTAAATAAGATTCCCTTTGACTGTCGCTGCTTCGTCTCACATCTGAAAAACAAAATCACAGAAGGAATTACAGTTAAAAGGCAACTTATGAGCTGATTATAAATTAATAAGAAGGATGAAGAGTTTTTCTACTTTGCAGGTGATTTTATAATATACTTTATATTTCATGCTGGATCAAATCAATTAGTAAAACTTGCTGTCCCAGCCAGAGAAAAAAAAATCTTGCTAGGTTAATTGTGCCCTAAAGAGTTACTGACACCAGAAATTAAAACATTTTTACATCTATCATAACAGTGTATTTGCATGCTTTTTATCATTTGCTGATGTCTTTACATTACATATCTATTTCCAATGTTCCTCTACAAGAAGAAGAATATTCCAACATGAGCCTTCTCTTTTAGAACTTGTTGAGTTGGGACACCTGACATTTACTTTATATGACTTGGACTTCTGTCCCTATAGACATAGACTGGCCCTCCACCTACCATGTCCATTATTTGGTATTCAGTCAGGTGTATAATCAAAGTCTCTAAATGCCTCTTGCAGCTCTGATGGGATCTTTACAGCAGGTGTTGTCAATGCTGGAACTTGGCATTCAGGGTTATTGAAGCTCTCCTGATGTCCTTCGTTGTTTAACACAAATGGAGGCTTTATTTTCCTATCTAATAGTTGTTCCCAGTTCATATCCTAAAAGACAGGAGATATTTCACAATGAGTATCTGTTCCAAAAACTAAAATTGCTGGAACCAGAAATTATTACAGAAAAGCACTAGGAGCCTACAGAAAAAATGATGTTGAATACAACATTAAAGCGTTATTAGTATTGAATAATGCATTTCTTTCAGTAAATTAAAATGAGTAAAATAGAAACCTACTCTCAGGAAGGGGTGCTCTTTGATCACTTCAGCACCAACCTCACCAGATCCGAGGCGATATTCCGGATCTTTTTCCAAGAGCTACAAAAAACAAAACAACGGAGATTAAGTTCTGTATTTAAGTGACACTCAATTATGATTAACATCCCCCTATATTTGTGGGTACTCGCTGCTTCTGATGTTCACAGCCTGTCCCTTTGAGATCACTGGGGTAATACGCATGTCAATATTCAGTTAAAAGCCAAAGCTACCACTAAAGTACATTAAAAGACATAGTGATATTGTGAAAATGATAACTATATTATTATGTGTATTCCCTTAGCATAACAGGTTGATAAAGTCACATGACACTGATGTGCAAGGACCAACTTACTTCATATATTAAGTTAGAGGCATTCTCTGATAGGTCTTCTGGCAGCTCGATTTCATCATAAATGATGCTGTTCACTAGCTCATTCTGATCTTCATTATTGAATGGTAACTGAAAAAGAAAATCATGACGTCTTAAGTAAAACAACATTTTTGAAGGATCTGTCACAATATCCATTTAGCAGCCTCTGTATCTGAGCTAAACATCTGTCATGGTATTTCTTATATCTGACAAAGGGAAGCCAAATGCTATAATATTCACACTATATATTATTACTAATAGTATAGGAAGTTATGCTTGTAAACATGGATATAACAATATATAGTACACTTATACATGACAAATTATTACACTATGTTTAGTCTCGCTATGAAATGACAGTGGCAAGGATTTACCAATGTAGACCAAAAATAATATAGAAATTGTCTTTACCTCATACATGAGCATAGTGTATATACTGATTCCGAGGGCCCACCAGTCAGCTGCCATGCCATATCCAACATCCATAAACATCTCCGGGGCCATGTAAGTTCTTGTGCCACACATGGTGTTTGTGCGGTCTGTGTATCCAAATCCTGAAACACAAGAAACACTGTAAGGAAACTGCAGATCTGGGGACCCGAATGTAATGTAATGTAATGAGAGACTTTCCTCAGCTGCTTGCTTACAAACTACACACATATGTGTATGCCAGTTACATATTATATTTAAAAAAACACTATTGTTTGATCCTGATAACAAATAGAGTATATTAAATAAACCTACAAAAAGATTTTCTCTTAAACCTGGTCAGTGTACATACCCATAGACTGGCTCCCACACACCTTTACCCAAAGTAACGAGTTATATACTGTATATCCCAGGCTAAAACATATCCCCAGAAAATCTCCAGCTTAAGAGTAATGACACATAAAAATGCTATACCCAGGGCAGTGATACCCAACCAGTAGCTTGTGAGAAACATGTTGCTCCCTAACCCCTTAGATGCTGCTTCCACTGGCCTCAAACCAGGTACATATTTTTGAATTCCTGTCTTGAAGGCAAAGTGTAGTTGCATAGAAACCATGTGAACTGACAAACAGAGCCTTCTATATGCTGCCAGTCTACATAAGGGGCTACTAATTAGCCAATCACAACCCTTATTTTGCACCCCAAGGATGTAAGCCAGTTGAAAGCAAATTTTAGACCAATAAAACCTGAACTTATGCTGTGTATGGTCCATAACAACACTTACTGTCTTTGCTGAGGCCGAAATCGATGATTTTAAGATATCCATCTTGATCCAACAGCAAATTCTCAAGTTTTATATCTCTGAATTAAAAGAAAGTAAATAGATTAGTAGAAATACAAACTGTATACAAGCCTTAGTCTTAGTTAGCAGCAAGTGCGCTGGTGTTCTTAGTAGGGATGGGCAAATTTTTTCACCTTATTTCGCCACGGAAATGACAGCCATAGACCTGTATGGTGTTGTGCGTCAAAATAAAAATGATTCACGTCAAAAAAAGTTTCACCATGCGGCAAATTTTTTTTGATGCCCATAGACTTGGGCGTTGGCGTCATTTCGCTGGTGGTGAAATTTTGGCAAAACAAAATGGGTCAAATTCGCCCAAGCCTAGTCCTTAGTAGTGTTACCATTTCCTTCTGGAAATAAAGATGATTTATTGATATTAGTACTTACCTATGGACAATGCCCATCTTGTGTAATGCCTCCAGGCCAAGCACTATACATGCGGTGTAAAACCTGAATAGAGAAAAAATAAAAATCAGTATGTCGTTTTTTCTTCATATAGAAACTATGTGTGAGAAACTAGGTGAACAAATTGGCCTGTATCATAGCCATAGCTTTGGTTGTGATACATTCCATTTTAATGATATATGCTGTGGTAATGCTACCCTGAAACCCTTAAAACCTCCCCCCATTTCCATTCTACTTACATGACATCTGGTTCTTGCAATTCTACATGTGTGAGGAAATTACACATGTCACCTCCAGGTAGATATTCCATCGCAAAATACAAGTGGGAGTCCGTTTGGAAGGTTCCGTGTAATGACACCAGGAACGGGCTTTCAGCTTTACTTATTCTCTGAAGGATTTCCTTCTCTCTGAAGACACTGTGGGGTAAATCATCACATTATCACCATGTGAGACCCATACAAGCTAACAGTACACTTATCCTTATGAATAGATACAGGGCAATGCAACAGAAAATAACCAAATGCAAATCATTTAAAAGAATGTGAACTAAAACTAAAAATATGATGTCACAGAGATGGGCAAAAATAAAATTTCCGTACTGACCTGTTCACATTTCCCCTTTCTAAAATGTTATCTTTCTTCAAGACCTTGATGGCACATAGTTCTTTGGTGTTCTTGTGCTTGGCCAGGACCACCTGGAGGAAGAGAGCAAGTTGAATTACTCTGGATACATTAGTCGTAACTTAAACCTAATTATAGACTCTTACCGTTCCAAATCCACCTTCTTCCAACACTTGTCCCAGGTTAAAATCTTCAAGTGTGATGGGGCATCTGGGCTCAACAGGGCTGAAAAATAATAGAATGAAAAGGAAAGTTGCATTTTGTTCATGTTCATATAGTCCTGACTTTTCTGTGGCATACAATTAGCAGAGGGTATTGGCCAGTTATAAATAATATCCTCTAATGAAAAGGGAAATGAGGAGAACAGCCTTTACATAAGGTATAAATGAGGCAATACTAATATTTTTCTATAAATAAGCAACTGAGCCAAAACGAGAGAATATAACACAAATCAGATACCTGTTAGATGGTTCTTCTATACCCTGTATTGACATCACTGGTGGTTCATATTCATTTGCTTTTACGCAAATGCTCACCAGTGGCTCAGAATTATTCATTATATCAGGGACCTCCACCTTGGCATCCTGAAGAAATAAAATACATTAAGAAATCAACATTAAGCATGATGTTATCTCAGTCTTCCTGTGGAGCTCTATACAGAAGAGAAAGCAATATATATATATATGAATAAGGTGTTAATGTTGGGATGAAGAAAGACTATAAATAGAAGAACCTTAAGCAAAAAGTAGAAAAATAAGTGTGTGTGTATGTATATATATATATTAACCCTCGATATTCGACTCTTGATGAATCGGCCCCTATGTATGTATTTTACATGTATGGGGCACATTTACTAAGCTCGAGTGAAGGATTCGAATATAAAAAACTTCAAATTTCGAAGTACTTTTTTGGGTACTTCGACCATCGAATAGGCTACTACAACCTCCGACTTCAATTCGAACGATTCGAATCAAAAATCGTTCGACTATTCGACCGTTCGATAGTCGAAGTACTTTCTTTAAAAAAACTTTGACTACATACTTCGGCAGTTTAAACCTACCGAGGTACAATGTTAGCCTATGGGGACCTTCCCCATCACTTTTTGAAGCTTTTTGTGATCGAAGAAAAATCCTTCGATCGATCGATTAAAATCGTTAGAATCGTTAGAATCGAAGGATTTTATCGTTTGATTTTTACTTCGATTGATCAAAGTATTCGCGCTAAATCATTCAAATTTGATATTCGAATTCGAAGGATTTAACTTCGAGGGTCAAATTCGAGGGTTAATTAACCTTCAATATTCGACCCTTGATAAATGTGCCCCTATGTATGAGAGCAACTCCTTATACAGAAAGACATACCATTTAAATATAAACTAATGAAAAGTTTGAATCAAATAATTTTTAAAGGCTTTAAGGCCTACCTGGCAATAGTGAGCATTTACTTGCTCCTCACAGATGTTGGGTATTTCAGGCTGGCAGGTGTTAGTGCCTGATTCCTCTGCTATCTCCTATTTAGGACAAAGAAAATGTATTTTTAGATTAACTCAACCCTTGATTTTAAAGAAGAACTGCGACACTCAAACTTCTATATTCGTGTCCATAAGTAAGGGAAGAAAGTGGAGTTGTGGTGCAGGGTGAATAATTGTTATGTTTGGCTGTGCCCATTTTTTAAAAACCATAATTTCTCTGATTGAAGGAGTATGTACAGTGAAATCTGTCTGGATCTTTCATTCACTGGTTATTTTCTGCTTACCTGGCAGTGGCTGCTATCAGCTCTCTGCTCCTGCTCCATGTGTTTTTCCTCCTGGTTAAGATAGAAAAATAAAAAAGTCAAAAACCAATATTTTTTATTGCTCGAAGTGTATATTGCACTGTAACACAATGCATGAAAAACAAAGTATGTTTGGATTCATTTCTGTCCATTTTTTGGACTTACAGTCTAAGTGAGATAATGTCAATGCATTGTGTATTTAAAGGAGAAGGAAAGCTACGGAGGCATTTTATTGCCAATAGATTAGCTGCAATAGTGCAAGCTAGAATGCTATATTTATTCTGTAGAATGTTTTTCCATACCTGAGTAAAAAGCTCTAGAAACTCTCTGTTTGTTTAGAATAGGAGCTGCAGTATTAATGTGGTGTGACATCACTTCCTGCCTGAGTCTCTCCCTGCTCTGGGCTCAGATTACAGTAGAGAAGGGAGGGGTGGGGGGAGAGGAGCAAACTGAGCATGCTCTTGCCCAGGGCAATGAGGTTTAAGCTGAAGGCAGGAAGTCTGATACAGAAGCCCACGAGTACACAATAGAAGGAAAGAAATGCAGTGTTTCTTTTGACAGGGGACTCAGAGCAGCATTACTTTGGGGGATTACTGGTATATTTAGATGAACCTTTCTGATAAGGCTTACTTAGTTTTAACCTTTCCTTCTCCTTTAATGCATTCCCGGTGTTTTTATTTTGAATGTGGGGTTTTTATCCTACAAGTCTAGCTTGGTGTGAAAATATGGCTTTCACCTGATTCATAAGTCCACTGCAAGTATTTATAGGCATTTCAGGAGATATCATTGATAAATTAATATAAAGGTTTAATTAGATCTTTCTGTTCATACCTCATTAAAGGCTTCGAGGTGCTCATAGTTGTTTGGAGCATTCACTTGCTCATTTTCAGTGCGTTCAGGCTCGCAGGTGTTATCAGCAGATTCTTGCGCTGTTTCCTGTTTAGAGGAGAGAAAATTTGTGGATATATGAACTGAACCCACTTGAGTAAAAAAGAACTGCAACATCCAAACTCCTCTGCTTGAGATCATAAGCAAATTGCACTTGCAGGCAATTCTGAACGGGAGGTGGGACAGGCTCACCAGTGCCAAAGTTGGTGGTGCCTAACAAATTTGCTCGCTAAACAGTATATTAAATGGTAAATTCTTCTGTTTCCATTAATATTAACCATTTTGCCCAATCAACTATGCCGAAATCAGCCCCATGGCTTTATACCACTTCTTTTCTGCTTTCTTGCAGAGTATCACTGGTTAATAGCAATGAAATAAGAGACCAGGGTCGGACTAGGTGGCCCAGGGCCCACTGGGACTAATGTCCAGGGCCCCCTCTAAACCCTCACCACCCTACTATGATGAGCCGAGTGCACCTGTGAAAAAAAAATTTGCCGATCGGGAGAGGGGATGGTGTCGGGAGAGGGGACTGGCCCGGCGAGGGCCCATTAAGGGTCGGGCCCACTGGGTTTTTTTCCGGTATCCCGGCAGGCCAGTCCAACACTGTAAGAGTTAGATCAGTGCTCTCCTCTAGGAATATTGTGATGTTCCAATGGGGAGAACTGAGCTAACAGCTCTCATGTCAAAATGTGGTTACAAACTTTTGGAGCTGTTCCCACTAGAAAAGGCTTGGAATTTGGCTAATCAGAAAAAGGAACTTTGGTAATGATACTAATAACATTATATGAGCACAACATTTAAAGGAAGTTAACATATAGGGGCAGATTTACTAAGGTTCGACTGAATTTTCGAAGTACAAAAAGTTAGAATTTCAAAGTAATTTTTTGGATACTTCGACCATCGAATAGGCTACTATGACTTAGAATTTACTTCGATTCGGAGTAAAAAACGTTCGAATATTCGAACATTCGATAATCAAAGTACTGTCTCTTTAAAAATACTTCGACTTCAATACTTCGCCAAATTAAACCTGCCGAATTGCTATGTTAGCCTATGGGGACCTTCTACAAACTTTTTTAAAGTCTTTACACATCAAATAAAAATCCTTTGATCGTACGCTAAAATCGTTCGAATCTTTTGATCGAACGATTTTTATTTGATCGTACGATTGCCAAATTCGGTGAAAAACCTGTGAATTCGATATTCATATTCAAAGTTTTTCAATTCGATGGTCGAATTTCTACATTTTTTGTACCTCGAAATTCGACCCTTGATAAATCTGCCCCATAAAGTCTGTTTGATAGCAACTCCTTTATTGCTTACCAGGCAGATGGTAATCTCATGGGGTTCTTCAATCGGTTCCTCCTGTTGAGTAAAAAAATGGCTTATCAATTATTCTTAGTTATCACTAAAAGAGTGTGGCTTGTTTTGGAAAAATATGCTTTTGATTAGATATAACTAATATGAGTAATTATGATTAATAATAATGACTAAATAAATGCATGGTCAGTATAGGGATTTATTCTGATAATAATGCAAAATCAAGGTGTTTTCCTTTTAACAGGAGAGAATGAGTTTTCATCAACAAAGAAAATGGTTTTAACAATAAAGTCAATGCCGTTAAGAAATGTGCCATCTATGGAAATGGTAATGGATAATTCTGTAGCTGAATGTTCATATTAAATGACATTAAGGGGCAGATTTATCAAAATGTGACTTTAATAAATAAAAACTCACATTCTATTCATTCATAAAGGCGTTTTTAGAACCCGTATTTATCAAATGGTGAAGTTTAACTTTCACCTTTTGATAAATACAATTCTAAAATCCCATAGGACTGAATAGCATGTGGGTGAGTTTGTATTTATTAAAAACTAAACCCTAAGGGGCAGATTTATCAAAGGTCGAGGTGAATTTTTGAATTAAAAAAAAATCCGATTTGAATTTTCAAAAAAATTCAAAAATTCGAATATCGAAATTTATCATGTACTGTTTATTTAAAAATTCAACTTCAACTATTTGCCATCTAAAACATGGCAAATTGCTGTTTTAGCCTATGGGGGCTAAATGAATCGAATGTGCTATTCCTCTGATTCGAATTCACTCGAATATGGACCTATTAGATCTTTTTTTCAATTCAATTTTTTTCAATTCAAAATTCGACCCTTGATAAATATGCCGCTAAAAGTAAGGAAGGTGCCCTTGTTTATCAAGTCATGGAAACTGATTAATAGATTATCAGATGAGAAATAATTGGAAAATGTTGTCAATTATGAATAAACTTGCTAAATCCAGTGTACCTAGTGTTTTTCTTTTGGACCAGTAAGAATTGACTATGTATATGGTGCAACTTCATCAAGGTGTAAATATATATACAAGGAAATAATCTGGTTTTGATAGCACAAATAGGAAAATTGTGTCACATCTTTTGACGTTGTTCAATTCTTCATCACTTACCACAATAGATTCTTTGGTTGATTGATTTTTTGGTTTTTTCTAATGAAAAAAAAAAAAAAAGTTTAATCACAAAAAAGAAATTAGCAAATAGGAAATCAATAACTATATAAATGATATAAATCCAACTTTAAATCCAACTTCCCTAGAAAACACATATATCTAGATAGCAGTATGCTTTTGATTGTAAAAAATACATAGATGACATTTCAGTTAAAGTTTTGGATTTGGTGAAGCTGAATTAAATTAAAATCACAAGATATTAGTGGGAGTTATCAACAATCTAAATATGGTTATAAGGATTTGATTATTGGGTCTGTAATGACTGATTTGGTATTAAATGACATAGTTGGTGCAAACACAAGTATAACGTAGTGTATCCCCTATAATAAAGCCAAATCACTAGTGACTGTAGAACAATACAGATATATTGAGGAGCAGTCAGTCTTTATTCGGCAAGCGCTTATTCGCAGTGAATTCCCGCATTTTTGTGAATTTTTTGCAGTTTCGGGAATTGCACTGGAAATTTGCGAATTTTTCTGTGAAACTGGACAAATTCGCCCATCACTAATCATCATGTTATTAGTATTAGCAGCTGTCAGTGGGTCACTTCAGAGATAATCCAGTAACAGAGTTTGAGGACAATTTTCTCCCCTTATGAAGTTATTCACTAAATCAAATATATCATGTTATAGTAGAAAAACCAACGTCCTTACCTTGCGAAAGCAAAAGCATTTGCAAATTGCTTTCCACATTTTCTTTTCTTCTTTGTTTATTTTGTATCGAAAAAAAAATTCTTTCTGTGGAGAAAAAAGAAAACCATTTAATAATCCAAACAGGATACAGGTATAGGATCCCTTATCCGGAAACCCGATATTCAGAAAGCTCCCAATTACGGAATGGCTGTCTCCCATAGACTCCATTTTATCCAAATAATCCAAACTTTTAAAAACATTTCCTTTTTCTCTGTAATAATAAAACAGTAGCTTGTACTTGATCCCAACTAAGATATAATTAATCCTTATTGGAAGCAAAATCAGCCTATTGGGTTTATTTAATATTTAAATGAATCTCTAGTAGACTTAAGGCATGAAGACCCAAATTACGGAAAGATCCGTTATCCGGAAAACCCCAGGTCCCGAGCATTCTGGATAACAGGTCCCACACCTGTATATACATATATATATATATATATGTGTGTGTGTCTGCGTATATATTCATATACAGCTACAAGATCCGTTACCCAGAAATCTGTTATCGAGAAAGCTCCATATTACAGGAAGGCTATCTCCCACTAACTCTGTTTTAGTCAATTAATTAAAATTCTAACATATTCATGATACCACTAGCAGTCTGAAAGCTCACACTGTACCAGTATAAAATGATTATTTTTAATAAAGTTTTCTCCTAGATATATGAAGATCTACTCACCTCAGTCGTCTGATCAAGAATGAGAAATCTCAGGGCTGCAGCTGGACACCTTGACTTTGTCCATTATGACATCACAATGACAGACAGCTGTGAGATTCAGAGCATTATGACATCACACATGCAGCCCAAGCTAGGACAGTTATAATAGCAAGTTAGATCATGTTTGCTGAGTTCAGTTAAATTCAAATAGGATTAAGAATAAAGTACAGTGGGTTTTATTACCATGATAAAGAGTGTGTTTACTCAGTAGCAGTGATTGTCCAATAAATTCACCAGACACAAATTCACTGTCAATTTCCGCATTTTGCTGCAAGTGAATTAATTTGCAAGACCGGGCGACAATTTGCCATCAGAAAAATCCGATTCATCAAAAAAATTGTTGTGCGCATAAAAATTGTCTGCATGAAAATTATTCTGACGCCCATTGACTTTAATGCATTTGGACCAAATAGTTGCACGTATAAAAATTGACGCTCACATTAAAATTGACGTGTCACAATTATTTTGACGCCAATGCGTTTCGTGAATTTTTCACTTTTTCGTGAATTTTGCAGTAAATTTTTGAATTTTTCAAGGCACAGATTCGCCAATCCCAATTCAGTAGCCATTCTCAATATAGGGAATGATATCATCATAACGTATATTTTTGTGTATTATTTGTATAAGAAATGGTACAATTAATATATTACAAAGACTGCCCCATTATTATATATAATGTATATGAGTATAGGGAACGCAGTGTTGGCTTGTACCTGACATTCACTGAGTTAGCAGCAATCTTTGCTCATTGCAAAACAGTCCTGTGGTTTTTTACTATTTAAATGTATTTTATTCAACTGGGGCAGCATAGCGCATCTTAACACAACTGGATATAAGTGCAAAGAGCCTTAGATTTAATCATGTTTGTCTTATGTATTTAGCAAATAAGGGTCTGGGGAAATTTGTAAGCACTAAACTGGTACATAATCACATACAATAGTTATTTATTAGACACTTGTTAGTTGATCGTTGTAAAGTACATTAATGCACCAGTGGGTCAGTTTAGGGGCCCATTTATGAAACCGTGATTTTTTCTGGTCACAGAAAACTTTTTTTTTTGTGGAAAAATAAAAACTCAAATTTTTTGAGATGTATTATACCCCAAAGCTGCTAAAAATCCTTATCCAAAAATTCTTTATTTCAAACCTGTTGAGGTATGAAAAAGTCAATGGCAGATGTTACTGAGTTGTTTCTTGACATCTTTATCTATGCTGGATAATCTGATAAAGTCAGGGGTTTTTGTCTGATAATAGTCATGTATTCACTGAAGACACGCTGCTGTTGTACTTCCTAAACTCCCCAATATCACTTCCCCCTGCCATTTGGAGTATATGACCACCCTTCATGCAATTCAGCTTCCCTTTAGTGTCAGCCTTCAGACCCCAGTTAAGTCTTATGTATCTTAAAACACACTTATTTACATACATACACAATTTGACACGTGACATAAATATACACGCATACACATTTTTTTTTGTAATTTATATTTTATTGATGTTTTACAAATTACACAGGTAGGCAAAACATAAGGAGACAAAGTATTATTAACTCATTTGGGAGACACAGGCTTTCCAAATCAGTTGTATTTTCATAAAATAGCATAGAATTTATTTATATGAAAAAAAAATAGGTAATGATTTCATTTTTTATTTATATTGGGACAAAAAGAATACAAAAAGTTAAAGAATCTTCTAGTAGTAAGAGCAAATGAAGCACCAATTTTGCTATTACTATTGTCTATTGTAGAAGAACATTTCACTTTTAGAGGGGACACACCTGAAAGGAGAATGAAAAACACACATTTACAAAAAAAGCATGGTTTATTTAACGGCTATTTCAAGTTCAACTAAAATGTAACAGGAAAGCAGTTCAGTGTCACTGAAATTTTGAATTCCAGCAATATCATGGCTGCCATTCATTAGGTTGCATCTTCCTAAAGTCCACAAGTAGGTTGTGCATGCTCATAACCCAGGATAAGTCAAAATGACAAGGCAACAGAAGTGCACTAATGTCACCCAAGCAAAAAGGAGATGGATGAAAGAACAAATGATGAAGACCAATTGAAAAGATGCTTAGAATTAGCCAGTATATAACATACTAAAAGTTGATGTAAAAGTTACATGTAAAAAAAGACGTAAAATTGAGGTTTCACCGTATTATAAAGATATAAGAGATAATGTACCCCCTACTGTAAATGATAAGAATATTAGAAGTCAATGAGGGGTTCTGTGACCATATAAAGGCAAAAGGCTTCAGGCTGAGTTATACAGGGAACTCTGAGTATCACTCATGTATTATAAGGAATAATGTACCCCCTACTGTAAATGATAAGGATATTAGAAGTCACTGAAGTCACTAAAGGCACAAGGCTGCAGGCTGAGTCTCAACCCAAACCATTACTATCAATGTGTAGATAGGCCAGGCCAGTGTGTAGTGAACCACCCTCTCCTCCAGCACCAGGCTATGACAGAATGCTGGGAAATATAGTACAGCAGTAAACAGAGGTAGTACAAAGATTTCACCATATATCCCCCATTATAAAATTACATCATTGAATCTCAAAGACAGAACTATGTTACAGAGCCGGCAGGCCCCGTCTTAGAAGCGAAAGCTCATCCGTCTTGTAGGTCTTGCTTTACCCATATCTTTATTTGCTTTCTTTTCCATCTGTTTATATACTCTCTACTTTTTTGCTATGTTTCACACAAGGTAGGCACTTTGCTGAGTGTGTGCAGGGATATAGATGTGCCTGGGTTTGGTACATGAAGAACCTTTTCTATGGTTCCAGATGAGCCCTGCAAGTGTTTCCCCAGTCACCCCCTACTGAAGCCCCAGCACTCCATGCAGATCTCAGCGCCCTGCTGAATGATTTTTTGATAACTGATTTACCTTCTACCAATACATGGGCCGCTTTCAACTGGTTGCTTCTTACTGGATGCAAGCTCTCTTTGTGCTGCCTACTGAGATTTGGGCTAGTTCAGCTCATTCCCACTCCATAGGCAAAGAGCAGGGGGGTAAATAAGCAGGGCCTTGGGCGCAATCACCCAGGGACCCCATAGGCAGCAAAGGGGCATGCTAACCACATGCCTGCTGCTGGAGATATTTCCTGGACCCACAAGCCGCCCTTAACGGATCCAGGGACAGAATGGCCTCCTCCTCGTCGTGGGACCCTCCTGCCTTTTCATCAATGGATTTCAGCCAGCCTACCCCAGGTAAGTGTAACATACACACACACTTTACACTATTACACACATACATTTACACTTACACACACTCATATACATTTTTGGGGGATCAGGGGGTTCACACATTCACAACACTCACACATATGTGTACACACACACAGGCCTAGTGCTGATCACACTAAGCAAAAAAAATAGCATTGATTTTAGTGGTTTTGTTAGATTTTATTTTATAGCATTTCGCTCCGTTCTTTGTTACTTCGTTTTTGAAATTTTGTCTGCTATATATCCATTTGGGGGTCTCTGTGCACAACATAGTTTGGTTTATCTATGCATATCAGGCATCAAGCTGTTCAGTAGACCCCTGGGGGCCGATTCACTAACTTCGAGTGAAGGATGCGAAGTAAAAAAACTTCGAATTTCGAAGTGTTTTTTGGGCTACTTCGACCATCGAATGGGCTACTACGACCTTCGACTACGACTTCGAATCGAAGGATTCGAACTTAAAATCGTTCGACTATTCGATAGTCGAAGTACTGCCTCTTTAAGAAAAAACTTCGACCCCCTAGTTCGCCATCTAAAAGCTACCGAACTCAATGTTAGCCTATGGGGAAGGTCCCCATAAGCTTTCCTAAATTTTATTGATCTAAGGATATTCCTTCGATCGTTGGATTTAAATCCTTCGAATCGTAAGATTCGAAGGATTTTATCGTTCGATCGAAGGAATAATCCTTTGATCGTTCAATTGCACTATTTGCGCTAAAATCCTTCGACTTCGATATTCGAAGTTGAAGGATTTTAATTCCCAGTCGAATATCGAGGGTTAATTAACCCTCGATATTCGACCCTTTGTGAATCGGCCCCCTGGTGTTCATATTTAGGATGCATTTTGCTGTGGGGTATATAATGGGGTAAAATGCAAGCTTTGTGACTATTTTCAGAAATTTCATCAAAAGCGTTATGTTTAGCATAGCTTTGCGGTTTGGTAGTTTGCAGTCGAAAGATTCATCAGAATGTGTACTTTTGGAAAATATATGTTTTTCTAGGGTCTCGATACTGTTAGGGGGTCTTATACACATGCCGGGTGCTTATATTGCAGCAGTCTGTGTCATGAGTGAAAATTCACATGTACTGTTTTCATTTGAGGGTCTCTGTATGCCACATGGTTTGGTAAATCTTTGCATATCAAGCATCAAACTATTCAGTAGACCCATTTCATTTATATTTATGATGCTTTATGCTGGAAAGTTATGAAATGTGGGTTATGTAATGGGGTAAAATGCAAGCTTTGTGATGATTTTCAGATTTTCATAATTTTTGAGGGTCTCTCTGCCAGATACTATGGTAAACCTATGCACAATGGGCATCAACCGTAGGGTGCTTTTTATTGGTACATAATGATACATAGGCAATATGATGCTGGAAGTTTAAAGCTGAGGCAATTGTCAGGTATTTCACCAAAACCACCACTTTTGGGAAAGCATTGCGACTCAGTAGTTTGGAGCATAAAAGCATGGGTACCCGTTTTATATTCGGTAGAATGTGTACTTTCCAAAAATATAAGGTTCTGGGGAGTAAACATATATTTCTGTGTTTTTATCCCACAAGAACTACAGTCAATGTGTTGATTTTTCATTAGCTGAAGTTACCCACAGGACTATTTGTATGCGCTAACTTCATTTTGGGGCCTCTAAATACCAGATACTTTGGTAATCCTATGCACAATGGGCACCAAACTGTTTGGAGGAACCCTGGCAATCATATTTAAGGTGCTTTTTCTTGGTACATAATGATACATGGGCGATATGATGCTGGATGTTAGAAGCATTGAGGCAAGTTTCAGGTATTTCACCAAAGCCGCCACTTTTTGGGAAAGTCTTGCGACTCAGTAATTTGGAGCAGAAAGGCATGGGTACCCATCACAAAAAATGCAGTAAATGTGTTAATTTTTCAGTAGCTGAAGTAAAGTCCTGGACAATTTGGATGCGCTAACTTCATATTGAGGTCTCTAAATACCTGATACTTTGGTAAACATATGGACAATGGGCATATTAGCTCATTAATTTTTAGTTACTATTATATAGCCTATATTGAAAAGATAATCAGGAAGTTAAGTCATACAGTTTTTTTAAGTAAATCTGATTGACAGGCTAAGTATTGTGGAGATTGTCAATGTGTGGTGGTCCTTCTGGTCTGGACAGGCATATCATTGTCTTAAAACGTAGACCTTTAATTTATAAACAATGTAGAGAAATTATAAATGGAACATTGGCTTCTTTCCCTTAAAAGGGGATTACATCTGCTTTCTAGCATACCTCATTGATATTTCACAGTTCATATAGGATAAATGCTAATAGCTTGCTCTCTGTACTAGTTTAGAAATGACTGATCTTTTTAAATTAATTTCTATCCTTCTTGCAGTGTCTAATACGTCTTTATAATGAGGTTTTCGTCCCTTAAAATTGATCCTGTATATTCTTCTTAGTTAGTAAATTCTCTTGATAATCTGCCCTTACTGCTTCAAGAAATCTTTATGCATGCTTTCAATTATAAAAGCAATGGCAATAACCAACACTGCGTTTACACTAACTAAATAAGTAATGCGTGGATCTACCAATCCACAGAGACTGAGCTATTGAGTTTGTAATTGGCAATTAAACTTATCCAGAAATTGTACAGTCTGAGGGTGAAATAATCCACGTTTGTTTTTTAAAGCAATTACAGGAAGTTATATTTTCATGTAAAGGCTCTATTGGCTTTTATTGCTGTACAGTTAGCTCTGTAAATGTGGGCGGCTTTGATTGAGTGTTGTGTATTCAAGAAAGGTGACCTTTAAAAAAAAATTGCATAAATTCAGCATGTTTATCAACGTCTTTTCTTGAGTCCAGTCACAAATAAATATCACTGCAGATAGTGGCTCATCCTTCTCTGGCATTAGGTGCCTGCTCATTAATCAAAAACGTCTGACTGTTAACTATCTCCAGTAATGTGCTTGTGAACCTGTTTAGCCTCAACTGACCTTCTAGCAGCTTCTGAACTGGACCAATGAATATACAAGTAAATGTTTGCAACATAACTGCAGCAGGATACACTCACCATTACAATTGGGAAGACTTAATTTAGGCACACGTAAAAAGGTTTCACAAAAGCATCCATCCAGTGATGACCAGCAGATGAATGAATCAATATCTGACAATTTGCTCAAAGCTTTATGGCAGGGAAGTTGTTGTATTTGGCGAAATTTGCTGTCTTTGTCCCAAACAACCAAGAAGATGGAGCTTACAAAATGCTTTAAGATTTCCACTGCCTTAATGCACAAACAGTATTTGCAGAATGGTGGCTTAGTGGTGGAGAATGCAGGATTTGCACAGTCAAACCTTCAAGGGTTTCACTACTTTTGGCCGTTGTCCAAATAGCGTCAAAAAAAGTCCCCATTCGTTTTTTTTAAGACAGAAAACTACAAGGATAAACAAATAAGACATTTAGGTTATGAAAATCAAATGCAGTAATTTGTCAACTGTAAATTACAAAAAAAGACTTGCCATCTGTCACGACCCGGGGAAATGATCCAGACTGCATTTGCGAATGACAAGATAACATTTAATAGACTTCTCTTTCTCATTGAAATACATTGACTGTTGGATGGACAGGAAAGAAAAGAAGAAAACATCAAACTTTTCATTACGAGCATACATTTTTTTTAACACTTTAGTAAATATTGTTCTTTTGCATCCATTTATTGCATCCTGCAACAAAGCACACATAAATCACATGACCAAAGCTTTACAAAATAATCATTGATACACTTGCACCACGTGGCACAAGGGCTGGGTCCTCTGTAAGGAGTTTATTTGTTCTCCTTATGTGTTTGTGGGTTTCCTCTGGGCAGTCCCCACAAACAAAAACATACAGATAGGGACTGATTTGTGTGTTGATACCACTGATCCTTGAAGAAGACATGAAGAATTCCAGATGTACTCTGTGCAAAATAAGAGTATAATTCATTTTATATATATATTTAAGATTAAAAGACAAACTATCATGTTATGGTTGCTACCTGTCCACGTTTGAAGTGGAAATCTACAGATCAGTTTTTATGATTTTTAAAACTGGACTGATTCCTTCATATCATGTGGAGTGTGACATAAGCCCCACTGCCGACATCACCGTGCATGCCCCCAAAGTCATCTCCCCGCCTTTCACATTACCAGCCCTTCCCAAACATCATCGTACCACCCCCAACATCATCAGCCTGCCCCCTTTGTTTTTAATAATTTTACTTGAGTTTTTCAGCTGTCAAATCAGGCTCCAGTTGGGGGGGACTTCTCACCCCCATGGGTGGCATGTGTCTTCCTGAACAACAAAGGGAAAGTTGTGCTCACCACTACATTTTAAACCATGAGGCGGGGGCTGCAATAAGGCTGTGATCACAAAATCCATACAGACAAACACAAGAGGTCCTCAGCCATTGATGACTGGCATACATGATGGCAAGAATCATGCTCTCGTCTTTGAGCTGGCTCTTCAGGACCTGTCTTATCCTTTTGTGGTACTTGAATGTTGTGGTCTTCATTGCCTCCTCATTGTGGTTCCTATTCAACTGTGGGATGCCAAGGAATTGTAGTTTGTCTGCAGTTCCACTCCATCACTCCATCAGTTATAACCATCTAGACACACACACACACACAGTCAGACTGGTGCACACACACACACACACACACACACACATATAGTGTACCCATGTTGCCGTTTTATTTTAGTAGTGCTCTTTTAATTTTGAATGACTCTACTTTATTCTTTCAGCAACTTTTCTATTAATATTGGAGGGTTTAAAAATACATATCCAAATATAAAAGCATACAAACAGCAGACAATACAGGAAGTTGTCTGAAAACAGATCATATAGTTATTAGTCAATAAGTAAAAAAGATTAACTGGAGGCTTTGTTTGTGGGCAGTAATTTATAGAGCTGCAATGGTCTGTGGTAGATTTGCTGATATTAAAAGGCTAGTTTTCCATTCATCTGCAAATGAGCTATATAGCTTTCTTATACATTTTAGCAAAATATAAGATTTTCTGTAATTTAAGAGCATATCTGCAGACCCGAGTCCCATCTCTGCTAAATATGCTCCAGTCTGGGTAACTACATTTTTCTACTACAAACTAGCAAACTGGAAAATTTTTTAAAGGTTTCTGAAGTTTGAAATAAAATGTAAAAATAACCTCAAACTTCTTATCCTCCGTATCACCTGCCTGTTGGATGTCAATATGCATAGGATTACCAAAGTATGCAACATGTACAGATCCCCAAAATTAAAGTAGACTGACACTTTGGTTAATGAAAACCAGGAACACTACCTGTGTTTTTTGTGGTAAGAGTAAGTGGACTCACAAAAACAATATATTTTTGTACATTCTGATGAATAAAAAGTATGATATTATGTATTTTTACTACCAAACTGCAAAACTTTGTAAGAATTAGTAGTTTTTATGTACTCAAAATTTCCATTTTATGGCACTGTATCAAGCCCAAAAGCCTAAGTATTACAACTCTTTATTTGTATAGTGCTTATATATTCTGCAGGCCTTTACAGAGATTATATATCATTCACAGTCCATGCCGCAATGGCAGTGGCATAACTAGATGTTATTGGGCTTCACAGCAAATTAATTTTAGGGCCCCCAACATATGCAGAAGGTGTCTTGTTTTACCAATATATGTTGAAATTGCTAATTAATTAGGGCCTCATGGGTCACCTATACTTCCTGGGCCCCCTGCAGCCGCAGGGTCTGCTTTCTCTGTAGTTAAGCCCCTGCTCAATGGAGCTTACAATCTAAGGTCCCTATGGTCAGTTTGATCAGGAACCAATTAACCTGCCTGTATGTATTTGGAGTGTGGGTGGAAACTGGAGCACCTGGAGGAAACCCATGAACATTTACAGATAGTGCCCTGGCTGGAATAAAACCAAGGACCTCAGCGTTACAAAGCAACCATGATAACTGCTGCAGTTAGACCAATGCATAGGTGTAATTTTAGAGACGGCAGACCATATGATCACAGGGGGACTTAGGGATAGAGTCCTGTGGTGGGGGTTTATGAGTGAATACAATTTTTGGGGGAGGTTTTTTTTTAAAAAAAACTGTGTGGCATATAGACAAAAATGTATACCTTTTTCCATCGCTGACACCATCTAGTTGCTAGGACTTAAAGGGGTGGTTCATCTGTAACATTAGTATGTAATATAATGGCCAGTTCTACGCAACTTTCCTATTGGTCTTTATTGTTTCTTTCTTTTATAGTTTTTGCATCTTTTGCCTTCTTCTTCTGGCTCTTTTCCATTTTCAAATGGGGGTCACTGATCCCATCTAAAAAAGTGCTCTGTAAGGCAACAAATACATTGTTATTGCTACACTGTGCTTTTTATTACTCATCTTTCTATTCAGTACCTCTCCTATTCCTATCCAGTCTCTTATTCAAATCATGTCATGGTTGCTATGGCAATTATGTCCCTAGCAACAAGATTACTGAAATTCCAAACTGGAGAGCTACTGAATAAAAAGCTAAATAACTTGAAATCCATTTACAAAATGTCTACATCTGGCCACCAGGTAGCAGATTGGAAGTCAGAATGTAAGATCAGTAGGAAAGAGTTAAGCAATTAAAATAAGCGTAACAATAACTCTAGCAGCTTGGCAGGGAACAGGATGGTTTCTCTCTGTACTTCTAGAGATGCAGCAGCTTGGACAGTCTCCCAAAAACTGGTTTTGGCTGGAGGCTGCAGCAAAGAACCCATGTTAAGCTCTGATGGAGACCCTGTACATTTGGCTCCAAAGACTCTCTCTCTCCCAAGGATGCATTGGGTCACCCAGCCAATTGGATGGCTCCCCAGCCTGTAACTGGGCTGGATGATGTCACAGACAGAAAAACAGATGAAGGATTTGTCTGATCCTTAATAATGATGATAATAATAATAATGATGACCCTTTAAAAGGTCCATTCATTACATATTAAAAATGCATATAAAGGTGGACATCTCCTTCATACTGCTTCCCTAAAGATTGTATGCTACATTGCGAAACTAAAGGCAGGAAAACTTTTGTACATGCACTAGAAGCCAAAGAGGTACTAATAAATACAAGGTATGCAGGCAGGATAATCATAGTTTTGAGCTAGGCAGAAATGGCATGATCCTTATGCAGCCATATTGATCATTAAATTGGTTGTCATAATTGTATTGCATCAAGTCAGTACATTCACTGGCAGCAAAAGGCCCTCTCACATTGGCCGGCTCTTTTGTAAATATCACTTTGCATCGTGTTACTGCTTTTATTTTGCATAAAGGCTGGTGGCAGTTCAAATAACCACAATTTCACACACCTTCAGAAGTGTGAGCTCACTATGCATTGCAACATCTCCTTTTTGAGTGACAAACAGACTTATACGGGGTGTGGGAAGGCAGCCAGTGTTGTCTTTATGGGTCGGGGCAAACACAGCCAACTGGCCATGGTCACGCAACTGTCGATACAGAACAGCAACAACAGAAAGGAAATTGTGGGATTAGCAGTAAGGGAAACTGCCTCTGAAAAAGGATCGTGACAGTGGGAGAGAAAAGTTTTATAGTAATATGGAGACTGCAGGGAAAGATGGTTAAAGGGGTGGTTCACCTTTAAGTTAACTTTTAGTATGTTATAGAATGGTCAGTTCTAAGCACTCTTTCCAGCTTTCAAATGGGGGTCACTGACCCCATCTAAAAGGCAAATGGTCTGTAAGGCTACAAATGTATTGTTATTGCTACTTTTTATGACTAATCTTTCTACGCAATACCTCGCCTATTCATATTTTAGTCTCTTATTCTCAAAGCCTGGTTCCTAGGGTGATTTAGACCCTGGCAACCAGATTGCTGAAATTGCAAACTGGAGAGCTTCTGAATAAAAAGCTAATTAACGCAAAAAACACCAACAATAGGGGAGCACAGAGAATATAATAAAATGGTGGCTCAAGGTAAAAGGTGTAAAATGACAATATTTACTGATCTATATTTCAGTTTGATAACATTTGATAATAGGCCACTTAATATGATCTAAACTATCTGTTGGTTAAGTATTCATTTTGGGGGTAGGGTTTTCCTTTAATTTCCATCTTAATCAAGTGGTTACTGAACAAGGAATCATGAGGGAGTGAATCTGCATGGGTTAATGTTGGTGAGTGCCAAGTTCCGTAGTTGCAGCCATGCTTACCTCAACATCAATTACCTCACACTAATTCATTGTTTTCAATGTCTACTTGTTTCATTGACTTTTAACTTAACTTAACCTGTTATCTTTTATACCTCCATCTCGTACCCCTCCTTTCCCCAGAAAGGATCAGGTAGATATTGAACACCTACCATATGTCTCTTTAAAAACAGTGTGGGAGGGAACCAATTCACAGCCAACTGCCATTTCATTTTCCCAGCACCCTCCTCCCCTTAGAGACACAAGAGCACGGGACTCCCCCTCACCACAGAGGCTTGGGGACACTTAGCAAAACTTTCCACCAGCAAAGCGGACACTAGAGTAAATACAGATCATATTGAAACCACAGCAACATTTTCAATTCAAGGTTTAAAGCCTGCATGGGGAGACTGGAGCAAATGTAGCAATAGCGTGCTTGATCCTGTGCTTTAAAGACTGCAGATAAATAAAAAGCAAAGAGGTATGTTCCTTAACACCCAGTAATAATACTTTTGTGCAACCCTCTGTCTGCAACTGTACCTTGGATTCTAATGCTTCTAGCAGCAGCCGTTCAAAAGAAGAGTTCAATAAAGAAGTATAAAATATTGCATTAATAAAGTAGTTATCAAGGCTGGCTATGCCTTACAGCCATAACAGTGGGGGAGAACAAATTAGTGGACTGATTCTAGGTAAGGGGTACCATGCTGTAGTGATGTGCAGGTCAGTGTTTCCCTGACCCGCACCTGACCTTACCCGCCCTGCACCGACCCGCGCCCGCCCGTATCCGCTTCCGGGGGTCCTTTTATAGACCCGCGCCAACCTGCCCCGCTGATGATGTCACAATGATGTCACAAAAGGGGCGGAGCGAGCAGACGCAAGAGTATAAAACAGGAACCCGGAAGTCGGACGCCGGCATTTGAAGGTGGCGAGGAGCACTGCGAGGTCGACCCAAACCCGCACAACCTGCGGGCAAACCCGCGGGTCTCGCGGGTATCGGATGTCTGCCAGCACATCACTACCGTGCTGTACTTATTTATTAAAAAACAGTGCATGATGAAGCATGGCTCTCTGACTGTACAGCTCAATCTCCTCTGCTTGCCCCTCCTATGGTCTTCTTTTTCTATAACCAACTTTATTAACATCAACAATTATCAACACAGCCACATACACCCAAAAAGTATAAGAGGGCATTTACAATGACTTTGGGCAGAAGTGCAAGAGGGTGACCCTCATTGTTCATTTTGCCCAGGATCTAGAGGTGCTCCATACCTCCAAATAAAAAACCTGCCTCAAATGCGATCCACAGTGTTGGTAGACCAGTCCTGTCCTTATTTAAAAAAAATCCCGATTCTGTGTGGTGACTTAGGTGGTGCTCTATCTGAGAACTGTTGCTCAAGGGTTCCAATTAAATCCAGAACAAGAAGGGAATCAGATGGCACTCACGCATGAAAAATGTGCTAAATATTTTTGGTTTATTGAGATTTCCATACGATGTTTTGGGGGATCTACCCCCTTTATCAAGTGTCCTCACAAAGTAAAATGGTAACAGGTATAAATAGCAGTAAATGTAGGAAGAAACTTCACCCATCAATTAACAACATTTGCAAAGTACTAGGGATGCACCGAATCCACTATTTTGGATTCCGGCGAACCCCTGAATCCTTCGTGAAAGATTCGGCCGAATACCGAACCGAATCCGAACCCTGATTTGCATATGCAAATTATGCGTGGGAAGGGAAAACATTTTTTACTTCCTTGTTTTCTGACAAAAAGTCACGTGATTTACCTCCCGCCCCTAATTTGCATATGCAAATTAGGGTTCGGATTGGTTCAGCCGGGCAGAAGGATTTGGCCGAATCCGAATCCTGCTGAAACAGGCTGAATCCTGGCCGAATCCCGAACCGAATCCCGGATTTTCACAGGGGCATTTTAACATGTAAATAACCCCCATCGTCGTGCTGGTGGAAAAATTTGAGTTTTGTCGTTTTGCAAATTACGAGGGAAATTCGCAAATTTTTCGGCAAATCAAACAGGACAAATTCGCCCATCACTAGTCATAGGGAAGACAGAAAGTACGGGGCCCTGTTGTTGCCTATTCCCACTGTCACTCCCTAACTTCTGAATGATGCAAAAGTTTGTGGACAGGTAGAGAAAGTGAAGGGACCCCTCCATGCATCCCCCAACTCCTCATGAACATAGAACTTCCCAACATAAGCAGTGCTGTATTCATGGGACTGTTGGAGGTTGCAAAGTGCTTACAACTGGCAGATTGTGCATGTATTTGTGTAACCCTTTCGACACCCCTTTGTCTGTGTTACACTCCACGTGTGGCGCTTACCTGATGACACGGGACAAACCTGAGCCACTCCGCAGTGGTATTGGGAGAGACTGGGTACCTGGTACTTACTAGCCCAGTGCCTCCACCTAGTGGGATCTGGGAATGCACCTACGGTTGGCCACACTAGGAATACAGTAATAACACACACACTATTGGTTAAACTAAATAATGCTTTATATAAAATAAATGGGCACCTAATACATGCAGCACTCCTAACCGGTGGCAATAGGGCCTCACTAACTAACTTGCTAGCGCAATCTGTCTAGCTAACTAAGAAAAAGTTCTTAATATACAGGCAAAGGCAAAGTCCTTTAATATACAGTCTGTTTATCTTCAGCGCTCTTTAGGGTACTGTCCCTTTAAACAGGATACTCACAAATCCTCTTCAGATACTTTAGAGCTCTCCTCAGGTGAATCCAGCACATTCAGTCATACAGTGCGATTACCAGCCCCTTTGGATGCTCCGATAGGAATCTCCTGCTGGTTGTTCCTCCAGTCTGGATTCCTCTCACACTCTCGGTCTTTCCAGGCACAGTATGTGGCTTCCCTGTGCCAGCCCGATCCAAATGAATGCTTTTGGTGCAGCCTCTCAGCTCTCTGGGCCCACCAGCAGCTCTCTTGCTTCCTTCCCTGTCCACCATGCGGCTCTCTATGCCAGGCTTTCTTCTTTTGCCAGTCTCTGTGACTTCCTTTTCCTGCCTGCCACTTAGCTGCTGTGTCACTTCCTACTGCACTGAATAGCTGGTTGCTAGGTAACAGCTTACAGCACACACACACACACACAGGCTCTGTGCCCTTACAGGGATAAGTGCAATGATTTTGCACAGATTCTCTACATTTGCACTTTGCTTTCTGTCTTCTACCGCATAAATGAGCCCTATAAACTAATAAATCTAGCCCATTACTATGATGCAATGAGAATTTTTGAAGTGTTTTTACCACCTAGACATTTCTTATAGTGAATTCCAAGGCCTTACTTCCAAAATGAATGGGTCCTACGAGCAGGGCATTATTTTCCTATATAGGCACTTAAAGACATGTATAGGGTGGAAAACTCAGGGTGCTCTCAAAAAAAAAATTCAGTTTTTAAAAAAAATGATCAGCCCATCACTGGACACTCGTGGCTTGAGCTGAAGGAGGTACTCTCTCATATCCAATTAGTGCATGTGCCAATTATGTAGGAGAGGAGTAATTTATTTTTATATAGTGCAAGATATAGAGGTCCCTGCTCACTTATATAAATATATAAATAAAACAATCTTAACTGAATTATTGTGTACACATGAATTATCTTCGTTTACAGTTGAACGGTGTTTAGTGATCTCTGTTATCAAATTTACGGTTCATTGCTAATTGATTCCTAATGGCAACTGCACTTGTGCAATAGTCTGTTATGAAAGAGTAGCATTATAGTGTGCATGTGGAGCACTCAGACCTCACCAAATGTGGGGAAAGCCTCACAAAGGAGGATGGTCTCACAGTAAAAGAAACTGCAGTGTAAACCTTTTGCTGAAAATCAAGGGGATATGGCATAGCTGGTTTGGGTAGTTTCTTCCAGTTAGTGTCAATCTCCTCTCATAGGCCCACCCTACCATTATTTAAAGGGGTTTATTTTTATCCTAGGGCCTGCTGGCTCACATTGGTTTGCTAAAAAAAAAAAGGTAAAGTAAATTAGCCTAAGTATAGTGAGCAATCACTTGAGTAGAGCTTCCTCACTAGGTCACAGCCTGCAATTGCAAAACAAAAGGAGAAATATGGGGGCAAGATAAGCAACTCAGCCTGCAGGTTCTTTCTGTGAAAATAAGGCAAAACATGTTAAATGCTGAAGAAGCTTCTCATCATAATAAAATTATGGGAAGGTGCTCTACCCCTAGAAAGGAATCCAGATAGAGAAGTCAAGAAAGTGACTTAAAAAATAACTCCGGCACCCCCTTGGTGTCAATCATCTCTTCTTACAGATGAAATCTTTACAGCCCTACCTTCTGCAAAAGGGCACTGGATATATGGACATGGTCATAGGTTCTATGACCACTGTACATTCACAATATGTTATGTGGATACTGCAGATATAATAAAATCCATTGGGCCTCATGCATAAACACTGGGAAAATTTGCACATCGACAGTTACCCGTAGCAACCTATTAGTAACTGGGTTTTTTTCCAGCCAGCTGCAGGTTCAATAATGAAAGCAAACATTTGATTGGCTGCCATCGATTACTGGCCAGGGGCAAGTTCTCTCAGTGTTTATAAATGATTGCCAACTGTTTGTACAATGAGGAAGAAAAGAACCTCTGGCCCCTAATGTATATGTTGAACATGTGCCTCCTAAGCTCCTGCAATAACTCATCTACTAATTGAACATAGAGTGAATAATACAGCTGCCTGCTAATATAGGATATTAGATGCCAACAAAGTCCCCTGCACTGGAGCTACCAGAAGATTTATCAAGATTGTTGCTAGACTTATATATATATATTTAAATGTTATACATGAATATGTTTTTGCAAGAAATATTAAAACAATGTAATGTAATCGAGAAATGCATGACTCATGTCTCACCATCATCCCACTGGGGTTCCTTGACTAACAATTTGAAAAACACTGCTTTACCACAAACACATATAAAATATCTATAAGTATTCTTCAACCTAAAAAGGTCCATGTACCTAATTCTACTAGAATAGTTTTGTCGTATTGATTAAACTGCAGGCATAGATAATTTCCCTTGAGATAGGTTCTCACTTCTAAATAAATGTAATTCTCTTTACTTTCTCATAGAGACAGCTGCATATTTATTTAAATGGAGCAAATCCATAGTGATGAGATGAGATTATAATTGTTTTACATTGGCATTAGGAAGTGCCCGAGACCTATCTACAGAAGCAATTGTGCCATATGGGGGCCTCCGATCATACACCCAGTCACTAGAATGTAAATGTTGCTCTGAACATGGGGGTATCTGCATTTTATTTAGCTTGTCATGGGGTCACATTGGACTGAAGACCTTCAAAGATTATGTGGTAACAGCAGAGTATTTATGTGTGGATGGGGTTCGTAACAAAGCTGATCGTTGTAAAGAATACACATTTTGCTTCACAAATAAATTAAGGGCTACTGTGGGGAAAAAAGTTGGAATTTACAAATAATAGTATTCAGAGACTCTGTTATTTGAGAGAGAACCAGAAATAGGTCAAACAGGTTAAACTGAAAGTGGGGTTTGCCTCATCCTTTCATTCTTCTGCCACCTGCAGGCATTATGTGGGGCTACAGCTAAGAACCTTCATGAGCATCACAGTTTCGTGATACACTAGATGGCCACACTGTACACTCCAGCCGAATATCACATAACCTTCATTAGCCTGCTCACTGCTTAGTCCGAAATTGTCTCTTGAAACAGTGTCAGCGGAGAACAATATGTCAGCGTTATGGGGTTTTTATAGGCTTACAAGCCTATCATCCCCATGGACAATGCCAATCAACGGCTGAAGAGGTGTCAAATTCATAACCATTTTCGTCAGAAGCAGTGGAAATGTTGTCTGGATCAATGATTCATACCATACCATCTGCCAGTCTGATAAAGCTGGGATTGGTGGGTGCCAAGAGAATGTTACCTGCTGGAATCCATAAAGCCAACTGTTTGGTGGAAAGGTATAATGATCTTGGACTGCTTTTCATGATTTGAGCTAGGGCCTTTGCTCCAATGAATACAAAACTTGCTAAATTACACAGTATAGTGAAATTCTCTAATTACATGCATCCTGCTTTGGGGCAAGAGATTGAAAAAGGCACTTCTGGTTTACCCACAAAAATGCCTACATGCACAAAAAGACCAAATGAGTCCTTTGTAGGGTCGCCACCATTTCATTGGAGCTTTATTGAACAATGATCCAGGAGCAGGGGGTGATCAGTGATATAATAAAAAGGTAGCCCGTTGTCATAAAGGGGTGGGGCTATGACACAACAGGGCGGAGCTATGGCATCAATGGCCAAAGTGGAGCATTGTCTAGGTACTGTTACAGAGGTGATCGGACGGATAGAAAATAAACTTACCAAAGAGAAATAATCTTCCTGTGCTCTGCTTAGAACTGAGATGTATATTAGCAGTGTTAAAATGGCTAATATCTTGAAGATTAAAAAAAATAAAAAAAAGGGGCTCAGAAAAGCCCTCTGAACAAATTTAAATAAATTACATGAATGTGTTTGCACGATTTGTATCCCCCTTTAACAAAAGAAGGATATACATCTGATGGGTATTATAGAGGTCTTATCTTAGCATTGCCTTCTTTACCAGAAATATTACCGGAATTCCACTTTTTTTTTCTCTATTGACATAAAGTACATTTTTACAGCCAGGTGGCAATCATTCCTGCCAACAGTACTGGGCTTTGCACGTTGCACTGGATTTATATGGCAAAAGGTGCAGAATGTAGTCTGGCCAAACTATTGCCTTATCACAAGTACTCTGTGCCTTAATATAAGGGGCAATTATCATTTGGTTAATGTATTTTATATAAATTACTGTTATTAAATGTCCCAGCCACTAGATGTCACCTTAGATCAGGGTATCCCCTGGGGTAGAAGGTTCTGGAAATAGGTGTTCGTGTGAGTCAATCAAGAGGGAGGGCATTGTCCTGGGAAGTCCACTAAAGGAGGTCAATACAACTGATGACACCAGGGTTTAGAAGACCAATACCCAGATAATTGTACATGGTGAGAATTATCCAGACATTATTTAGGCAGGCAGCTGCTGTTGAGCTAGTTGGTGAGATATAGGAGTAGGGCAGATAGCTCAGCAGCTGAGGCTCTGCCGAGGAGGAAGGAAAGGGTCAGAACCCCTTCAGCACTTGACAGTCAGGGACACAGTTTCTGGGTGAGATTGGTTAGGTAGGATAAATCCCACTGCTTTCCATAGTGGGTGGTGCACAGATTCTCTGGAAAGCAGAATCCCAGAATACAAGACTTCAGAATGCAACAAATTGATGGAGGTGTTGCATGACTCTGTGAGCCTAAGGGGGGGGGGGGGTGAGGAACTGGTCCTGTGAGCATACAGACTATCATGGCTCCCTTTCAATCTGAGGATATGTCTGAGTTAAAAAATCGAAAATATTCTGGAAGCTTAGATATTGTTTATCCACATTTTCCACATGAGCCCAAATTAATATATTTTTCCCTTTAACTCAAGTTTCACTTGGACAGAAGGTTGAACTTCATGAACGTCTGTTGTGTGTTTCTATCCTCATTTACTATATAGTATCATACTAAACAGCTAACCCTGTGACAGGCCATGTATTGAGTAACCACTGCTGCTAGTGATTCTCTGAGAGGGAGAAAGGCTCCGCCATCTGTGCAGATATCAGTTATTAGCATTAAATGCCTTTCGGCTCAAGCCAGCACCCGACCAGATTGCTCCGCTCTGTAAGTGCCATTTGGATTCTAGTAATTAATCAGAGACCGAGCAAGGTCCCTGCAATAATAGAGCCCCTGTTTTCAAAGCTGTGTCTAGGTCACTTCACATACACTGAGAGTACACTCTCTCCATGGGAACGTAGTCCTGAAACTCTGTTAAACGTCATTAAATCAGTAAAGGAGGCACAAACTGCCTGGCCTGGAACAAAGGTGGCAGTTATTTAGTTTTTTTAACCATTTCATTGCCAGATAAGGGACGAGTACTTATGTTTCTCTGAATCAGTTTCCATAGTCATTGGATAGAAGCATTATAATGCTCAGATTATGGAAGCTGCCATGGACAGCACTGTGGTGCGGTGGTTTGCTTTGCAGCACTGGGGTTCTATGCTTTTTCTATGCAGGACATATTGTCTATGGACAGTTTTTTTCTCCATGTTGGCTTTTTCCACAGTTCATTTTCTGTGAAGAATACATCAGAGTCTATGGGCATTTTGTTTCAGAAAAAAAAAACTGCGAGAACTTTCGCAGGTTTGCAAGGGGCCAGAATTAGGGGCAGGCAGAGTAGACATGTGCCTGGGGCACAAAGCTAGGGGGAGGGGCACCACTTATCTTCTCTGCCTCCCTTCTCTCCTAGTTCTGCTGGCTGTCTGGGACTATTCAGAAGCGCTCGCCTATTCACATGTGCTTGTGCGTCTATTCTGAGCCGCGAACTGGCCAGGTTGCCTAGGGCGCCTGGGCGGTTTGGCCCAGCACTGGGTTTGCGTAATGCCAAATTTCACCACAAATCCGTACCAGGTGAAAAATCTCACTCATCACTATTCAAGATATGTATCTTTTAGTTATAGAGCTACTAACACTATGGCTCAGTGTTAGACCATCAGTGAGCCACAATCACTGACTCACCAACCTCTTGGATGTTGGTCCGACTGGCCACAAAGCAGGTGCTTATTTTTCAATTCCTGGATTGGAGGCAAGTTTTGGTTGCATAAAACCAAGCAGAGTCTCCAGTAGGCTAAAGCTGGCCATAGACGCAAAGATCTGATCGTAGGAATCGAGAATTCGTATGATTTTCAGACCATGTGTGGAGAGTCCCGACATTTTTCGTCTGGCGGAGTTCAGTCGTTTGGTCGATCGGACAGGTTAAAAGATTTCTGTCGGCTGCCGATAATATCTCTGCATGTATTGCCGATCGTACGATTTTCAGAGGGAGACTGTCACCAGCTTTTGTCTACATAAATTTCATACGATTGCTGTCAGGGGCAGAACATCGGCTGATCTGTTCTTTTGTACTTTATTTGATCTGAATGGTTAGTGACAGGTCGGGAGATGGGAAAGTCCGATCGTACGTTGATTCGCATGATCGGATCTTTGCGTCTATGGCCAGCTTTACAGTCCTCAAAGGAACTACCTACTAAATAGGCAATCACAGCCCTTATGTGACAGCTCCCCACTCTTTTATATTCAAATTTGGCTCATGGATAAGAATGTGATATGATAGATGTCCAACTCACAGAGGCTCACAGAGCAATTGTGACCCTTTTATAGCCTGTGGTCGAGCAAGTATGTATAACATTACTATTTTATCATGATCTGGTCCTGCAACACATTTAGTAGATAATCAGCCCACTACATGGAAAATGTTCATCCTTACAGCAAATCACGTTTTGCTGAGACAAGAAAAAGCAAACATTGTTCAGTATTGGTGCAGAAAAACATGCCATGGTCTGCTTAGTGTAATTATACATTATGAATGACTCCAAAGTGAAAAGCTCGTCACATCTGTAATTGTGTTTACTTTTATAGCTGACGCTGCTCCAAACTCCTTCAGATCCTTTTGTAGACAAGGCAAGAACTTTCCAGGGTTCTATCACATTCTCGGCAAATAGGATTACTTTGTGCATTGTGTTTCTGATGATCGCAAGCTTTATTTTCATGTTTTGTGTTATTTACACTGACCTGTTTTTAATCCACTGGGGGCAGCATATGTACATATAGCTTTTTAATGAATTTTGATTTTATAAATTTTAATCTCAACATGCTGATTTTTTTACTTTTAAACTCAACATTTTGACTTTAAAAAGTGAAAATTCCAATTTGTTAAAGTCGAAATTCTGACGAGGTAAAGTCGAAGTGTTGTGATTTTGGGGGTTATTTATCAAAGGTCTAGAGCTTTATGAGTTTTTTTATACCTCCACTGAACTCACGGCTCAATTTTTTTCCGATTCAAGAAAAAACTGGAATGGAAAAAACTCAAATCAATGAATTCGAGGTGAACAACGAGAAAACTCAAATTAATAGAGTTTTCCATGGAAAAAAACTCGAATTGCTCAACTTAATTGAGTTTTAAAGTGAAACCCACCGAAAAAAACTCAAACATCATGAAGGCTATTAACATCCTTGAATGGTTGAAGGGACTCAGCCCCGGATTTGTGGAGAGGCCACCAAGGCCTGGGCCTAGGGTGGCAGGATTTTAGGGGGTGGCATGCTGACCAACCACACCCACATTGGTTCAGAAACACTGGGGAAGCTTTTTTAAATTTCCTGTACGCCAATCCCCATTATTCTGGTCCCAATGATGAAAATTTGATTAAATAAAAGGGAGGAGGCAGGGCAATGAACAACAGCGGGCCTAGGGGCGCCTGCTATGTAAATCCGGCCCTGAAGGGACTCCCGCCATTGACTGGCTTTAGATGGAATATTTTCGGATTCAAGCTATTTCCAGCTTCGGGGTAAAATAAATCTAGAAAAATTTGAGGTTTTTTTTTAACCTGAAAATTTGATTTTCAAAAACTACCCTTGAATTTTTTGGGAAAACAAAACTGAACCTTTGATAAATCTGCCCCTAAAGGTAAAAAAATCAATCTAAAGAGAGATTAAAATTAATTTCCCAATGGTAGCCTTTTCTGTAGTGTGGCTGAGGGGGTTAAAAGATTTTACTGCTTGTGTTATTTGTTCAGCTGGGAAATTAATGACGAGTTTAAGGGTCTAACCTAGGGATTTTCAACTGTTCAATACCGGTATGTGAATTATTTTATTGCCTATTTGCTCATTTGCTTTTAACAGCCAGCAGAGTCATTAGGAATTTCTTATGGATTAGTTTTACAGCAGCTGCTTCTGTAGCTACCATTCTTAATCTTACAGCGAAGATCATATGGAGCACTCTATAGCTTTATCTTTGTAATGTATGTCATTTATTTCAGATCAGGGTACACACTACATATGGAAAAGATGATAAGCGGAAAATCTACTTTACTTGGAACGATGTCAGTAGTGATCTCGTAGTGTACCCTGCCTAAGGTAACTAGGGGTGCGCTCTAGCATTATTTATATTATGCACACATCATTTTTGTTGTTGTTGTTACTGAACTTGGCCTGTTTTCCTGGACTTTTTTCCTGATTAAGACTACTGTTCACATTGCAACCACGTATTTGGAACAAACTGAAGTTGGGGTAGCTATTCCACTGCTTTCTGGTGAACCACAATCACTTTGTCTGTTGGAGCAGAAACTTGCTCATTGACTCTCAAGCTTTCTGTAAAGAAATGGCTACCCATTATGATGACATTTGGATAATTATTCCTCTGACCCTTAGCAGCAGATTTATCAAAATGTGAAAGTAGAGCTCGCCACAGAAAAACTCACTCAATTTCCATTTATCCCTATGTGATTTTTATAAGCGTATGTATCAAAAGGTGAACTCACTGATAAATAAATTCCATAGGAATAAAAAGAAAGTGCGTGTGGTGAGCTCTAATCTCACATTTTGATAAATCTGCCCCTAAATGTACTTCAATCACAGGATTTGCCTTAAAGTAGTCACAGCAGGGATGCATCCTGTCATTGACTTTAATGCACGTCGGAATTGTCGCCGGCGTCAGAACTGTCGCTGGCGTAGATTTTTACATCAAAATTGTGCAAAACTAAGAGATCTTTTCTGGGAATAAAGCCGACACTGGCGACAATTAAATGCACACCATTGACTTTAATGCACAACGGAATTGTTCTTGCCCATGCCGGAATTCTCACCGGCGTCGATTTTGACGCCCGCAAATTGATGCCGGCATTAAAATTCGCGTTTGCCTAAATTTTTAAGCGAAAAGGGACAAATTCGCCCATCACTAGTACTGTATGTATGAATTTGTTCCAGAAGGTCAAAGATATGCTAGAGACACTCTTTGGAATGAGTTGGGGACCAGGTAGGGTGCCAAGATACAAGATCCCAGGCTGAGAATCCCAAAATCACAGTGCTCTACTCTCACGGAGGAGTTGCCTCAGAAGTGTGGTAATTTTATACTTTGTCTACTTTACCTCTGTGAGGGATCTGTCACTATATCATTTGAATTTGCCTCAAACAAAGCAGCTGCAAATCTCTCTATCAAAGTGTTCTTTGTTAATAAACCACTTATTTTGAAGAAGCCTCTCTGTGATTTGGATGCTTTTCTGCCCAGAGGAGCACACAGATCCCGGGAGTTTCTGGAGTTTCCAGGGTACAAGTGGGTCAGTGGCACAACACAAGCAGCATAATCCTGGGCTACACATGTAAGGTATTTGCTATTCTAGAGTGGACAGTTTTAACCAATAATAGGGCGGTTTAAAGGATTGTTGAATTTGCCAATTTTTGTTAAAAATGCATTAGGGGCTTATCTTGCATACTTGCTCCTATTACTTGTCTTGCCAGTTCTTCTAGAAAAGGTCTCTTGATGCTCATCTTTAGTGATGGACAAATTTATTCGCCAGGCGCGAATTCGCGGCGAATTTGCGAAACGCCCACGAAAATTCGCGGCAAAAGTTCTTTTTATTTTTTTTTTCGAAAAAACGGACGCCGGTGTCAAAAACGGGAACCGGCGTAAAAAAAACAGGTGCCGGCATCAAAAACGGGCGCCAGTGTCAAAAACGAGATGCCGGCGCCATTTCGCGAATTTTTCGCCGTTTCGTGAATTTCATGCGAAATTCGCGAAACGACGCAAATTCGTCCATCACTACTCATCTTGCCTTTGACGGTCTTAAGCTGCATTTTACCTCTGAAAAAAATGTAGTCAACCATGATCCTACCCAGTCATTTATCTTAGAGGTACAGTAGATGCTGCAGAGGCAGTCATTTGAGCTGTTCTATCACAGAGATTGTACATTTTTAGATTATCTCCATTCTATGGCTTTATTCATGGAAAAGCTCCCTTGTTTTTGCACAGTTCTGATGTCAGTAATTATGGCCATTAAATCCACATATGTAGAGTGGAGACATCCTTTAGAAGGTGCATTACATCCCATTCTTCTTTACTCCGATCATATGAAACTGGAGCGCCTTATGTCTGAGAAATCCTAGTACTATTGCTCCTAGAATGAAGAACATTGCCCCTAAGTTTGTACTCAGTGCTTTCCTCATAGAAAATGTGTTGGCTCATGGACATCTCCAAGTTTTGCGTCATTCAGAACACACAAGCAAGGGAGTATAAGAGGACACAAGGCTTTCAGGAACCTGTATGAGCTACACTGTGTATCAAACACTAGATTTATAATTTTGGGCAATGAGCGTACTGCAATTGGTACAGTTTTGTACCGAAACACTATTTTTGTTTTCATGCTCTGCAAGCACCATTTTAAATGCGACGTGTGTGTGCCACTGCTATTTCCTCTATCATTTTGAATTTGATACCATGCCTGGTGTCTAGGGGACTTCTGCACCACTATTAACTTACTACAACTCTGTCTATAGGAATATTACTTTAGAGAGTGTATATACCACTCCCAAAAGCAGCTTAGATCAATTTGAATACTTTCAAAATAGCATAAGCACTGAAATGCCCCGGTTGTAACATGTGATATGAGAACAACATACATCTTCAATTTGACACATAATTTCGTTCAAAGGCAAAATTACCGGCTCACTTAAATAAACACGCATGGGTCTCCCCGCTTATATTGTGTCCTGTGTGCTGGTAATTTAGCTTTTGCAGTATATTGGAGGGATGCTGTTCCCTTCTACTGTGCACCGGACCATTGCATAAAAAAGAGGCCAGGGTGTGCGTGCATATATATATATCCCTTTCATGCCATTATATCTTAAACTTGCTATTGAAGAAGGCACTATGGTACAAATGCTGATCTGTTGCTATGAAGGTCTATTGCTAAACTCCTTTAAAATGTTTCTAGTGGAAATATTTTATGCTTTTTAGCTTTGTGGTTGAGTGGAGAGTAGATTGCTCAGCTGCATAGTAAAAAGCAGGTCTATACAATAAGAAAGTTTTACAGGATAAATGGATAAAAAGTTCTGGCCGGTCAGTGTTATCTTATTAGCCTTCTGTAATCTGCAACATTACACATAGACTCCTGCCGCACTGTGAGATAGATGCAGGGCTGTCACGTAAATTATTGCACAGACACAGATAGAGTGTCAATAAACCTTTCATTGTAGCAGCTAAAAGCTCCTTTTCAAATGTTCTTATTGACACAGCTGGGAAAGCAAACATATGTGTGTACACAACAACACATGGAGTATGGAACAGGCAGGTCACCCAACACCGAATTATTGCACTGCTGCAGTACAGTATGTGTCAAAGTACTTTAAAAATAGCATGTTTCTAAATATACAATGTATATACACATGATACTAATGCTTAGCCTTTTTGTATCCAACACTATTGAAAGGCCTTAGCAAGTCAAATGTTAGGCTTTTTCTGAGTCATATAGAGGTGGGAGGGTAAAATGACTTTACTATCTATCTATCTATCTATCTATCTATCTATCTATCTATCTATCTATCTATCTATCTATCTATCTATCTATCTATCTATCTATCTATCTATCTATCTATCTATCTATCTTATCATCTATTTTAACTAACTATTCTTTCTATGCCTCTTCTTATCTGTAGTTTTGCTACAGTATGTCACTCCTTTAAAAAGGACAAATGCTAATTCCATATCCTGCATGGCTAATTAATAATTCATGTATTGCTTATTAACATTTAATATGTTGATTTCCTATGTAACCAATTTTGCCATATTTTGTACTAATTTTCTGTATCTCTAATTTATATAATATTCTCTTTTATAGTTTTAGTTCCCTCAAGCTGGGAGGCTTATGTGGAAGTTCAGAGCCTGCTTTGTTCCAGTGTATCCTCTTTTAGGTCCCGAAAAAGAACATTGTCAAGGGAATTCATTCATGTGATATTTATTATCACTAAGTGATTTATTCTCATCTCTGATTATCTGGGCAAAACCAGTGCTTTATGGTCTCTCAACAGCTAGCCTAATAAGCTCACACTTAAAATGATCCAGCACTAGGTAATTAAGTATATAGTAGGCATTTTGGTGACCTTTTATTATGAAAAAACGTGAGAAGAGGTGGCATAAATCTTTAACCAAGTGGCATCCACATGGACTCACCTGTAATCCTTCCAATGGCACTCACTGTTATGTCTTCCCATTTACAGCTCCTACCCCTTCCGATTTGGCAGGGGCCACATGGGGTGACTGCATGACCATTTCGGGGGTCTGGGCTGAACACAGATTGTCACAACAGATGTCCAATAAAGTGTATAGTATTTGCGTGCAGTTAAATAATGGAATGCCAACATATCAAGGCTACAAGCCAAATGACACAGATATGGATATTCCCAAGTGCTTTCTCTGGTGCTTGTATGTGTTGTGTGCTTCCTTAAAGCATCATAAATTTGGCCATACACTGAGAGATCCGCTCGTTTGGCGATCTCTCCCCAATATGCCCACCTTGAGATGGGTAATATCGGGCTGATCCGATCGTGGGCCCAAGGGCCCAACAATCGGATCCTAACGAATAGTAATGGGCGGTCGGATTGCGGGACCACATCAACGAATAGATGCGGCCGCGATCCGACGGGATTTTTCGTCCGATCGAGATCTGGCCAACTTTCGGCCAGATCTCGATCGGTGAAGCCCGTCGGGGGGCCCCATTCACGGGCCAATAAGCTGCCGACACTGTCTGTCGGCAGCTTTTATTGGCCCGTGTATGGCCACCTTAAGGAGCAAATGAGTTCCCCAGAACTATGTTTAAAGAATTAACTATTTGACTCTACCGTTAGGCTACATTTTCCAGACAGTTCTTCTGAGTTAGAGTCTATTATTTAGGAAACTAAGGGGCCGTTAGATGAATAAGAAAACTATGGCAACCATGAAGCATAAGTGTTTTCTCTATATTTTCTCTACATTTTAGATGTTAATAACTCCTTTTGCCAAAGCTCACATATGAGAATGTTTAAAGTGTAACTAATGCAGAGCTGATTCATACATACACAATGCATTCTTTGTCCAATCCTACAATGTCAAAGTTAGTTTGCAAAGCACAACAAGATAAGAGACCTTCTGAAGGACACAGTGAAATAGCAGTGGTAGCTTTGCACACGCACACCATCTGTATGAGTGAGCAATAGAAGTGGAGGCACAATATAATGGAAGCAAAAGATGTTGTATATAGTATTAATAGTACTGAAGATCATCTACTTGAAGAGTGATTCTCAATACATTTTTTATTTGCCCATAACATTTTGTTTGAGAATGAGAAACAAAACCAAAGCAGACATACACAATATTCTGTTTGAGTGGATTGCGTGGGAGAGTGTGCTGTGTATACAGTGGTTGCTTTTAATACGTTAGGTTATTACCTTGAAATGAGAATGTGAAAGGAACCAATAATATTATACAGAACTATATTGTTGTTTTTTCTATATGGCAAAATGGTTTGATAACTTATGTTCTGTAAAGCCATATGTAATTGTTGCAGTGTAGCACTTTAGGTAGCAGTTATTTGGCTCTGACCTGCAGAGCTTGCTAAAT
Organism: Xenopus laevis; assembly: GCF_017654675.1. Classification (NCBI taxonomy): domain Eukaryota; kingdom Metazoa; phylum Chordata; class Amphibia; order Anura; family Pipidae; genus Xenopus; species Xenopus laevis. The sequence continues at coordinate 121,357,842 of NC_054377.1, read as the reverse complement.
CATTTGTCACCCAGGGTTGACCAGTCTCCATTTCCTTCATTGTTCCATTGTTCTCTATTTATCGTGGACTATTCATATACCAAAGCTATGAGGACCATGGTCCAGTTTGGCATTACATAAAGCTAATAAGCACAATCAGTAGTAGCATTTAAGAAAAGGTATGAGAAATAGAGAGTCACTGTTTCAAGATGGGCCACAATGGTCCTTAATGATCTAAGAAGACCATTTTCTCTTGGTGTCACAAATAGCTGATCCTTAGCATGCTATCTTTCTCACTGGCCCCCAGATCCTCTGGTAGAGATTTTTGTGCAGATGTGCTTACTTCTTGTTGGACTTGATTCTGACTTATAGCTTTTAAACTATTTCCTTCTCCACCATCTGTTCTGACACTTCTCCCTTCTTGGGATATACCATTCACCCTGCTAAGTTCTTCTTGTACCTCATTATCTCCTCCTTTTAATGTGCCGTCAGCCACGCGGACAGAGGTCCTGCAGAGGACTCTTCGTAAGCCTCGCTGGAAAGGTCGAGCTAGGAGAGCATAAATAATTGGATTGAGACAGCTGTTTGCATAAGAAAGGGCTACCACAAATGAGTATAGCCCATAAAGCTTAGGACTTTCTGGCAGGGGCCACAAAAGATTGATAATGTTCAGTACATAAAAGGGAAACCAGCACAGGACAAATGCAGTGACTGTTAGAGCCACCATCTTGGTTACCTTTCGTTCAGGCCCCTGTCTACGATTTGGGGCTACTCTAACACGCTTTCCAGAAGACCGTACTTGGGCCACTATTAGTAAGTGGCAAATGCATATAACAAGTAGGGGGCAAAAAAAGCCAAGGGCAGCAGTGTACAGAATGAAACCAGTTCTCCAGATGTGTGCAGGTTCTGGCCACGCTATGTGACAAGTCCCAGTATTCCCTGGCACACCAGAAAAGAAGACAACAGGGAGGACAACTAGAAATGATAGGATCCACACAGTTACATTGACACATTTTGCCACCTTAGGTTTTCTCCACTTGGCTGACTGCATTGGACGCACTACAGCTAAATATCTATCAAAACTCAGAACGGTCAAGCAAAAGATACTGGTGAACTGGTTAACTGCATCTAGAGTCATTACAAGGCGGCATGCAGGTGAACCGAAGGGCCAGTAGGATAGGGCATTTTGGGCTGCAAGAAAGGGAAGACCCAACATGAAAAGGTCATCAGCCAGTGCCAGATTAAGGATATAGAGGGCAGTTACTGAGTTCTGGCCAGCAGGACTGCGCCATGCCAAGTATATAACCAATGTATTTCCCCATAACCCTACTGCACATACAACTAGATAGACAAGAGGAATCAGGAGTCCAGGAGAGGTCCCATTCTGATTAAATGAAATATTGGTATTAAGAGTTGCATTTAACTCAATGTAGGAGCTCTCAAGCAGGGTAGTTGGAAAGGTTGGTGTCATTCTTGGGTTAAACTAAACAACTAATGATGCCTCTTTATTTCAGAAACTATTCTTCTGTATATTTGCTTTCTCATAAGCAAACAATTTCATGCTTCCTCACTGAATTCATATTATATTCGCTTTAGGCTTTACATGTTGTAGGCTATTCCACAGTTCACAAATCAGTGTTTTAAAATGAAGATTCTCTGGTATCAGCGTTTTTCTTTTTGTGGCGTGTATTTTCATAAAGTAGAACACAGTATCCTTTGGAAAGGATTTAGCCTTGATTTCAAATAATGGCTACAGATAGCAGGCAAGCCGGAGCTGTGTACTGTGAGCTGCAAGAGGTATCTGTATCCTTTTATACTTCTTTACCTCTCCTTGTTTTCTCATTAAATAGTTGTCAGCATTCTTGTTAAAATTTCTTTTTTCAGCATGTATCAGCGTGATGACTTTGGTTTTCTTTTTAAATGTCTTTTACTCTCTGGAGGGCCTTATTGTTATTCTTTTCAGCTAATGTATCTCTGTATTAGCTTCGTTTCTGTAAAGAAAAAATGAAATACAAAAATATATAACCAAATGCAACATTCGGTATACAGCCATTACTTAAAGCAAAACATTCTACTTTTGTTATTTTAGTTAAATCTTTACTTTACTTCGCTTTACTAAGTTATGCACATATAAGGAGAACATACTTTAGCAATATGGACCAGTAACAGTAAACCATTGAAGGGTTAAATATAATGTACTGTTACCCACACTAGCTGGGTTGCCAGAGGCAGCCATTAAAGTTAAAGTTGGGCCATAGGGCGCACATTTACATAACAGATAAATAAACTACATAGGATACACTGATTTTTGTTTAGTTCTTATACAGGAAGGTAAACAGGAGGAACAGGAGGTAAACAGGAGGTCAGTTGTTATTCATGGATTTCTACGGAGCTATAGAATGGATATCATTCTCATATAATGGTGCCATGGTTTAACACTGTGCCCTAATTACATTTTAAAGTTTGCACCTTGAGGCATAACTCGTGGAACACCTATAGTGGAAACCTGAAAAGCAGCAAGTAGTGTTCTGGCTATTATGTCAACATCCATTCACTCCAGAAAACATTTTTATATTGCACAGTCCATCTATTTACCCAGTTTTTATTTTTACACTGAACAATTCCTTTAAAATGCAAAAACATGAGTGCTGCGGTTGCATGGAGCTAGGGAATCTGGCTCTTGGCAGGTGTTAAAGAGAAAATCTAATCCTCTTTTTGACATAAACTCATTTGTTTGGATTTATGTAAATAATAAGTACATATACATATCCATGACTTTATAAATCCTTCCAATCTGTGAATTCTGTAATCTGTAATCTCTGACCCGTATGAATGCTTTCCCAACTTCTTTTAGGTTCATAATGTCATACAACCCATTCCTCACCTTGTTCCATTATGAAGTGATGGATCCTAGGAGTTGAAGCCCCTCTGCTTTCCAGAGAATCTGTGCAAATTAGATGGACTTCAAGTTCCAGAATTCATTACACCACAATTGGACAAGGTGAGGGAGGTGAGGAATGACACTATGAGCCTAATGTGGGTTGGGAAATGGTGTGGATTCAGGTTTGTCTGTGGAAAAATTAATATTACTTTTATATTTATTTTTGGAACTTTTTAGAAACCTTATCTACATAAGTCCAACTGAATGAGCCATTTCAAAATGGGGTCTATATTTTACCTTTAAGTGGAAGCAGGTCATTGAGCATAGTTGCAACATTTGCAGAAGAAACTCCAGAGGACCCTAATGGCAAAAATGAACCCTTATATATTCCTCTAGGAATATTGCAACAGTGGTATTTGATTGTGTCACTAACATAAAACATTGGAACGATCCTGCTGCCTGTTTTTGGGGTGTTCAAATATTGGCTCCCGGATACATATTTTGTGATATTTTTATACGGCTAGAGATTTCTGGATAATTGACTGCTGATCTACTGAAAAAGCTTTTAGGTGGCCAGTTTGACACTTGCCTCACTTTGGCTGAGCCTTGATGTTAAGCTTTGCTTAACTAAAAAAACAGATTTTTACAATGAAACAGCTGACAGTGTACTTAGAGGACTCTAGGGATTTATGGACATATGGACTCCATAGATATTATATATACGAAAAGCTCATACAGGAGGAGGATCTCTTTTCTCTCCTTCCGTTCCTTTTCTTCCTTTCTTACCCCTATTTTTTTAGTTTTTCTTGTTTAAAGTACTCTTTTTAATATTGGCTTGTTCACAAACTGATGCAGTAGAAAGATGGTAATATGAAGATAAAATGTACAAAATACAGTTAAAAAATCCTAATATGGAGGCAAATATCTGCAAGAATGAATATTTAGCTACCATGATGTCAGCATGAGAGAAGCAATAAACACAGTGTCACACAGTCTTCTCATCATAAAGGATCCTGGATGGAAGGCCATTAATTAAAATGAAATTATTGTAGGTGTCATCAAAATGGAGGAGGAGAATGTAAAAAAAAAAAAAAGTAACACTACAATATGTCAAAGTGATGATATATTTTTAATACTGATAATTGAGGCTCCATTTACTTTTTAATGTATCTGATGAAAGAAATGATATTTTCATTTCTGATGAATTATTCTTAACAATGAAACTTGTCAAAGCAGGAGGCTGTCAGATAATTATATTTGTCGGAAATATTTGCTAATATTTTTCTGAATGGTTAAAGGAAAACCTGCACCATTGAATAGGTGCTGACGGCTTTTGACTGCTGCAATTATGTCCATTGAAAACATTTACAACTGTAATCTCCTGTGTTGCGCTCCGAGTCTCGAGCTCCTTGAAAAAATAACTATGAATGGCCTCCTGTACATGTACGGAAAACAATGGTCCCACGCATAATAATAATGGTTTACACTTAAAGAGACTCTAAGACAGAAATAGAACATAATACGTGTCTGGACTATAACTAAATCAAATGACCATGTTTTGCATTGACAGAATAAAACCAGCAATAATATATAAATATATAATTGCTGTGAAAATGGATAATAATGCTTTCATTCATAATATTATACTGTAATTCTGCAGGCTTCAGCTATGAATGGCTAAAGCATATCACAATCAATGAAAGGCTAGGGACTGGATTATAGAGGAGCAAGCTCTAGGCAATGAAGGCAGTTTAAGGATAAACTAAGTACAGTATATAAAGGGAACTCCAAATAGTGACCCCCCAGCTGCTATAAAACTACAAAGACAGCCAAATTGCCAGCGGTTGGATATGCCCGAGAACTAAATTTTCCTACAAACAAACAACTGCTATGGGTTACTAGACTTGGAACAAACAAAGTCAGTCTATGTACATGACAGCACAGAAACTAGCAAAATTAACAGTATTTAATAATCAGCCCCTTAGCATCAGCTTATATGATAGGCAGACCTACTTTTCTGCTTGATGATTCGTGATGATTCCTAAGCTTAGATTCTCAAAATGCAATTAGAAATCTGCAAATTGTTGTAATAGAAATCTGCACAAAACAGAACTAAAAAAAGTTAATCACAGCTTGATAGAAAATAAATTAGTAAATTAAAAAAAAAATTAAATTAATTAATTTTGAGTTTTAGTCAGTATTGGCACATAGGAAAAGAGGGGATTAGTACAGTACTGCACCTCTGACAGTGTGATGAATAATGAACATGAAGGCCAGTGGCAAAATTTAGGGTGTTATTTATCAAAATCTGAAAAATATCTCATTATTTTCTGAAAGCAACTCTGACCAAATCCGCATTGCCTTTTTTGCGAATCATACAAATTTTTCGGATATTTGCCTGAAAACCACAAAATCTTCAGATCATTGCACGAAACCCAGGATATCTTTTGGGATGTCTCCCATTGACTTCTATATGAACTTGGCAGGTCTGAGTCAGAGTACTTTTTTATTCTGACTTTTAACACCCTCTGGGTTTAATAAATTCCGAAAAATTCAAGGTTTTTTTTTGTTCCTCTAAAAATTTGGATTTTGTAGTAACAAAAACTCTTAACTGTTCGAGTTTTTGCAATAGTTTTTGCAATTTGGACTTACTTAATAAATTACCCTCATAGGGTCCAAGAGGGTCCTCTGACGTCAACAGTTTTGCAGAGTGGAGTGCACTTAGTTTCTAACAAATTCATCATGGTGGGCCCAGTTGCAAAATTTGCCTCAGGGCCCATAGGTGCAAGTATAGTTGGCTAATCTAATAAATGCAAAGTGTGTTTCAGTTTTAGTAATCCACAGCAGTCAGTCAAATGTGTTTTATTCATACAGAAAACCAGTAAAAATTCTAGTAGAACTACAGCTCTTGGTTGATTTGTGGGTTGAATGGTCAGCATTTAATAGCATTGGCCACTCTTGATATATATATATTTAAGAGAAGAAAATGTCTGTTGTGAATCGCGCAAGCTCATATATATATATAAACGTTGAGCAAAATAAACCCCTTTGGAAGTCCTGTGAGTGCCGTTCTTCTGCATTGCTTAGAAATATATATATATATATATATAATGAACCCTATTGATCTGGCTAGTGAAGATACTCAGCTCAGAAGAGAAGATGTTTTTGTATGATCTCATTTTAATATGATCAAGCATGCCAACCTATGGCATCTAGAACCATGGATGTTGTCTATTATTATGTATTCACCTTTTTGACACAATGTAAAAGCAAGTTCAGATAATAAATACTTTTGGTTGCCTAAATATATTAGTTTACCTGATGTCTTTAAAGAAATTAGTCAAATAAGACTTTTCCCCCCCAAATTAGCAATTATAATTAGCAATTAAAAAATCTCATGCATTATCTACAAAGCGGAGTAATACCAAATGATTCTGGGCTTACATACAAGTGATGAAAGACTTTTCTATAATCCAAGAGAGCATGATTTTTTCATGCATGTCATACATACCGAATAATCGCTTTTAGCCTGCCCATATTAACAATGCAAATCCATAAATGATGTATTGCCAAAAAGCAAACTCTATAATGGTTTTAATATGACGATGGATCTTTTTTTTTTTTTTTTTCTCAAAGTGAAATGAATAAGGAAGAACATTTTGTTGAACAAAGCCGTTTCTGTAATTTTAATGAAGATCCGTAAATATTGCACGCAATTCCATCCAGTTCACTGTAACAATAAAAAGCTGAAAAGAAAGGAGAGCCATTTCTGTGCCAGGCAAATTTCATAAATACTATTTATAATTCTGCAGGATTTGCCACTGTTTTATTACCGACTAGAGATAATAATGGCTTCGGGCCAAAACAGTTGGGAAGACGTAGTGCAATTAATGAACTGTCAGAACTCTCTTTCATTAACTTTACCTGAAATGCCTTCCGAACAAAACAACTGGCAGACACGTCATTTTAATAAGCTGGAAGAGTTGATCTATTTTAAGGGGAAAATACTTTTTTTTTCTGTATAGCTGATACAAGTTATTAAAGTGTGTGAATGGCTAAAAAACAACTCTGGGTCGAGCAATGCAGCTGGAAACTGGGTCGCTGAATGCAGCCCTGTTATTGCAGTCCGCATTTGAATTGTATACTAGTGGAGCAGCATTTTAGCTCCTTTACATGCAGCTTGAATGAGACAAGTTGAATATGGAGGTACTCCAGCTCTGACATAGAAGGCTCTCTGCAGATGTATTTGTATGATATCATTTTACTATGCTAAAAAGCAAACCCATGGAATGACAAGATCACCAAGGCAGATTGTCTGTTGGTTCCATGCTTTTTCTGTTCTATCCCTAACATCCCTGCCAGAACTTAAAGGACCAAAACTGAAAATAATTAATTACGATTGACGGGGCAGTCATTTCTATCTGCATTTCCTTTGAGGAGAATCCTTAAAGGGGTTGTTCACCTTTAAATTAACTTTTAAAGGGGCAGATTTATCAAGGGTCGAAGTGAATTTGAGGGAATTTTCGAAGTAAAAAAAATTCAAAATTCGAAGTAATTTAATGGATACTTCGACCATCGAATAGGATACTACGACTTCGAATTTACTTCGACTTCGATTCGAAGTAAAATCGTTAGAATATTCGACCATTCAATAATCGAAGTACTGTCTCTTAAAAAAAACTTCAACTTCAATAGTTCGCCAAATTAAACCTGCCGAAGTGCTATGTTAGCCTATGAGGAGCTTCTAATGCATTTTTCTGTAGTCGAAGTAAAATCGTTCGATCGATCGCTGAAATCGTTCGAATCGTTCGAATCATTCGAAACGATTTCAGTTCAACCGTCAAATTTGATATTCGAAGTCGAAGTACAGCCATTCGATGATAGAATTTCGAAGTATAGATAAGAACAAGTACAAGCTACTCTTTAATTATTACAGAGAAAAAGGAATACTTTTCAAAAAGTTGAATTATTAGATTAAAGGAAAACTATACCCCCCAAACAATGTAGGTCTCTATTAAAAGATACTGAGTAAAACAGCTCATGTGTAAAACTCTGCTTCATGTAAATGAACCATTATCATAATAATATACTTTTTTAGTAGTATGTGCCATTGGGTAATCATAAATAGAAAATTTCCATTTTAAAAAATAAGGGCCACCCCCTGAGATCGTAAGATTCACTGTGCACACATACAAACCACATGTAAGGTCACATGAGCCAATTAACAGACAGAGTTCTGCCTTTTGCTTCCTCACTTCTTCCTGTTACAGTTAGTGTTGTAGTATTTCTGGTCAGGTGATCTCTGAGGCAGCACAGATAGAGTCACGAAATGGTGGTTCAAGGCAAGAGATGTAAAAGGGCAATATTTATGTAAATATATATTCCAGTTTGGTAAGATTCTTTAATATGTCATTCAATTTGATATCAACTATCTGTTGCTTAAGTATTCATTTTGGGGGTATAGTTTTCCTTTAAATAATTTGGAGCTTTCTGCATGACAGGTATCTGGATATTTGTATTTACGTATGATGTATGCAAAGTTGGTTTTGGTTGTGAAAATTTTGCATAATTTTTATGAATCATGATATTTTATTATGATATTTTATATCACTTTTTAAGGCTCTTTGGGCCAATATTTTACCCAACCCAAGACATGGTGGCTGTTAATACAGATTAAACATGTACTGAACAGAAATGAGTAGAATATATTTTTTTTTCACAAAACCTGCATGCAATTAATTGGATTGCCAGGCAACAACATTTTAGTTTGCTTCATGTCTTTTTATTTGTTTAGATAACCACTTATCTATGAGACCTTTTAAGGCCAAGGTACAATTTTATAAAAGCAACTGTGCTTTGTGAGCTAAAATCTCTGCAGCCCCCACATCAGAGCAATTAGACGTGGAGGCCTATTTATCAACAGTCTCATTTTTGTGGTTCTAGAGGTTTTTGAAACCACAAACTAGACCCATTTTCTCTAAAACAATGATTGTACTGAAATTAATAAAATAATTTGAACTGAGAAAGCGCGAACGGAAAAAGTTGAATAAAAACACCACTTTTTTGAGTAGTCGCACGATAATCTAGAATATGCCATACAGTTTTGGTCTCCAGTGCTCAAACAGGACATTATTGTATTAGAGAGGGTACAGAGAAGGGCAACTAAGCTGGTAAAAGGTATTGAAAATATTAACTATGAGGAAAGACTGGCCAAATTGGGGATGTTCACGCTGGAGAAGAGGCACTTAAGGGGTGATATGATGACTATGTATAAATATATAAGGGGATCATATAATAATCTCTCTAATGATTTATTTACCAGTAGGTCTTTCCATCTGACACAAGGTCACCCATTCCGATTAGAAGAAAAGAGTTTCCGCCTAAATAAGGGGAAGGGTTTTTTTTACATTGAGAGCTGTGAAGATGTGGAATTCTCTCCCTGAATCAGTGGTACAGGCTGATACATTAGATTGCTTTAAAAAGGGGTTGGATGGCTTTTTAGCAAGTGAGGGAATACAGGGTTATGGGAGATAGCTCATTGTACAAGTTGATCCAGGGCTAGTCCAATACTTATGTTACTATGTTACTATGTAATAATTATAATAATTGCAATCCAGATAGCAGTTTAAAATACAGGTAGGAGGGAGGGAGCATAGACAGGCATATTGTTCAGAAATCACACCAATAAATAAATACAAAACATTCTAGCTTTTGTTTATAGCCAAACATTATACTGTCTTGTCAACTGTTTATTATTCTGGCCTTTGCTGCTGAGAAATGAAACTGCACGGCATTCAAGCGCCTGTTATCAACAAGCTCTTACAAGTCTCAAGGATATTTCTAGTAAGTGAGGAATTAACACAGAGACTACTGAGGGCAAAATGAAAGAGTGTATATTCAATGTGCATCTCTCATTGGCACTTGACTCTTTCTCTACCATTGTGTGGGATGGACAAGTATACAGTTTGAAATATTTATCTGAATCAGATATGTGTTTAAAGGGGAACTCCACAAAAACATAACTTTTTGAAAGTAAAGATAATTTCAAGCAACTTTGCAATTTACATCATTTAAAAAATATGCAGACTTTTTCATGATTTTTAATGGTTTCTGACAGCTCCCTAAGCTTAGCCCCCTGCTCTCCTGCTGATCTCTCTGACTACTTTGCTGAGCTGGCTGACTACTGTTACTTTGTATCAACAGCCATCTGTCCTTAGCCTGCATCCTCCAAACTCCACAATTCCCTGTACATGTGATTTCATTAAGAAACAGTGCAATGCCTTGTGGGTTATGTAGTTCCTGCATGCTGTCTGTAAGATGTGGAGAAGTTGTTACAATTTGTAACATCAGTGTTTAGTCCCTCCTTCCCTGTCAGGATTTCAAATGATTCAGAAAGTGAAGAACTGTTAAACAGCTGGATTTCAGCATAGAAAATTGCATTTATTCATAATTTTTAAAGAAACAGGTATCTGTGATGGGTATATTAGGGTTTTCTGTGTTAAGTGGGCCTCTTTATCAAATTTTGGTTTGGAATTTGGAGTTCCCCTTTAATTATTTTATATCTCCCTTATAAAACAAATAGTATGCAATGCAACTCACGTCAATCATTTATTAGTGCAAAAATAATCACAGCAAACAACATCATACATTATATTACAGGAAACAGCAAACATATGCAAAAAGGGACAACTCACATATGCAAGTATCTTTTATCCGGAAACTCATCATTCATTATGGGAAGGCCATCTCCCAAAGACTACATCTAATCAAATAATTAACATTTTTAAAACTGATTACTTTTCTACCTGTAATAATAAAATCGTACCTTGTACTTGATCTCAGCTTGATCCTTATTGAAGGAAAAACAATCCTATTGGGTTTAATTAATGTTTACATGTTTACATCTACATGTTTTTTAGTAGACTTAAGGTATGAAGATCCAAATTATGGAAAGGTCCCTTATATGGAAAACCCCAGGTCCTGAGCATTCTAGAGAACAGGTTCCATACCTGTATATATTTATATATAGATATATATATATATATATATATATATATATATATATATATATATATATATATATATATATATATATATATATATATATATATTGCTGCAGCAAGGAATAGCCTAAGAGACTTACTGCATATGGTGGCAGTACAGAGGGATGTATAGATGTACAATCAAATCAATCAGTCCCTAAAATTGTACATTTCTGCAGCATAGTTGTCATATTCTGCTGGGTTAATGAATGTTAAGGGAACATAAAATAACAGTATAGAATAAGAAATATATTGCCCATGGATATAGGAAATTGCCTATTGTTTTATGATGAATCTGCTTATGACATTTTGTACCAGTAAACATTGTAGATATGTAAAAATATTTGACTTTTGATGTACTTTCAGTTATTTGGATATAGAGCATACATTGAATTACCTGCATTAAACCAATACTGTGCTTGTACAGTAAATATGCCCCTTAGCCTGTGCTTTCATGTGAGTGGTTCTGCGTCTAACTGAGGGACTGAGGGGGCTTATGGGTCCATTTATATTCTATACTATTTCTCATCTGTCAACATCTACAGGTAAGGGAGCATGTATGTATAGATGGTAAATAGTGATGGGCGAATTTGCGCCGTTTCGCTTCGCCGAAAAATCTGCGAATTTCGCGAAATGGTGAAAAATTTGCGAAACGGCGCTGGCGTCTCGTTTTTGACGCCGGCGCCCGTTTTTTCGGAAAAAAATTTTTTTTGATGACGGCAAATTTTTGCCGCAAATTTTCACGGGCATTTTGCGAATTTATTCGCTGGCGGCGAATCGCGCAAATTCGCAGCGAATTCGCGCCTGGTGAATAAATTCACCCATCACTAATGGTAAATAGATTTGGTACTGGATAAATTCATTATGGGAGTGAAGCAACATGATACAGAAAGGTATGTCTGGTTGTTGGGGTCACTGACCGTGACAACCAAAAAAGACAACTGAATGTTAATCTTTAATTTAAATGTTCATTTTTAGAATGATGAACTACTTTGTAACTTGAAATTTCTTAGAGCTGCAGAAGAAAGAAAAAAGACAAAAACCCCACCTGCTACACCCCACTAAAATTGAGAAATGGGCAAAAACAACGTGCAAAATGGGACTGTTACGCTGCAGCACTGGTGAATTCAGTATAATGAGCCTTTGATATTTGGGAACTTTCTGGGTAGTTACAGCTGTAGATATTGATATCCCAAGGCAGACAGAGATCTGAGCTTTGGCAATGAGATGGCTGTCCCTGAGTTCCCCAGTCAGTGGGCTCCAGTCAGAATTCTGCAGACCCTAAATTCTATGTTCTCCATTCTTTTATGAATCAGCCATACTATAATAAATGTATTTCTCCCCTTGGGTATACCAGAGAATTCAAACGATACTCTCAGCCAAAACAGATGCAGAATACATTAAAACAAAATATTAAAATGACTTTCAGCTCCAAGTTATCACTGGTAAAACTGCTGTGTTTGCTTCAGACACAATGATATTGTTTATATAAATAAGCTGCTGTGTAGCAATGGGGGCAGCCATTTACGAAGAAAAGGCTCAGGTAGCAGATAGCAGATAAGCTCTGTAGAGCATAATGGTGTTATCTGTTATCCACTATTTAACCTGTGCCATATAGCCTTTTTTCAATTTCCACTATAGCTACACAGCAGCTTGTTTATATGAACTATAGTAGTGTTTTTGAAGCAAACACATCAGTTTTACCAGTGCAGGACAACATTACATGATATTTTCATTACTTTAAAGGAATTGTTCGGTGTAAAAATAAAAAGTGTGTAAATAGATAGGCTGTGTCTAATATAGTTAGTTAGGCAAAAATGTAATGTATAAAGACTGGAGTGACTGGATGTCTAATATAATAGAGAGAACACTACTTCTTGCTTTGCAGCTCTCTTGGTTTACACTGACTGGTTACCCTGGTTACCAGACAGTAACCAATCAGAGACTTGAGGGGGGGCACATGTGTCATATCTGTTGCTTTTGAATCTGAGCTGAATGCTGAGGATCAATTGCAAACTCACTGAACAGTTATATCCCATGTGGCCCCCCCTTCAAGTCGCTGACTAACTCAGAGTTATAGAGCTGAAAAGCAGGAAGTTGTGTTCTGGCTATTATGTTACACATCCAGTCACTCCAGCCTTATAAAGTTTTTGCTAACTAACTATATTAGAAACATTTTTTTATTTTGCACAGCCTATCTATTTACACAGTTTTTATTTTTACACTGAACTGTTCCTTTAAAACATGTTTCATGTTTTGGTGTTACTGGGTGTTTCACCTTTCAGTTAACTTTTAGTATGTTATAGAATGGCCAATTCTAAGCAACTTGATCTTTATTATGTATTTTGTATAGCTTTACCCTAGACCAAAGATCCCCAACCAGTAGCTCGTGAGCAGCATGTTGCTCTCCAACCCCTTGGATGTTGCTCTCAGTGGCCTCAAAGCAGGTGCTTATTTTTGAATTTCTGCCTTGGAGGCAAGTTTTGGTTGTATAAAAACCAGGTGTATTGTCAAACAGAGCCTCAATGTAGGTTGACAATGCACATAGGGGCTACTTAATGGCCAATCACAGCCCTTATTTGGCACCCCAGGAACAGTTTTCATGCTTGTGTTGCTCCCCAACTTCTTTTACTTCTGAATGTTGCTCAGGGGTTCAAAAGGTTGGGGATCCCTGCCTAGACTGAAATAGAATGAATAAACATAGATTCTATACTAGTGACATTTTGTTGCACAACCTCTTCCTGCTGCTGTTACTCTACTTTATGTAAGGTAGAACCCCCATTTTACATTTTTCAGGAAATAATGGTGTCAGGGAAATGGTTTCATTGTATGGGGCAAATTCACTTAAGTGCAAAGCGCCTAATGCTAGCGCAATACTTTGCCGATTTACTAACAGGTGCTGGCGTAAATTCGATCGCGAAGTGGACCTACTCTAGCGCTACTTCCCACCCTTACGCCAGGCGAAGTTGCGCTATGGCGAAGGGACGTAACTGCGCTAATTCACTAACTTGCGTATTTTATTGAATGTTACCTCTTGCGCCAGACTTGCCTTCACCACCTCAGACCAGGCGAAGTGCAAAAGAGTAGATAGGGATTGCTTCAAAAAAAGTTGAAATTTTTTCTAAGTCCCAAAAAACTGGCGTCTTTTACTTTTTTAAGGGCGATAGGCTGAAAAAGAGAGTACATTTTTTTGGGGGTCACCCTACATTTCCTAACATATGGCACCTAAACTATACAGTGGGCACATGTGTAGGGCAAAATAACAACTCTATTTTATTTTATGAAGCTTTTATGAAGCTTTCCCAGCCTTGTGTAGTGTAATGTATTTGCTGCCACATATACGTCCATTGTACTTTAACTTGGCGCCGTATGCAAATTAGGCATCGCTAGCGTAACTTCGCTTTGCTTGATGAAGTAACGATAGCGCAACTTCGCTACCTTTCGCTTCCCTGCGCGCAACTTCGGATTTTAGTGAATTAGCGGCACCCAGGAGAAGTACGGATAAGCCAACGCTGGCGCAACTTCGAAGGTAAGTAAATTTGCCCCTATATATCCAGCTGTAACTATAACACTTGAGGGAATAGCATTCTACAAACCGCTGACTAGTAATTTTGTTAATAAAGTAGAAAATACTTGTGCAATACTGTGCACTACTTTATATATTTGTAGAAAAGCTATATATATGGGTACAAGTAATTTGTGTAATATGTTTTCTTCCTTGTTCCCCCCTGGAAAATTTTCTGCTAACGCCCATGCTTTCCTCCTTAATTTAGCCTTCCATAGACTTTTCTCCTGACCATATTCTCTTTCTATCCAACACAAGGAGCTACACAAGGTATGACCACCTTCCTATTGTTTTTATCATATGTGCAAAGTTCACAAACAATCAAAACAACAGGAAGTGAAGATGAGCTGCAGCACCTCTTCACTTCCTTTCTGACGAAGTACCATGGCCGACATAATGCAACGGCGGATAAAGTAAATGTTCTAACATGGATATGGAGCTCAGCAGGGCACAATACATTTACAAGTAATCATATGAAATAAAGTTTATACAATTTTATTGGTACATGACATGACTCCCATTAGCTGAACTGTTACAGGCTGTAGTGATGAGTGAAATTTTTCACCAAGTTTCACCACGAAAATAGATCTAATGGGTGAAAAAAATTGTTGCGCGTCAAAGAAAAATTTTGTCGCCCATAACTTGCATTTGGTGAATTTTCGGTGAAGCGAAACGGGTCTCATTCGCCCGTCACTACTTCTAACTTCTTACAGCGATGGAAGCAGCACAAAAGGAATCTGGGCAGTGCATGGATAATGTGACTGACGTATTTCACAACCTCATGAAAAGTCTGCTCTCATTATCTCTTTAAACGTCATTCACATGCCAGGCTTTGTTCTTTATAGGAAATACCTCTTAGATTTGTGTATTCAAGATAATTAGTCATGAAATGATTTACAGCAGATAAAACATTGACTTGTTTCCAATAGGGATGAATAAAAGTATTAACAGAGAAGAGATTTAATTAGGAAAACTATCATCACATTTATGAATAAAATAAAAAAAAATTTCCTTAAACTTAGGCTTTATCAGTGTGCTAAATGTTGTTTATATAATCTTAAGACCTTAAATGGCTTTTCTCATGTTGAGATTGACTGACTATCTTCATCATCATCATTTATCTTTATAGCACTAACAAGTTACGCAATCCTTTACATTATATAATGAACAGGGAGCAAACAGTAAATAACAAACAAGTGTTTACAGAGTACAACAGGATTTACAGAGTACAACAGGATTTACAGAGTACAACAGGATTAGAGGGCCCCTATTTGAAAGAGTTTACAAGCTAAAGGGTTAGGGTACCATTGAGACATAGATTTTAAAAACAAATTTGTGAGTTATAATACCTTTATGACTGATTAATTAAGATACATTGAAGAAGCTTCCCTAAACAGGTGGGTCTTTAGGGAGCATTTGAAAGTTTTAAAGGAAGAGGGACCTTTATTTATATATGCTTGATAAAGGGATGTGGCCCTGAAACGTTGCACTTCTGCATTATTAAACGGCAAGGGCTTGCCCTGCAAACAAAAGTCTTGTGTGCTGGTAAATTTCTTTCTCTTGGCTATATTGGAGGTCGCCGGAAGCTCTATCATTTTGCACCAAGCTACTAATACAGGGTGAAGTGAGAGTGTGCATAGGCTTCATGCATTCCAGTTGCTCTATTTATAAGTGTCAGGGGATGCATTTGTGAACTACTCTGGGTGATTTCAGAAAGCACTCATTTCTGGCCAAAAGCATTAGCCTGATAGGATATCAAGTGTTTCTTCAAGGAGCACTAAGAGGCACTATTTTGCACTAGCACTTAAAATGTCCAGGGCCATTTACCATTTAGCGATCATCTTTTCAGGCATACATTTGTCTTTTGAGTTATTAAGGAGTTGTTTACGACTACCCTGGAGCCAAGTGGTAGAGCACTAAGAGACAGAAAATTGCTTATCTTGGTGCTCATTTAAGAAGCACTTGCATCTGGGATCTTGCTGCATTCAGCACATTGTGCAGGTGGTAAATACAGGGCTCTTTTTCACTCTGCACCCACATGTGCTTCCTTACTTGCAAGTCTGAATAACACGTAAATTATGGGCTGGGAAGGGGATGACACACCCGAAGTGTCTCCCCCATCCCTGCACAGGTCCTAGTGCTCCATTCTGGTGTGCAACGACTCACGTCCAGTTTGCACCTGTTTGTTGCCCTTTGTACCTTGTCTCACTGTCAGGGAAATGAACCTGATAATTATTTTAAAATTACTGTCAATGTAGTGGTTTACATATACATTGCACCTATAAAAAAAAAACCAGTTGCTCCGCAACTTCACATGCAACACTGGAGGAGCTTTTACCCAGGACACCAAGGAAACCAAATTTTGTCATCTCAAAAGCATAAAGACTAATATTTGAAACTTTTGATTTGAACAAGATAGTCTTAAAGGGAATGTCAACCCAAAAAATAAAATATTGCCTCATAAAAGAAAACATAATTCTAAACAACTTTGCAATATACATTCATTACACATTTTCTATGTTTTTTCAAGTTATTTGTATATGGATTGCTATTGAAAGCCCTGATGGGCCAGACTGTTGATACAATGTAAGACAAGGCAGCTGATTAACAGCTGATTAACAATTAACCTGTTTTTGCTGGGGAACTAAGGGGCACATTTACTAAGCTCAAGTGAAGGATTCGAATGAAAAAAAATTCGAATTTCGAATTATTTTTTTGGGTACTTCGACCATCGAATAGGCTATTACGACCTTCGACTTGAACGATTCGAACTAAAAATCGTTCGACTATTCGACCATTCGACCATTCGATAATCGAAGTACTGTCTCTTTAAAAAATACTTTGGTAGTTTAAACCTACCGAGGTTCAATGTTAGCCTATGGGGACCTTCCCCAGCACTTTTCTAAGGTTTTTTTGATCGAATAAAAATCGTTCGATCGATCGATTAAAATCATTCGAATCGTTCAATTCGAAGGATTTTATCGCTCGATCGAACGATTTGTATTTGATTGATCGAAGTATTTGTGCTAAAATCCTTCGAATTCAATATTCGAATTCGAAGGATTTTACTTCGAGGGTAGAATTCGAGGGTTTATTAACCCTCGAAATTCGACCCTTGATAAATCGGCCCCTAAGACTTTTGCAAAGTTGTTTAAAAAGTAACAACCTGGAGTTAAGCAAATGCTGCTTTCAGTAACAATTGTTTTTACAAATAACTTTAAAATCACTGAACATTTTTAATAAATGTATATGGGAAAGTTGCTTAGAATTATGTTTTCTTTTCTTTTATTAATTTTTTATTTAGGGGTTGCAGGTAAAATCTATGTAAAAAATAGAACACGGTCCCTGTAGCAGTCAGTACAACCCCACCAGTGACTTTTGTTTATGAACCCTAAACTGCCAGGAATGGACATTTATCAATTGTTGTGTAAGGTACTGAACAAGCCCTATGGTGCATATTATGGCAGTGAGCCTTCTCATAATGACTTAACAAAAGCTAACTCCCCTCCTAGTACCAGTATATCAGATTTGCAACCATAGTTGCCTGTTTGCACAACAGAGATATTAAATACGTTTGATAAATTGGATTTTAACTATGTCTGAATGCATTGCTACACTGATATTCTGCACACTACTATCAATCATCATTCCATGTATTGTCAAATAATAATAATGATACACAATGCAATTTGGCTTAGCTGGAGCTCGGCTGATCTGGCTGATTAAAAATCGAACCTCCGCTGTGGGTCACACATGGTCTTTTAAAGAGTTAAACGAACGAGTGACATTTGACAGTTCAATGGGCTAATATTTAACTCTGCAAATATGGCCGTCCTCTTGGGTATTGACGGTTACTATAGTGATGTCTTTGTTGGATACGGGCCTTGTGAATAATTGCATTTGAGAAATACCTTCTATAGGAGATGTTTTTCTTTTTCATATGAGACCTTTAGTGTTGGAGCACCAAGGCCATAAATTACTTGAAAGTCAGTTAAGTTCTATGCTTCAGGACACATATTAAATATCCATAACGAAAGGCTTTGATAACACAAATGCTTGTTTTAGAATATGGATACTGCTTTCAGGAAGAGATCTGCTTTCAACAGGAGAAGTAATGGTGAAAATAGAAAAACAATTCTTTCAGTTAATGTATTAATTATCCAGATTTTTGTTTTATTCTTTCTCAGTCAGCTCACATTGGCTCTAGAGTCCCCTGTACCATGCCACCATGTGACTAAACGCTGATAAATAACATTCTTATGTTTTCTTATCTGTAACCTTGCTACGGTGGGCAGATCGATGTCAGATATCCAACATTATGTATAATTAAATAGAAAGAAAGAGTAACAAGTGGAGTAACAGAAACTCTGCAGAAATATACAAGGGCAAATTTTTAGAAAGGCACAAGTTGAGGAACATACTGAACACAGTTTCAAGGACAGATGCAGAATAACACGCATATATGTATATGTATTTATACAGGCACAAAGATTATGGATTCTAAGGATCTTTTCACAAAACAAACCCATACAACCAATATTAGTTCTGGTAGCACAATGAGATAGATTTACAAACTCCTTCCAAAGAGGAAAATGGATGTTATGCAGATTTATAGTAAATGATTATGCACTGTATTCTCACTTCCAGCGCAAAGAGCCACATGCATCTGCCATGCAGCTAGGGGGCACTTCAATCGAAACATTCTTTTTTATGTTGCAAGAACTAAAAGGCATAAAAAGCTGTATAATGAAAGTCATTTTCAAATTGAGCATGAAACCCAAATTCTGTTTTTTGCTAAAACATCCATACCTCTTTAAAATGCATTTAAAATCTCAGCTGTCAATCACATGTTGCCTGCCCCACCTCTATGCCTTAGGCGTAGAGTCGGGGCAGGCAACTACTTTCACTTTCCATTTTGCACTTCCTAGATATCACTGCACCCCTGACACCAGCCTTCCTCCTTACTGTCTAGAATTGTGTTGCCTGGGCATGTGCATGAGGATCCCCATTCTGGCACATACACTAGACTTTGGGGTGGTGAAAAGCTTGTCTTGATAAAAATGCCTTGCTGTAATTGTGAATTCTGAAACTGAGTTAAAAATAAGATTTGAATCATTTATATAGTATAAGTAACATTTAGGGGCACATTTACTTAGCTCGAGTGAAGGAATAGAATAAAAAATAATTCTAATTTTGAAGTATTTTTTTGGCTACTTCGACCATCGAATTGGCTACTTTGACCTTCGACTACGACTTCGAATCGAATGATTCAAACTAAAAATCGTTCGACTATTCGACCATTCGATGGTCGAAGTACTGTCTCTTTAAAAAAAACTTCAACCACCTACTTCGCCACCTAAAACCTACCGAGCATCAATGTTAGCCTATGGTGAAGGTCCCCATAGGCTTTCCTAGCTTTTTTTCATCGAAGGAAAATCGTTCGATCTATGGATTCAAATCCTTCGAATCGTTCGATTCGAAGGGTTTAATCGTTCGATCGAATGATTTTTCCTTCGATCGTTCGATCGTACTAAATGCGGTAAATCCTTTGACTTCGATATTCGAAGTTGAAGGATTTTACTTTGACGGTCGAATATCGAGGGTTAATTAACCCTCGATATTCGACCCTAAGTAAATGTGCCCCTTATTGTGCTTTATTAAAACAATAGAACATAATTTGGAATCATTTCTTAGGGTGACAGGTCCCCTTTAAATATTGACCCTGTCTACATTTATATTTTTATAATGACCCCGTAGTTTTTTTGTGAGTAGGCACATTATACTGTTCATACAGTATAGCTGTTTTGAGTTGACATATGTTTACTGCACATGCATTTGTCTTCCAAGTCTCTCTTAAATGTGTGTACTTAAATGTGTGTGTGTGTGCATGCACAACCAGAGTGTAATTACAACCAACCAACTGGGCCACCCTGCAAAAACTAAATCTTCAGCCTGCACTCTGGTCTCCAACACCGTTCTGGCGTCTGCAGCATGCTTCTTTGTGGTGGATGGTGAATCTGAAAGGGGTTGTTCACCTGTAAATTAGCTTTTAGTATGATGTAGAGAGTGATAATCCGAGAGCATTTGTGATTTGTTTTAATTTTTTCATTATTTGTAGTTTTTGAGTTATTAAGCATTTTATTCAGCAGCTCTCCAGTTTGCAATTTCAGCAATCTGGTGGCTAGTTTCCATGTTACCTTAGCAACCATGCATTGATTTGAATAAGAGACTGGAATATGAATAGGAGAGGTCTGAATAGAAAGATAAGTAACAAGTAGCAATAACAATACATTTGTAGCCTTACAGAGCTTTATTTTTTTATGGGGTCAGTGACCCCCTTTTGAAAGTTGGAAAGAAGAAGAAGAAGAAGAAAGAAAATATATAAGATACTATAACATACTAAAAGTTAACTAACCCACCCCTTTAAGGCACTGGTGAGGGGACTACCATACATTAGATCCCACCATTCTGCCTCCTTCATTTTTAGGGTCTAATGTATGATATTTACAACGGTGCTGTGAAAAGCTTGATGCTTCACTACAAAGGGGGCACTTAGAGGTGGCAGATTAGCTGGATATTATCCCACTGTTACTATAGGCACCATCTCTCCCTACTATACCTGCTATCCCACAGTCACAGTCCCTTCCCAGAGACTATTATCCCACTGTTACTATAGGCACCATCTCTCCCTACTATACCTGCTATCCCACAGTCACACTCCCTTCCCAGGGACTATTATCCCACTGTTACTATAGGCAACATTTCTCTCTACTATACCTGCTATCCCACAGTCACACTCCCTTCCCAGGGACTATTATCCCACTGTTACTATAGGCACCATCTCTCCCTATTATACCTGCTATCCCACAGTCACACTCCCTTCCCAGAGACTATTATCCCACTGCTACTATAGGCACCATCTATCCCTACTATACCTGCTATCCCACAGTCACAGTCCCTTCCCAGAGACTATTATCCCACTGTTACTATAGGCACCATCTATCCCTACTATACCTGCTATCCCACAGTCACAGTCCCTTCCCAGAGACCATTATCCCACTGTTACTATAGGCACCATCTCTCCCTACTATACCTGCTATCCCACAGTCACACTCCCTTCCCAGGGACTATTATCCCCACCGCTACTATAGGCAACATTTCTCTCTACTATACCTGCTATCCCACAGTCACACTCCCTTCCCAGGGACTATTATCCCACTGTTACTATAGGCAACATTTCTCTCTACTATACCTGCTATCCCACAGTCACACTCCCTTCCCAGGGACTATTATCCTACTGCTACTATAGGCACCATCTCTCCCTACTATACCTGCTATCCCACAGTCACACTCCCTTCCCAGAGACTATTATGCCACTGCTACTATAGGCACCATCTATCCCTACTATACCTTCTACAGGTACTACTAACATAAATCTCTTCTATGTTTCTTACCTTCTACTCATACTTCCTGCCTACAAAAAAACACTGCTTTGTGGGGCCCAGGGTAGATAATTTGTCTTAGACACACGCAACTGTTCCAGCTTTAGGGAAAACACAAACATGCAAAACTGTGGGTATAAATTGTGACATGTACTACCTTGTCCATGTCACCCACAGAGCAAGAAGACTTAAGGGCTCAATAGCTATGTGAATGAATTACTATTTGCTATGTTTTTTTAACCTAGAATTCCAGCAAAACTGCACCTGATGCTGGAGGCACAAATATTGTGATATCGCTACTGAATAGTGCACTATTGAGAACATTTGTTGCACCTCCTGAAAGCATGATAGCACATTTCTATAAGTTCTGCTTGTGAAAGTAGTCCAACGTCTGCTTAGGGCAGGTATTAAGTACAAGGCTCCCTTGTGCCAGTGAGCAATGGTCCTTGCCCTGATTTGCCATGGTACATGCCACTGGTACAGCAGATCACAAGTAGGCGCAAGCAATAACTACAATTTTGCATCCATTACTGCACTTAGTACTTCTACTCTATGAAAAATAAGCCATATATTGTAACAAGCAATGTTAAAGGAATAATTGAAAGCACCCACACACTGTACTGTGCCAAATAGAACTATAAAACACAAGGACATGTGTATACAATGGGCCGAGCAGAGCCACACAATGATACACAGCTGCACAAATCCTGCTATACAGTACTCGTTTCTACTTTTCATTATGCAGAACAACATATAACAAAATACTACGTCACAAACAAAGAGCGCAGGTATGGGAATGATATACAGGTATAGGATCAGTTATCTGTAAAACCCACTATCCAGAAAGCCTTGAATTATGTGAAGGCCATCTCCCTTAGACTCCATTATAATCAAATAACTAAATTTTGTGAAAATGATCAACTTTTTCTTTGTAACAATAAAACAGTACCTTGTACTTGATCCCAACTAAGATACAATTCATCCTTATTGGAGGCAAAACAATCATATTAAGGTCTTTTAATACTTTAATTATTTTTAAGGTATGGGGATCCATAATATGGAACAATCTCTTATCTACAAATCTCTGGATTATGTATAACAGGTCCCATAACTTTATTTAATGTATACAGGTATGGGAGCTGTTATCCATGATCCAGAGTTTTCTGCATAAGAGATTGTTCCGTAATATGGATTCCCATACCTTTAAATAATTCAAATATTAAAAGACCTGAATATGATAATCCAGAATACTCGGATCTAGGGTTTTCTGTATACAGGATCTTTATATAAGAGCACCATGCCGCTAATTAACAACATTTTAAAATGCAAACAAATCAGTTGGATTATTTTGCCACCAACATGGAATTCTGTTTTCTTATCAGTACAAGATAGTGGATTTACTTTTACAGAGAAAAAAGCTACAGGAAATGGCATTCCTGTATTTTGGAGCTTTCAGGATAACGTATCCCATACCTGTAAATAGGCAGGTCCATGCACACCTGAGACAATGTTGCACACAAAAAGAGAGAGATTTATAATGGCAAACAAAAAGAATAGGGAAGGATATATATATATATATATATATATATATATATATATATATATATATATATATATATATATATATATATATACACACACACACATATACTATAAGGGGCACATTTACTTAACTTGAGTGAAGGAATAGAATAAAAAATACTTTGAATTTCAAAGTATTTTTTTGGCTACTTCGTCCTTGGACTACGACTTTGAATCGAATGATTCGAACTAAAAATCGTTCGACTATTCGACCAATCGATAGTCGAAGTACTGTCTCTTTAAAAAAATCTTCGACCCCCTACTTCGCCACCTAAAACCTACCGAGCATCAATGTTAGCCTATGGGGAAGGTCCCCATAGGCTTTCCTAGGTTTTTTTGATCGAAGGAAAATCGTTCGATCGATGGATTAAAATCCTTCGAATCGTTCGATCTTACGAATGAAGGAAATGCGGTAAATCCTTTGACTTCGATATTCGAAGTTGAAGGATTTTACTTCGACGGTCGAATATCGAGGGTTAATTAACCCTCGATATTCGACCTTAAGTAAATGTGCCCCTTAATGTCACTGGTGCGGGTACAGTAAGTGCCACACACTGGCAGAGACTTCTGCTGACACACAGACTGCCACTGAGCACTAATACATTGTGTCAGACATAAACCAGCAACGTCTGCTTCTCTCTGTCTGTCTCCCGTGTGCCAGTGCAGGCGGATATATCACAAGTACTGGTGAGTTTCTAATTGAGTTTCTAATTGAGTTTCCCTATGGATTGTCTGTGAGATACATACCTGCTTAAGCACAGTTATGCACAGGTGTGTCAGCACATGCATGTCAGTACTGGACTCAGTTACAGCTCACAGGTAGGCAGGGACAGGTGCTCCTTGCAGCAATGGATGTTGGATCTGTCTCATGGCTAAAGGTATTCTCTTCTCTCAGTTGCTGCTGCTGTACTGCTCATTCTTTAGAACTCCTATGCTTGCCTTAGTCTCCTTTCCCCTATCCCCATTCTCTTCTGTCTTTCTCGATATCTCCGTATCACAGATTTGCCTGTCGGTGGCACACAGGTTGCAAACCAATCAGGGACTGGGAAGGTGGAGAGAGGGGGAGTGAGTGGGAGTGAGGGAGAGAGAGAGATCTATAAATACATGGGGGTAGAGAGGAATGGACAGAGGATAAAAGTGAGAATGAAAAAAGGAGGGAGAGGGAGAAGGATGCAGAAAAGGGGAAAGATGGGTTTTTTTTAACTCTTCCAGGGGCAGCTATCCTTAGCATGCCAATGTCATTCCACTGGAGAGACATTGAACTCTTTAATACTTGCATTTAGCTTTTGCACACACACCTCCTGCTTGCTAACTTTGTCTTCTTGAAAGTGAGGAATATTCCTCTCCATACAGTTGTTTTCTAATACTCAGAATGGAAACCTATAAAACGTAAGAGTGCAAAGAGTTAATAGCCCAATGTCTCCCCTCTTTCTGCGTCATTCCCCCTCTGCCTCATTCATTTTTCCGCATGCATCCATCCTACTTCATTCATTTGCTTGCTTACGCTCACTCGCACAGGCAACAGCCACTCTGTAGGTTCAGTGCATTCCGACGCATTGCAAGCTAACCACTAAATCAAATGCCTGACAATCCTACACATTGTCTCTTTGGTGTCAGTGTTGCCATCTTTTTTTTTTTTTTTTGTAACACAGCCACTATGTGATCAACAAAAACACACTTCACCGGAGAAAGACAAAGTACAACAACATATTTATTTCTATTTCAAACAGAATAACAGCAATGTTTAGAATAAAAAATGCTTAAAGCTAAATATGTGGGGATAATGTGACCAAGCAAAGGGGTGTATTGTGGGTGCATGTATATGGGGTAAGAAGGAGGGTTGAGTTGTAACCATTAGGGTAGCAGGTCCAAGGTGTATGAGTGTCTTCTGGAATTGATGGAGGAATCCAACATTACTGAAGTGCACAGGAAAATTTGATGAAACAAAACTAAAGAAGAAAGAATAATAAATTAGAAAAAGACATTCTGAAACCAGTTTTTGACTAAATAAATATGTTAATATTAGGAAATATTCTTAACCATTGGGTCAGGACCCAAATGTTAGTCACCAAGCCAACAGCAACAAAAACAATTCAACAAGGAGCAAGTGCTTTTTAAGTAAGCTCACTCTCTGGTACTCCTTGCGCTTTAACACTTGCACCCCGGCAGTAATGTAAATGATCCCTAAAGTCTTGGGTTGCAGTGCTGAATCAGTGTGGATCCTATCTAAATAAATTTACCAAATTATTTTAGGTTAGACCTTCAAACAAAGTCAGGGGGTACATCATGTAGGACAGCAATATCAGCATGAAATATTGAAGCAACTCTGTTCAATAAAGCTGCTTCTTGACTGTCCAAGGGCCACCAGTCTACTTGTCCAGAAAGAATCTTGCCATCTCCCATAGACTCCATTTTATCCAAATAATCCAAATTTTAAAAAATGATTTCCCCTATCTGTATAATAATAAAACAGTAGCTTGTACTTGATCCAAACTAAGACATTATTAATCCTTATTGGAGGCAAAACCAGCCTATTGGATTTACAGTATTTATTGTTTAAATGGTTTTATAGTAGATTTAAGGTATGAAGATCCAAATTATGGTCTGTTATCCGGAAAAACCCAGGTCCCGAGCATTCTGGATAACAGGTCCCATATCAGTACATCAGTGTTATAGCTTCCTTCAATAAAGTTATTACTTTCTAGGTTTTACTTATGTTTGTCAATGTCTTCACGGAACAGTAACACCAAAAGATGAAATCGTATTTTAAAAAATATAATGCACTTCTTCCCTGCACTGAGTTCACTTAAGAAAAACTACTATAGTTTATATAAAGAATCTGCTGGTGTAGTCATGGGGCAAGCCATTCAAGCTGGAAAAAGAGAAAAGGCACAAGTTACATAGCAGATAAGCTCGGTAGAATATAATGGAGTTTTACCAGGCTTATCTTTTATCTGCTATGTAACCTGTGCCTTTTCTCCTTTAAAGTGATTACTTTATTGAAGGAAGTTATAAGGCAACTAGAAATGAAAGGAAAGGATTATAAAAAGAAACACTACAATACCAAATAAGACTATTTATAAATATGAAATTCTTTCATTTTAAGTTCAAAAACTCTTATTTCCTCTCCAGGCTTTCATTACACAGTAACAGCAATGCTTCAGAACACAGCCTTTTCCCCCAGGCACCACAATGGAGTTCTGTAGTACAATAAATGAATGTATATGCAATTCTGTTTATGTAATATCTCTGTCCCCTGGCTCTTTCTGCCTGAAACTTTTTTTGATGTTTTTGGTCATTGTATATGCAAGTATCCAACTGCAGTCATTCATATTAAGGCATGCATGTGGTAGCCAACTGTTGTACATGAATATTAGACTTTTCCTAGGATAGAGTTCCCTGTTATCTGCTGCTGGAGACAAGGCACCCTGCTCTGAGGCACCCATAGCATCAATAAATGCATAGATCCAATAATGCAAGCTGAAATAGTAATGATATGCTTAGGTAGGATTTTCATCATAATTAGGCATCTGTTTATCGGCATACTGAGCTCAAATGTATTTGCTTGGATCGGCAGTTGTAAATAATAATAATAATACTGTAATAATCATAACAATAATTGCAACAAAAATCAGAGCATATCAACTAATTTGGTGCCCGAAGCTAACAATTATTATGAGGTTTGTTTCTAGATGGCAAGCCATGCTCGCTGGCAGTTTGTTACTTCTTTGTATTATTAATTCGTATTGTCCCAATTTTCCAGAGCGGCACAGGCTGTCTCTTCATAAATAAATTATGATTATAATTCAGCCATCAGAGAGGCAGCAGAGATGGAACTGGGCTTAAGAGTTCAGCGTGTTTAGCCTTCTGAGTCACAGCCAATTCCTTAGAGTTCCTTGTTGTACGTGGGACAGAATAGAAAATCAGAGACGAGATGCGTCAGATGGAACAAAGATACAGAAAGAATCAAGGAAGACTCAAAAATGAATAAAACTCACAGAAATGATGGAATCCCACTGTACAGAAAGAGCAACTTTAAAATATAAGAAAAACCATTATGGTAATAGAATTCTGCACCTGCTGTGCCTGTTGGAAAGGAGAATGTCATAGCTGCAGGTTGTCTGTAGCAGCTGTAACCAACTAGCTGGACAAGTAACATACACCAACCAATCAGCAGCTAGTTAGTAGTGTCGTAGTGACTGACTGGTTGATATGGTAAAGTACTTTGCCTTTGTAATGACAGAGCACTAAAGTATCTACCTGGAAACCAATTAGCTCCACCACACGTAACAGGACTGCGTAAAGGGATTTAAATTCAATTTAATTGAAATTATATTTTAGTATGATGTAGAGAGTGATTTGATGAGACAATTTGCAAATGGTCTTTATTTGTTTTTAACTGAGTTTTTTCAATTTAATTAGTTATTTGTTCAGAAGCTGTCTAGTTTGGAATTTCAGCAAGGTAGATATCCGGTTTCCATTGTCCAAATAACCCTAGCAACCAGGCAGTGAATTGAATGAGAGATTGTAATAGAAATAGGAAAGGGCTGGAACAGAAAGATATGTTATAAAAAAAAAGAGGAAGTAACGGTAATAATAATAAAACTGTAGACTTAATTAAATTTTAGTATGATGTAGACTATGATTTGCTGTGACAATTTGTAATTGGTCTTCATTTGTTATTAAATATTTTTTTTATTTTGCTTTTGTAATGACAGAGCACTAAAGTATCTACCTGGAAACCAATTAGCTCCACCACACGTAACAGGACTGCTTAAAGGGATTTAAATTCAATTTAATTGAAATTATATTTTAGCATGATGTAAAGAGTGATTTGATGAGTAATTTGCAATTGATCTTCATTTGTTATTAACTGAGTTTTTTTCAATTGAATTAGTTATTTGTTTAGCAGCTGTCCAGTTTGGAATTTTGGCAGGTATCTGGTTGCCATTGTCCAAATAACCCTAGCAACCAGGCAGTGGATTGAATGAGAGTTTGTAATATGAGTAGGAGAGAGCCGGAAAAGAAAAAAAAGAAGTAACAATAATAATAAAACTGTAGCCTCACAGAGCAAAGAGGTTTTTGGCTGCCTGAATCAGTGAACCCCATGTAACAGCTGGAAAGAGTCAGTAAAAGGAGGAAAATTGTTTAAAAACATAAATATGAAAAAAGACCAATTGACTAGTTGCTAAGAATTTGGCTATTCTATACCATACTAAAAGTTAAGTTAAAGGCAAATCATCGCTTTAAAAGTTGGGTCAATTGGATTTTATATATTGGTGATCACTATGTGGCCATATTGAGGAGAACTTTTGTGACAGCAGATGGCAGTTGAGAGATCATGCATGAGGAGACATATATATATATACCACTTCTATGCAATATGTGAAGACATATAGAGTTTTAGAGAAATAAGAAAAAAATTATTAAAGAAAAAAATTTGATTTGTGAAAAAAATATAAATCCGAATGTTGAAAGTTGAGTAAATTGTATTTACACTGCATTGTTGATTTGGGAATATTTTATAAAGAAAAGCTGGCCAAGTAAGGTGTGTTTACACTGGAGAATGTGTGCTTCATGGGGCGGATTATGTGAGAACTATATATGAATAATGGCTGCCGCTTTTCTAATTCACAGTTGGCTGATGTTATCAATTTCTGTAGAGGTGAATGGAGAAGGGACATTTTGTCCTATGATGCTAATCCCCATGGGAGACAATACTCAAAATCTCCCTACTGCCACTGCAATTTACATAACTATTGGCTGGTGTTAGTGGGTTCTTCTAATTCATTAATTCATTAATGCATCCTTCTTACCTACAGGATACTCGCTTAACTGTACCTATATGCTGCTGTTATTGCTGCATTTTCCTGTACATTTCTCGGAATTCATGTGCATCCCCTTTATGCCTTTTAAAGGAGTATTCAACCCCTAATTAAAAAAACCCTACCCTCAATGCGACATAGAGCCTGCTCCCCCCAGCCTAGGTGTTACCCTGGGTAAATGCCCCTAACTCTTTAATTACCCCTCGGTGCAGATTCAGGACATCGAAGTTCTTCTCTTCGGTAATCTTCGGGAATGAGAGCGGTGTAGTTGGAGCAATCTTTTGCTTCGCGAAACTGTGCATGCGCCGAAAGTCATGGCAATTGCTGAAGTGAAGGAAGGGGACCCGAAGATTACCGAAGTGCCAGAAGATGGCGCCCGTGAACTGCCCTGAATCTGCACCGAGGGGTAAGTAAAGAGTTAGGGGCATTTACCAGGGGTAGCAGCTAGGCTGGGGGGAGCAGGGAGGGGGCTCTATGTAGCATTGGGGGTAGGGGGTTTTTAATTAAGGGTTGAATGGGGTGCTTTATTATATACACTGTGCACTGGAGCATGCTGCATATACAGTATTTCTGCAGGGAAAAATGAGCCTCATAAAGTTAGAATGGTTCACATTGTGCAAGTGTTTACCTTTGATACTGCAGACATTGTAGAAAGATCACTGCAAAGGCATAGTATAGGTATCTATCTAGCTAATTGTAAGTTAGCGTCAGGATGGTATATTCTTATAAAACATCTGCATGATTAACAGATGCGCATAGATGCAAATATTAATTTTCTCAGGAGTTTATCACAGTGCCACCAAGAGGCCAGTCTGGGAAAGGACATGGGGAAGGCATTAGGGCAGAGACACACACTGCAATTCGGGGAGATTAGTCACCCGGCGACAAATCTCCTCTTCTCCTCCACCGGCTACAATGAAAATTGCCGGCAGGATGGCACTCAAAGCGATTCATTTTCTCACAAGGAAACTTCGGGTGACTTCGGAAAATGAAGTGCTCCAAGTGCCATCCCGCCTGTGATTTTCATTCTAGCCAGTGGGAAGGCAGGGGAGGCAGTTCGGGAAGATTTGCCCCCTCCCCCCGAAGAAGAGGAGATTTGTTGCTAGGCAACTAATCTCCCCGAATTGCAGCGTGTGTCTCTGCCCTTATAACTGAACATGTATTATTGAATGCAAGTTAAAGGAGAAGGAAAGCTCCAAGACAGTTTATTGCCAACAGATTAGCCTCAATAGTGCAAGCTAGAACGCTTTATTTATTCTGCAGAATGCTTTACCATACCTGAGTAAACAGCTCTAGACACTGTCTCTGTTTGTTTAGGATAGAAGCTGCCATATAAGCTTGGTGTTACATCACTTCCTGCCTGAGTCTCTCCCTGCTCACTTACAGCTCTGAGCTCAGATTACAGCAGGGAGGAGGGACGGGGGGAGAGGAGCAAACTGAGCATGCTCAAGCCCTGCCCTGGAGGTTTAAGATGAAAACAGGAAGTGTGATACAGAAGCCCATGGGTAAACAATAGAAGGAAAGAAATTCAGTATTTCTTTTGACAGAGGACTCAGAGCAGCATTACTTTGAGTGTTAACTGGTGT
Organism: Xenopus laevis; assembly: GCF_017654675.1. NCBI lineage: Eukaryota > Metazoa > Chordata > Amphibia > Anura > Pipidae > Xenopus > Xenopus laevis. Next base: position 121,326,941 of record NC_054377.1, on the reverse strand, counting down.
ATTTATATAGACCTTTCTGATAAAGCTTACTTCATTTTAACCTTTTCTTCTCCTTTGAGTCCAGTTTTATTTGTTTTTTTATAATCTATAGGTGGCTTTTTGAAGAAAAAAAATACATATACACACACAGTATATATTTCTGATCATTCTGATATATGCTCAAATGGATCTAAATCACACAGCAACTAAAACTAGAGGTACTGAAGAATAATACATGGTTATGTAGTGGGCTTAGGAATAAGATGAAGTGAAGTGCTTTCACATTATGAAAGAGTATATTGGGATAATATGTCATAGTAAAGAAAAGAGGTCAAGGTGAGTCTCCCTGGTAAAGACCAGGAAATTCAGTTTCAGTTTTATAAAATTAGATGATCAGATTTCACTCATAGGTATGGCAATAGTAGGCTAAGTCAGAATTGTTAACACAGAGAGAAGACAGAGCATATAAACATGGGGTCAGTACAGAGACCACTCTACAAAACCTCATGTTTCAAAAATAATATATAAATATAACACTGTTTTAAAAGGCAATTAGTGACTTTAGGCCCTAGACCCGATTTAATTCAATGAGAAAAATGTATGTGCATATTTGTTCTGGTTGATATTACTGGAAATACTGTAGTTTGACTGTTATGGCCATTGTTAATATGTCTGTAACCTGGTTATGAACATGTGGTCTTTGACCACATCTTGAGCCACAGGAGGAGGCTTGAACAAGTGCTTGTAATGTTGCCTGAGACTTTCTTGTAGTGTTTAAATATTGTCAGTGACCTTTAATGTCCTCTTTAAATAAAAATTCTACCTTAAGTTAACCTTGGGTTACAAATGCCAGTAATTTAATGTTTTAAAATTCTACAGCTTTGAAATCATTTGCCTTTGTGCGCTGCTTCTCTCCAAGTTAATTGTGAAGCTAGATTTTTCTTATTATTATGTTATACTTCCTGATTTAGTGTTTCTCTGCTGTATGCTTCATTTTAACATAAATACATACACGGTAGATGACTGTTTGCTATGGTTAGACCTCCTAGCAGCCAGAGTTGCAGGAAAAAAAACTAACTCTAACTCAGAATAGATGAAGACCAATTTCAAATTGTCTTAGGACCCAATGACTAGTAGGGGAAGCAGGGATTTGACGGGGCTTAGGAGTAGCGCCAAGCCCCGCCCCCTTCATTTGTTACAGGGCCTGATTGGAGGAAAAAGGTTCCCGGGCTTGTGGAAGGAACGAGGCGGTGATTGTACTCACCATTCGGCGCCGGGACGAGGAGGCAGCAAGACGCAGCATCCCGCCCGCCCTCCCTGTATACGGGTTGGTTTTGTCGCAGTTGTCCGAGGGTACCTTTACAAGGGGAAGTTAAAAGGGGGTGTTTCATAGGGAGTGGAAGTAGCCTGGTAGGCCTGGGTCCCAATGGGAAGGTTGACAGCCCAGTTTGGGGCTTGGGAGAAATAGAACAGGAACCTACCATGGCAGTTTGGGTACAGCCATTCCCACCCCCATTCCTCTTTCCCTCAGATGGGGGAGTAATATTAAAAAGAATGTTAAAAGTTTGTTATACAAATGGTGTGTAAAATGTTAAAATGTTATACTGGTTAATTATTATTATTCTGTTTAATAAACAACTGCGGCCATCTCTTTCCAAACCAGTGGCGTGCCTGTGTGTTATTGGGGTAGGAGGTATATGGTGTGGGGGGGAGAAGGGAGTGGTGTGGAATCGACATTGCACCCGTCATGGAAATGTAATTTTGTACATGATGCTAAAAGGTAATTGCAATGTGAACCTTCTCTTGAAGACTGCAGCAAAATGAGAGTAAAATATAAAATTCTGTAGGCAATAACTGACACTAAAACTGACTCCCCAAAAGATATTTCTTACAGTAAAGCTACTTATACCTACCATGTTGATCGCTGGGCTGTTTTTGCCAGTAATTTTTACTTGAAGTCACTAAACCTGACTGTTTTGCCAATCTAACTGTCCCTTCTAAACCCGTCTCTAATGCTAATGCTCTACTCTTGCAGCACAAATATGGCAGTGTCCTCATAAAAGAACATGGGGAAATTGTAAAGCACAAGTTAGGACAATGTTATGATAAAAGGTTGTAAAAAAAGGTTTAATTTCTGGTGTCAGTAATACTGTCTAGTACAGGGGTGACCAAACTTTTGGCTTCTCTGGGCCACATTGGAAAAAGAAAAATTGTCTGGGGCCACACATGAAATACACAAACACTTTTGATTAGTAAAATTAAAGAAAATAAACATAAAAGAACTACAATACCAGTTAGATAACCAGATGGAGCTATACATTGGAATATGGGACACCTGGATATTAAACAGACTTCTTCTTCTTCTTCTTATTATTATTATTACTAGCTGGGCAATGGGCAGAGTCCCCCATCCTCCCTACTCCATAGGTCACCACATTGTTACAACCTGGCATAGTAAGCCTGTTCCTAACAAGATGACTGAGGTGGTTAATGTGTATGGACTTAGAGAGCACAAAGTGTTATTTTGTTTTCTCTTTATTTCCATATATTTATTTATTAATTTCTTTCTTTTTTTCCTTTCTCTTCCTTTTCGCTCTCCTTCAAGCTGGGCCGCATTCATATCCATCCTGGGTCACATGCGGCCCTCGGCTGCAGGTTGGACACCCCTGGTCTAGTATCTAAGTGAATGTTAAGGTGCTCGTGACCATTGCTGGGCCATTGCGGGATGGTGGTGGAAGGGAGATTGCTGCCACTACAGACAGGCTGGTGGCAAGTGGAAGCCAAGTATATACTTGGGCATAATTACTTTTTGGCTCATTATTGGCTGGCCCTTCAGCCAGGGCCGGAACTAGGGGTAGGCAGAGTAGGCACTTGCCTAGGGCGCAAAACTTAGGGGCGCCAGGCACGTACATTTCACTGCTGCCTACCCCAGTCTGGTCTGCAAAGTCTGGTTAGTTGCACTTGTTTGCGCATGCGTACGAGCAGAGAGGGGGGTTGATCCTGGCAGTTAGCGCAGATGCTCATCTATGCGCAGGCTGAGGAGGGGCGATGGGCCAGCTGGGTTGCCTGGGGTGGCCGGCCTGGCCTGGCCCTGCCTTCAGCACATAAGAGATTGATGGTATCATACTTGGCAGTGACTGCAGCTAACCTTACCCTAAACAGGGATTTATCCATTGATGCAGATCATGTTTAGTTTGATATAGTTTATTATATCTGTTCATGTTTGTGTATCTAATTTTGCCTATTGTTTTTAGTGTGTTGTGTACTTCCTGTCTGGAGAAAGAGAAGGAAGAGGAAGGGGAGGAGTGAGTGAGTACCAGTACTGGAGACCAGTACAGCTGTCATCTGAGGAGTCTTTGGGGGAAATGTAATATCTTTCGCTTGCACAAAAAACCTGCACAAAGTCGCTTGGAAATGTTAGCGACCATGTTTGTGTCCTTTTTGGCTGATTAAAGACCTCAATGACTTCTTCACAAAGTTTGCGCACAAATGGCTTTTGCGAACATTCGCAACATATATAATTAATTTTTATGAACGCAAACTCTTTTTAGCAACAAAATATTTAACGGAACTACAGAGCAGGTGTTAATGTTAAACCTTTGCTTAGCGAAAATGCACAATGTAATATTCGCCCCCGACTGATTTTACATTGCGAGCAGTGCTAAACATTTGCAAAGACAACATCTGCGACTTTTAATGACATTCCCCCCCCTTTTGTAAGTCTGATTTCAAAAGTTCCCAAGCCTTTTTATTAAGCCGCTAATTATTAAGAGTTAATGGTCCCTTCCCTTTGTTGTGGTGACAATAAATACAGACACAAGCGATTGCAATCCTGTAAAGATGGTCTGTATAGCAGCCCACCTCACTATCTGACCTCAGGTACCAAAGGCAGCGCTCTTTGTGTAGTTAAATTGTGGAACTGCTTCAAGTGGGAAGGAATGCTCAGTTCGGAGTAAGAACTATTAGGAATGGGATGTAATTATTTACACCCTGGAAAATGCCCTGAGCAGGAAGCTAGCTTACCATAATAACACTGATAACAGATCTACATTGCTGCCTAGTGACTGGACATTGTTTAAAGATTCAAAATGCAGCAAGAGGAGTAAGTGGGAGCAATTAACTTTAGTATGTTGACATCTACTCTTTGTATGTCCTACAATGCTGGCTCTGCTAAGTTACTGAAAGCATCTTTACTACTTAGAGAAAGTCATATATTATATCTGTTAAACAAATGACAATAACTGATGCCCATAAGACAGAGTATGGGGGCATACATAGATATCTGAAGCAAAAATAAGTGTTTAAGCAGGTATTACAGAAAGAAAAAAATATCCTACCACAAAATAACAAGCAACTGCTCAGAGAAAAAGATGCAGATATAAGAAATCACAGAGTGGCAAACAGGTTAAAAATAGGCATTTGATAATAAGATAATAATCTAGACAGCAAAATAATACAGAATTCAAGACAAACTCAACTGCAGAGGCAAACCCTGAAGAACTGGAGAGATAACTTTATGTAAAAAGGGAAGAACCAAAGAACAGACAGTGGGGTCAAAGGGAAAAAGATCCCTCAAATAAAGGTAAAAAAATTACTTTCTATAAATAATATTTATATAAATCCAACATTCAAAATGGAATAAAAAGATACACAAACTATTCCCTTTAGTTGCAATCCCCCAAATTTACCTTAAAGCACCACACATTTGCCTTTTTTAGGCCTCGAAGGTGGGGGACATAACACAGCTCGGATAGCCTCATCAAATACCGTCTTTAGGCCCCGTTGTGTCAAGGCTGAGCACTCCAAGTATTTGACTGACTCTTTAGGGAAAAAGTTTGAAGGACAGGATAATAGTGAGACATTATAATAAACGAGGATGGATCAAAATTAATTGTCCCCAAATGTATTTATTTACATAATGTGTAAGCATACAAGAATATAATTGAAGAGTAAGAGAAATATGTCTAATGTAAATGGTCAATATAACATATATTTATTCTACTCAGCGTTTTCTTTTCAAAATCAGGGGTTTTATTATGGATAACTCACCAATCTCTTTTGCCAGAGCCAAACCCTGTGGGTAAGAGATTGGAGACAATTTCTTCTCCTTAAGTTTCTCAATGGTTTCTTTGTCATCCCGCAGATCCAGCTTGGTTCCAACAAGAATTATTGGTGTGCTGGGACAGTGGTGTCTCACTTCTGGGTACCACTAGAAGAAAGAAAAGGACCAACATATAAGAAAAGCTATGCTGAAACTAATAACTCAGCTTCAATCATGAGAACACAAGAAAAAAAACCTGTTCTACTCATGGCGTCTACAGTAAAACCCATATTTGTGTTTTCCTTGCATTTATACAATTAATATTAGAATTTTATTGCAAATGTCCTAAATTATCAATTTATAACAGGAGCCTACAAAGTATACACCCTGTCCACTGGATTCCCATTCATTCTTGTCCAAGATGCAAAATAATACAGTTGGCTCCATGCCCGGTTTGAAAAATATAACGATCTTATTAGCTAGCGACAAGTCATGGATCTCTGATATGACTTCTAATATCCTGATATTTCGCAACAGGCGGTACTTTATTAATTATAATACACACGTTTTAGTGAGTCATGTGACAGAAATGACATCACTAAGCTCCGATTACAACCAATGACATCACTAAGCACTGTTTTTAAGGATATAATTTACAGGATCATGGTTTTTGTGTATTATAAATAGATAAATCTTCATACTCAAGCAGACTTTTGCCTAAAAAAGATAAGCTGTGAAGACAAGTAACTTCTTTAATTTCTTCCTTTTGCTTTTTAGCCTCTTCCAGTTCTTCAGGTCTCTCTCCATTTCCATATTTTTCACCAACTTCCATAACTTCTCCTACTTTTTGCCCTCCCATGCTTTTTATTCTCTCTCAAAGCTTACCCCGTATAAAGGCTTATTCTAAGCTTTTTTACTTGGTCTTCACTATTTATTTTGTTTATTATTATTATTAACCATCTGGCTGAAAATGTTGTTTGGTGTTGGTGGGGTCACTGAACCCAGCTTCAGTTTTATTATTATTATTATTATTATTATTATTTGTATTGTCTATTTTACTTACTTTACTTTCATTTTAGTTTCAAAACTATCCAGAGCACCGTAATAAAATTGGGAACACACCACTTTTGAACATCAGATATTGGTGATGTTACTTATAATTTGAATACTTATACCAGTGATTTCTAAAGACTTCATTAAAACAAAAATAGTGGTGAGAAATTCCCTGCAAAGATAAAGGTAATGGGAATACTGAAAACTAAAGTAATAAGAGGATCACTTAGTAATTAGATAAGCATGAGGATCTGGCAAAAATGTTACTCAGAATCTGACACTATGCACATATTTTTATAATTGGAGTGAAGGACGTGATCAAAGTCTCGTGTAGTGGGGCTGAGGCTTAAGGTTGTATACGGTGGATTTTCACAGAGATAGAGACTGGTTTTGTCTAAATCAATGTTGTTGAAAAAGAATCATTTAGAAGTGTGTAAGTATTAAGTGGAGGTACAAATGGGATTTCTTTAAAAAGTGCCTAGCATTCTGCGGACATAATCTGCTAAATCTCATATTGTAAAGGAATAAAAGGCAATTGTAGGGTTATAAAGAAATGAAGCCAAGAAAACAAGAAGTGGCATGACTCACATTTGTCCTTATTGATTATAACTCTTGTAACAGAACAAGAGGGCAGGATATGGAAGAGACAAAGAGTCCATTTCTTGGGCATTAGGCTCGATTCATTTATCTAAGATTATAGGTCTTCACTGGAATTCACATCACATACAGAGATACGTTAAATGTGTTGGTGTCCAGTGTGCCTTGAAGTGTGAGCCTCAACCCAAGATTAAAAGAAAAGGGATAACAGTACAATCTTTGGTGATCATCACTCATACAAAGATATGTTAAACGAAACCCCCTTGCTTGCAGGATGGGTCTCAAATTGGCTGGTGCAATGTACACTACAACCTTCTCAAAGATTCACCAGAAGGTGAAAATATTAAACCAACATCGGTTTAGTCGAGTGATTATTATTATTCCTTATCTACATTACACTGATATATTATGCAGCACAGTTTTTTCCTCATTCCAATCAGTCCCTGCCCTAGTAGAGCTTGTTCCCTATTACGTTCACACAACACCTATACACAAACACTAATGAATAATGAAATAATCAATAAACAAACATCAGTAATCTTATAAAGGCATGGATGCCGACAATACAGTTTACCCATTTCATGTACAGAAAACTGCATTAATACTATGGCAGCATATGTATTCCACTCTGCTAAGCAGAATTCTACAGGCAAATTTGATGTCCTTTACATTTATTGGTATCATTGAAGGCTTTTTATGTGCTATCCTCAGGAATACTTTAAGCCAGCTTTAGTTTTGGATTTCACAGGGATTAAAGGAAATTGGTTACAGCAGAGTGTCCTAATTTTTCAGTCATGTGAAGTATCATTTGGAGAACATTTTAGTATGATTTCTCACCTTGTTAAATGGACATAAATAATGTACGACCGGTCCTTGTTACACTTTTTACAGCTGAAAGCTATTAAAGCTAAAGGAAATATGTGAAGTGCTGTTCAGGGCAAGGGTGATGAATTTAAGTCAAGAGGAATTCATGGAGAAAAAAGTCTGTCTTTCAGATAAGGTGGATGTGTGAAAATTGGAGAGACACATGGGAGTCACAGGCTGGTAGCAAAGTGGCAAAAAATACTGTATTTATAATAATATGTTTCACAGGCTGACCATTATGAGGGCAATGAATTTAACTAAAGCTTGGGGCAATGGGGAATGTTGAATCATACTTATGTGCTCATTCCTGGATTTCTGGACCCATGATCAATTGCTTTGTTCAAAAGCTTATGCCATAAAGACAGAAAATTAGGAAGCAGATGGACTGGGGCACATCCCAATAACAGCAAATATGGAAATATAAAAAGACTAGGGGGGTTATTTATCAAAGTCCAAATTTATCTCAATATTTTCTGCTACAAACTCCGATCAAATCCGCTTGGGTTTGATCGGAGTTTGTAGCATTTTACATTTTCCCCAAAATTTGCTTTGTGGGAAAAAATCTGATTTTTTCATCCGATTTTCAATATTTTCACCAGAAAACCCTGAAAACTTCGGGGTATTGCACGAAACCCAGCGCACATCAAAAAATCATTGGGACTTCTCCCATTGACAACCTCGACAGGTCTGAGATGCCGGATTTTCAGATTCAGACTTTTCCATCCTCTGGGTTTAATAAATTCATGATAGTTTAAAACTCAGATTTTTATAAAAGAGTTTAGTAAATAACCCCCCTAATGTTACCAAATGTGTAGCCCCTGTTAACTTAAAGTTAAGATGGTCAGACTGAGGCAAAGAAAATAGTGTTGTCTATCATTTACAAATTCTTCCACCCATGTTGTACAGAAATGGTTCTTGTACTATTGGGTTTAGTTGCCTGGACAGCAGTGGGATGAAGCTTGAAGGTCAGTAGGAATGAGTATTTATTTAATGTGTTTCATTGTCTTTGTTATGTATATATCTGTAAACTTAATGAGTTAAGTGGGGTCAGACAAAATATTAGACCATGAAAGGGGGAGGGGTTGAGGAGGCAAAGTAAATATCTCAATATATTGCTTATAATAAATGGTTGTTGCAGAATTGGGTAAATGTGGAATTTAATGGTATTTAACACGATTTTGTAGTAGACTTAAGATATTACAGAAAGGTCCATTTTCCAGGGAAACCCCAGGTCCCGAGCACTCTAGATAACAGGTAGGGATGCACCAAATCCAGGATTCAGATCAGGATTATGCCTTTTTCAGCAGGATTCAGACAAATCCAAGTTCCTGGCCGAAACAAATCGGAATCCAAAAAATTGTGACTTTTAACCACGCTACTAGCACGGCTCTCTTTTCCCACAGGTTTTCCCTAATTTACATATGCAAATTAGGATTCAGTTTGGTATTTGGCCTTATCTTTCACAAAGGATTTGGCCAAATCCTAAAATAGTGAATTGAGTGAATCTCAAATAACAGTGAAGAGAATTTTTTGTATCTACAATGCATCATGAAAATCATTCTCTCACCTTGGCACGAACGTTCTCATAAGATGCCGGACTCACCAAAGAAAAGCAAATGAGAAACACATCCTATAAAAGATAAAGATAGGATCAGCAATAATAAAGGGACAGATAGCTTCTATACTTCAGTATAACGGTTTATCACGTGAACAATCGTGGACGAGATTCAATTTGAGATGCAATTCAATTCATGGTTGATCATATGAAGTCTGAAGTCTATAGGAAAAAACTGGAACTGAATTAGGAGAAAAGTTTTTTTCTCCTCAAACTGAATCTCGTCCATGAGTTTTCAAGTGATAATCCATGAGATAACTTTTTCTCACTGAATTGAATCTGGCCCAATGATGCTAAATTTCATTTTTGTATACAATTTAATTTAATAATTTAATTGAGAAACCTCTGTTGCATGTAGTAACACAGTGTTGGACTGGCCTTTCAGAATACTAGGAAAATTTCTGGAGGGGCCAATTGTGAGCGGGCCCTTCTGCTCCTAAACATTTCACTGATTTAATCCTATATCTGGACTTTAACCAGACAAAACTATTGCTTTGGGTTCACAGATTATAATGTCAGTGACCAGTCTGGCTAATCTTTCTCCCTATGGCAACCGAGTCACTGACATTGTTGTTGATTTATATCATTGCAGAACTTCAACTCCCTGCATCCCACCAATGGTTTAGCATGTTGAGAGGTATGTTGAGAGTAGCTCTGCAATGGTTGGATTAGCATAAAGTATGTTCCCTATGCTCGCTTCAGTCTAGCTATCCTGTGTAGCGTTAGGATCCCCTACAGTCTCTTCCCATACATACTGTTTGAGGATAGGAAAGAGGCCTCAGTCGATCATAGTCCTCCTGGCCAGCTGTATCCCACAAGCCCAAGTTTACTGGTTTACTGTCCACCATCACATTCGCTGAATAATTGTCGAATCTAAAGGAAGAAAAAGAAAAAAAGGATCACGCCTATGGGAAATAAAATACCTCATTGCTTTCTTGTAATTATAAGTTGCATTGCTTTAATATAGGTCTGACAATTATCAATACAAATGCACATTGCTATTATGTAACGCTGATGTGCCGTGCTATGCTCCTTTGCACTATTACAGACTTTTACATAGAGGTTACCTTCGGAGACATACTTACACAGTCGGGATGTATTCCCCAGGGAAAGCATTGGTTGTGTAACTGATGAGAAGACATGTTTTACCCACAGCTCTGCAGAAGAGAAGATACAGATAAGTCAGGGAGACCCTTAATGGTAAGGATATCTGCTGAAAGGTAGATATGTGCAGCATTCTGTGAGCAAAGAAACAGGTCTTGTTTATTGGTCAATATACTGTAATATTCTCATAATTGGAGGGAAATGCTACCCAGGGAAAAATTGTGTGCAGCAAGTGGGAATGCTTTCGTTGTGATGCCACATAAAGGACTTTGTGCTCAAAACAGGGCATTGCTCCAGGGCTCTATCTTGAAAGCAGAAGTATAAAGTGGGAAGTTATGAGCAGGGAACAGCAGCAGAGAGCATCTCATTCCTGAACGACCTTTAAGGGTGGGATCTTCAAGGTGCAAAATCAACATTTTATATGCAAAGGTTTTGCCACATTAATGCTGCCTTACAGGAATGTTTGGCCATTTACAGAGATGATTGCAGGGTTTTGAATAGATGCCATCTACCCTGAGGCCCTTGATTGAAAAGGGACCTGTCACCCAAAAGAATTATTCCAAATCCTATTTTATCATGTTAGTCAAGCACAATTAACTTTAATTACACTGTATAAATTATTTGAATCTTGTTTCCTTCAGTCTGGGAACTCATAATTATAGCAAGAAGACAGGAGCCATTTTGTGGACACTGTTATTAAGACAAACTTGCATCATCTGAGAATCTTGTTTGTGCACCAGAATGGGGGACCTGATGTCAATTCCCATGCACTGGTTACACAATTAAATGGTTAAGAGAACTGGGGGAATGTGGGGAGAGCAGTGACATGTAGGAAGTGCTGAATGGAAAGTGAAAGTAATTGCTTGTCCCGCCTCTATGCCTCAGGCATAGAAGAGATGCAGCCAATATTTGATTGACAGCTGAGATTTTTAAATGGGTTTACAACAGCTATGAATGCTTTAATAAAAAAAAGAATTTGGACTTCATGTTTAATTAGAAAATTACTTTTATTATACAGCTTTTTATGTCTGGATGACAAGTCCACTTTAAAGAGAGCATTATATGTATAGGAGCATAGAGATTGTATATTTTCCCTTTTTCTGCATGAGTTTCCTCCAACTCTCAAAAAACAAAGAAGAAGGTTAATTTATTTATAAGATTGACCCTAGTGCATGTCTCTATGGCCTGTAAGCTCTACTGGGCCAGGGAAGTGTATGATAACAATCTCTGTAAATGCTGCTGGTGCTGTAAATTTTTTTAAAAATAATAGTGTCAATATTCTCAACATATACCTCAGGTATGTCCATCCTGAAACCCTCCAACTGCTATTGAGTCAACTCTCAGCATCCCACCAACAGACAAAGACACATAACACTGTACACCACTGAGGGTCCCCTCAAGTCATTTAGCAAAACAGATGAGAAGCTGTAAGCCCATCCACACACCTAAGCAAGGGCCAAACTTGGCTGAAATCAGTCTGCAGGCCCCTCACAATGAGCAGTATCCTCCTTCTTCATTTGCTTCCGGAATCTTTGTGTCAGCTCCGTCAAGGGTTGCCACCTTTTCTGGAAAAAAATACCAGTCCTCCTATATATTTATCTTTTTTCCCTAATAATAACATTGGGATCAGCCATCATTTTTATCGGCCAGGCCCGTAAAATACCGGCCAGGTGGCAACCCTTGTTCCACCATGAACACACTTGACTTTCACGTTTCTTTGCCAATTTACGCAGTGTGTTTATGCTGGAGCCGACACAAGGGTTCCAGATGTGAATGAAGAAGGAGCATACTGGTCGCAGTAGGGGCTTAAATTGGCCAGTGGATTTCAGCAGGCTGATTTCTGCTTCTTCTGGCCATAGCCAAAAGTTACTCTTGTTTATTGAGTTTGCCAAATGTGCAGATCTATGCTTGATTTTGCAAACTAGTAAGTTATTTGCCAGGCATGGATTCGTGGTGAATTTCCGCAAATGTTTTTGGTAAAACTGTGCCAAAAATTTGCAGATGAAAAAAATTGGTGCAACAAAAAATATTGCTGCACGGCAAAATTGTCACGCACATAAAAAGTGTCGCGCGTCAAAATTATTTGGACGCCCATTGCCTTCAATGCGGTACGCAAACTTTTCCCTGTATCGTGAATTTTTCGTCAAAGAAAAACGGGACAGATTCACCCATCCCTACCAACCAGACATTCAGCAATCAGAACACGAGTGGCTAGCATACACAATGTACTTGCTCAACGGCTTTTTACAGTTGATAGATAAATATGTGACCAGTAACTATCCAGATACTGTGCAGGCAGACTGCTCGTTTGGTCCCATACACGTGCTAATAAGCTACAGACCCTGGAGTGGCCAAGTTGGCAGCCAATTTTTGTGCATATGGACTAAACTGTTACTGTTTGTCATTTGAATCAGGTTTTGATCATCTGTAATATTTAGATATGTATATACATAATGGGTAACAGGGTCCATATAGGGACATTTTAATAACAGAGCAGATACTCTTATCAACACAATCCCTCTGGTTAGTGGAATAAATGCCTCTGCATACAAACGTGTCCCTGTCCCTTAGTCAGTTTCTCGTGTAAGGGGAAATGGATACCATGTTATCAGGGTGTGGGTTTTTCTTAAAGGATAATGGCACATTAAGAAAATAGACACACAGGTTGCAGAAAGAGAGAAGTTATGTCTTCAAGAAACACCCCATTTTTTAATGGAAATTCTGCCAATAGAGGGTTCTTAAAGGAAAACTATACCCCCCCAAAAAATGTAGGTCTCTTTAAAAAGAAATTGCATAAAACAGCTCATATGTAAAACCCTGCTTCATGTAAATAAACCATTTTCCTTATAATATAATTTTCTAGTACTATATGCCATTGGGTAATCATAAATAAAAAATTGCCATTTTAAAAAATAAAAAATTAAATTTTTTTATAGGTGTTGTAATTCACTGTGCACACAAACATGCCAAACAAACCATACATGTTAGGTCACATGAGCCAATTAACAGACAGAGTTGTGTCTTTTGCTTCAACACTTCTTCCTGTTACAGTTAGAGTTGAAGTATTTCTGGTCAGGTGATCTCTGAGGCAGCACACAGACCATCACAAAATGGTGGTTCAAGGCAAGAGATGTAAAAGGGCAATATTTACTTAAATATATATTCCAGTTTGGTAAGATTCTTTAATATGCCACTTAATATGATATGAACTATCTGTTGCTTAAGTGTTCATTTTGGGAGTATAGTTTTCCTTTAATTTCATCAGAACCCTTGCATGAGCGTAAAGAGAGAGATGTAGATAAAACATTTGTTGGTCTTAATTCGAAACCCTGTTAGAGTACAGTGCAAATCATATCTATACAGTCACTTCCTTCTTTAAAGATATGTTTTAGAGGCGATCAATGAGATTTGGAATCTGGCATGTCATTCAGCTCCTCTATTTATGTTACTTTTGTATGAGCTTTGGCGTTGCACCACTGATTTAGAGACTTCAGTGACAGCCTTGCAGCATTGAGGCCTTGCATTTCATTCCGAAAGAGGGTTTGTTTGCTCTTCCCAACTGATTTCCTCCCACACTCCAGAAACATACAAGCAATTTAATTTGCTCCTGATGAAATTGACCCCAGTGTGCCTGTGGTAGGGAACTTAGATTGTGAGCTACCTTGCAATGTGAAGGATGAAAGTCCTCAGTAAAGCATGGTTTAATGTTGGTACTATATAAATAAAGCATAATAATATCCATCGCTTCATCGATTTACATCTTAAAACCCACCACATGTTTTTTAATGAATATCACAGATTTAAGCTATAGGCACATCTATTTTGGGATTTTTTTTATTGTTAAGGACTTAAGCAGTATTTGCCTGTAATCTGCTCATTATATTTCCAGTCTTTGTGAACTATCTCCCCCTTTGCGATGAGTCATTTACAGACGTGAAGCTGTATTCCAGCAGCGGGCCTACGATATTTAAACGGAACCCATGGATTTAACTCATTATCATTTCTCAAAATGAGGTTTAAAATATTCACTTGGTAAGATCCTGTCGACGAAACAAGTGAATCTCAAGTTAACATTTGGGAATCCCCAACACAGCCAAGGCAAGATTTAAATAAAAGCAAAATTCTCCATGAACCATCAAGATTTACTTCTGGCTTTGACATGCAACTGATTTCAAATGCTTCAAAAAATATAATAGACACCAAAATAATCATGCCACAACAAAACTTGTCCAAGATGCTGTCCTTGAAAGTCAAAGAGGCAAATTAACTAAAGGGAGAAGTGGCCGTCGCTAGAGAAAATTCACCAGAAATCTCATCTGAAGGACACCGCCAATTTACCAACAGGTGTAGAAGACAATTCGCTAGTGAACGAGACCGACGCTAGAGTAGTTTTGCGCCCTAGTTTTCACTCAGGAGAACAATCATTACTCTACACATTCACTAAAGTGTGAATTTTACAGAATGTTACCCCTTTCTCCAAAGTTTCCTTCACCACCTTAGACCTACCGAACTGATAAGATGAAGCTTCATCCTCCTCAATCTCATGTCAGTGACATCATATAAAAACGCTGGTGTTTTTTCATATTTTAAAGCGGGATTGTCTTCAAAAGTAATAGTTATTAAAGATTTTTGTGTTAACATTTTTTCCCAACCATTTGAGAAACATGCCACATTTGTATTAGGGTGGGCTCATGTCTAGGACATTAGAATGGTCTTTATTTTGCTTCCTTGGACATGTGTAATAATAAGTGGCCAGTTCAAGCATTTGCACCAACATCTCTAATAAAGTTGTCTGTATGACCTATATGTGCCCGTCCTATTCAAATTGACCTAAGCGCAAGAGTACTAACGAAGTTTCACTAGGCAGAAATAAACTGAATGCAACTGAAATTAAACTTCATTAGCATTCGGCTACATAGACGCAAATTTAAGTTTTGTGGTGGAGCCTTCGCTGGCGAAAATTTTTCCTTGAGTGAATTTGCCCCAAAGAGTCTGTAATACAGAATTACCAAGATACACTCCAAAGAACATACACAGTAACGTAACTGGAGGGGGGCAGGCCCTGGTGTGGGACCCTGCCCCCCTCCGGGCGGCCGATGCGACCGGAAATCTGCAGTGCGCGAGCTGCCGTGGGCCCTGAGGGGGTGCGAGAATGCAAATGGAAGAAATCAGCTGTCTGTTGGCATCAGAGCCTTCTCCTGTGACTGCACCTGGAGCTGCTGCACTGGCCCAGGTGCAGGTACATGGAGAAGATTTTGGCAATGAAATGCATAGCCTTGTACTCCGTGTGGATCCTAGTGCAGTTACAGGAGAAGGCCGTTGGCACTGGAGGGGCTGATTCGTGGCCTGAAAATCAGCCATGTGTGGCATTAGCCTATGAGAATTTTTGAACGAAAGCAACAAAAACCTGTAGATGAGGGACACAACACAAGTGATGAAAAAATGTTAACAATAGAAATTCCATCCTATAATAAAACTGCTTTGGTAACCAGATGCTGACATTATATTTTAGATTAGAAACAAGCAAAAATAAAAGACAAAAAAAAAAAACATATACAACATGGCTGCCTGAGGTCTCTACATCATACTTAGAATATATTTTTATATGTGCACATTTATTTCAGATCAATATTTGGATATAGTTTTAGGTTGAGGAAATGAGTGACTCCATTCCTGTGGTTGTGATCACTTGGATACACATGGATATCTGGGCAGAAAAAACTTACTGGGTTTTTCTTAAACATTATGGGAAAACTGTGCAGGCTTACTTAAAGGGGTTGTTCACTTTTAAATTCACTTTTAGTATGATGTAGAGAGTAATATTCTGAGTCAATTTGCAATTGGTTTTCATTTTTTATTATTTGTGGTTTTTGAGTTATTAAGCTTTTTATGCGGCAGCTCAACATTTTGCAGTTTCAGCAATCTTGTTGCTAGGGTCCAAATAACGCTAGCAACCATGCATTTTTTTGAATAAGAGGCTGGAATATGAATAAGAGTAGGCCTGAATAGAAAGATAAGTAAGAAAAACTAGCAATAACAATAAGGAGGTTTCTTATTTAAGAAAAAACCCGAATGGCAAAAACCTGATTCTACGAGTTTAAGTCTTGATACCCGAAAACTCGAATTGGGCAAAACCCTCCCCAAAAAACTCGAACATCAAGCAGGCTGTTATAACAACTTCAAATTTCCTCTGCCATTGACTTCTAAATGACCTTGACAGGTTTTAGCTGGTGAATTTTTGGAGTTGATCTATTTCCAGGGTCGGGGTATAATAAATCTTGAATATTCGAGATTTTTTTTTTTTTTTTATAAAGAACAATTCAAGTTTTTTTAACCCAAAAATTGTTTTTGAGTTTTGACCAAAAAATACAACTCGAAAACTTGAATTTTCGTGGGAAAAACAATCTTGAACCTTAATAAATCTGCCCCTAAATGTATAGCCTTATAGGGTTTTTTGTTTTTAGATGGGGTCCCTGACCTCCATTTGAAAGCTGAAAGAGTCAGAAGAAGAAGGCAAATCATTCACAAACCATAGAAAATAAATAATGAAAGCCAGTTGAAAAGTTGTTAGGAATCAGGCATTATATAACATACTAAAAGCTAACTTCAAGGTGATTTTAGAATCAAGCTCAGACAAAAACTTACCCAGTGTATCTATTGTATTTCCCTATTTTGCCCTTAAGTAGTTTTGGTCTTCTGTCTTTCTGGGGTGGACCAACTTGCATGCCCGTTAAGGTGAGATGTGGGAACAAAGTTTATTTTCTCTCAACTCAAAGATGGCCAGAATTAAGGTCAGTTAGGATGGGCTTAGTGCTAAACATTTATTTTCATGGATGCTACTAGATCTATGGTTGATACAGAAATCTTTTATAAACCTAAAACTTTGTTATGCGTTAAGGCATAACTATCCACTTGAAAACCCATGGGGGCAGTTTTACTAAAGGGCGAATTGTCGCCAGCAACCGCTTTGCACACATCGTACCACTTCACCAGGTGGAAATGCGCTACGAATACACTAATTCCCTAAAATGGGAAGTTTCGTCCTGGGCGCCAAACGCTGATGACTTTTCGCTAGCGTTAGTGAGTTAGTTAGTGAGAGCATTTCATAGTGAAGATGCGCTAGCGTTTGTGCCTAGTGAAAATTCGCTAGTGATCTTGCGCTTAGGTCAATTTGCATACAGCGGTTAATTTAAAGTTGTATGGGCGTTTTTCAACAAAACATGTCCAGGGAACCTTAATACAGACAAGAGAGTTAATATAATGCCCTACACATAAGATCACTGTAAAATGTTCCATATGTTATGAAATTTGTGAAGAAAACCGGTTACCCAAAAAAAGTTAAAATCAGGATTTTTGCAGGCTTCAAAAAAGGAAAAGTCGCCAGAGTTTTTTGGAATTAGATGCATTTTCGTCTTACAGGATATGATGTAAGTGACAGAAGATTGGGGAAGATTTAGCTTCTTTATAGCACTCCGCCTGGTCTGAGGTGGTGAAGTAAACTCTGTTGAAAGAGGTAACGTTCAGTATAATCTGCATTTTAGTGAATTAGCGGAGTAATGTCCGTTCGCCAGAAATGTCGCCTTGCGAATGACGTTCGCTAGCGAATTGGCGCCTTTTAGGAAATTGGCGATGTCCCTGCGGGTGGCAACACCACTTCGTTCTTTAGTAAATCTGCCCCATGGTTTAGACATGACCCGTCAAAATACTTTTGTGTTCATTTGTCTGAGTTCCACAGACTGCTGTTTATCACATTATCAATTGAATGTAATCTGGCCCCCAAACCTGCAGTATGTCAGCCAATTGGCCCACAACATGGACAGCTAAAATGCAGACATCCTCGTGTTAAAGGGATATGATGCTGAGTTATGGAAAAAGGAACAAGTGTGTCTTTTATTCCTCTGAAATAGTGTTGCCTAGCCTCACATGAATCTCTCAATAATTGTCTCTTTCCTCAATGTTTGCTTGGTAAGACAATAAAGGGAAGTTGCATTGTTCCCCATATAAATTGATGCATATAGGGTAAATGGGGTTGAAGCCTTTTCCTTTTTGTTCTAACTCTTCCCTTCCTCAAAATAGTCTGATTTTTCAAATGAAATTTGGCAGTCGGCACAGTATCATGATATTCCTTAGTATTTTTGAATGGTTTGGTGTGCATTTATCAACGTTTCGAATTCAAGTTTGTACCACAATTTGATTTTTTTTTTTGTGCTAAAACTCACAAACTCAAATCCGTTTTACTGAAACTTGGATTTTCAAAATTAATTAAGTCCAAAAAACTCAGATATAAAAGATCTGGCTTCTAAAGTTTATGTAGAAGTCATAGGGAGTGAAAATGTGATTTCACATTTTTGTTCTTTGCATTTTTAGTCGATCAAGTATCTAAAATTTAAGTTTTTTCATAAATAAGCTCATATTCAAGTTTGGAGAGTTATCAAGTTTTTTCTAAAAAGCTTCACAAATCCAATTTCCCATAGGCTAACATTGACTTCGGTAGCTTTTAGGTGGCGAACTAGGGGGTCGAAGTTTTTTTTAAAGAGACAGTACTTCGACTATCGAATGGTCGAATAGTCGAACGATTTTTAGTTCGAATCCTTCGATTCGAAGTCGTAGTCGAAGGTCAAAGTAGCCCATTCGATGGTCGAAGTAGCCCAAAAAAACCTTCGAAATTCGAAGTTTTTTTACTTCGAATCCTTCACTCAAATTTAGTGAATCAGCCCCTAAAAGTAGCCATACATTATAAGATCCTCTCATTTGGTGAGGTTGCCAAATGAGTTGATCTTTCCCCTGATATGCTCACCAAAGGAAGGGCAATATCTGGCTAATCCGATCATTTGGCCCTAGTGTATTTTCTGGTGTTTCATAGCCACGACAAGCAGGCCCGGATTTGTGCAAAGGTCACCAAGGCCCGGCCTAGGGCAGTAGTATTTTAGGGGGCGGCATGCCACCCAACCACATCCACATTGGTTCAGAAACACTGGGAATGTGTGGGAAATACAATAATTCTTTACAATTTCCTGTGTGCCAATCCCCATTGCTCCAGACCTGATGATGAAATTGGGCGAGGAATGGCAGCAGGCCTAGGGGCACCGGTTATGTTAATCCTGACGACAAGTAGTCGTGTATCTTAGGCCTAAAAAACCAAAGATAATAAAATATCTGTTAAAGGAGAACTCAACCCCCAATTAAGAAAAGCCCCTACCAACTAAGCTAGATAGTCCCCTTCTCTGCTTCCCCACACATACTTCTATAGCCCTGAAAATGTCCCTAAAATATTTCTCACCTAACAGTGCAGAGTAAGAGCAGTGGAGCTTGTGGGCGCTATCTTTCAGATCGCTGGTCTTCATCTGTAATAGAGTGTCGTATGGGCGCATGCGCAGTTGGAACCGGCTTCCACTTCGTACCGACTGCGCATATGTCAAAAGTGATGGAAATTGCAGAAGAGGACCTGAAGAAATCCAAAGACGACCCAAAAAAATCCAAAGTTCCACAAGCTCTGCTGCGCTTACTCTGCACTGTTAGGTGAGAAATATTTTAGGAGCGAGGTAATTCACCGGCACAACTTGGATAATGCTGGCAGGGAAAACCCTTGCTAGTTTATTGCGGGATGCAATATTTCTCAATGATTTCTCCATTGAGAAATATTTTAGGGACACTTTCAGGGCTATTGAAGTAGGTGGGAGGGGGAAGATCTAGCTTAGTAGGTAGGGGCTTTTCATAATTGGGGGTTGAAGTCTCCTTAAATGATCAAGTCCCATTTTATAAAGTGTCTTTATCTTTCAGCATTTCCCCTTACTCATTCAAACCAAACCAACCCAGCCCCCATCATTTATTTTTCTGGTTTCTCTTGTTACATAATATTGTATAGCAACAATGTTCTTCTTCCATAATGAATAATACTCAATTGAATTTCCTTCTTATGATCTCTATATAAAATAGGGACCACATCACTAGTAACTGTGCCCAGGATTTGTTATTGACTTCCCAGCCCATAGAGCCTGTAATCTGGCACAGCGACATGAAACCATGAGGTGATGATGCCCACAATCAAATTCAGCCTTTGCTAAATGGGTAATTACATAGTTTAAATATAAATATATAAGTAAATGTGCCTTCTTTGGCGACCCAATGCACTTATAGCATGAATAGGAATATCTGTAGCTCACAAGTTACAGCAACCCCACCTCAGCTTCCTGTTCATTGCTCAGCGTAACACGGCAAAGGCTTGTTATAGCAAGACGCATGGACAGAGACGGAAAAGAAGATGGTGAAAGCTAGCATTTCCGGGAGGGGCCTGGTGCTGCCACTGACAGCTTGAGCACGGAAGGAAACTTTAATAGAACCAACTGACTATTTCAGATGAACAGTAATCCCCAAACCAGTGGCTCATCAGAAACATGTTGCTCTTCAACCCCCTTGGATGTTGCTCCCAGTGGCCTCAAACCAGTTGCTTATTTTTGAATTTCTGGCTTGGAGGCAAGTTGTGGTTGCATAAAACCCAGGTGTACTGCCAAACAGAGCCTCCTGTAGGATGTCAGTCCATGTAAGGGATACCAAATAGCCAATCACAGCTCTTGGCATCACCGGGGACTTTTTTTCATGATTGTGTTGCTCCCTCAACTCTTTTTATACTTGAATGTGTTTACAGGTAACAGAGGTTGGGTACCCCTGAAGTAGAAAATATGAAGCATATGGAATTAGTGAAATGAGGATGCTATTTTAGTTATCTTCTAGGCAAAGGAGTATTGAGTAAATACTTTAGGCAATATTTTGTAGAACTATAAACTCTTAGTACTTTGCTAAAACACCTATTTTGAGCTCTAGAAAATAGGTGGAACCAGTACCAAAGAACGAAACAAGTTTTTGCTGTTATTGTTGGTGAAGCTACAGGAGAAGCTCCTAAATGCAGTAACATGTAATAAGATAACATGTGGACTACAATTAAGCAAAAATTATAATATTGATGTTAATTAAGGCTCACAGTAGACCATTGTGGGGCTAAACCTAATCCATGTCTAACCTACAATTCAACAAGTTTTCTACATGAAAATAACAACTTGTCATGGCTCAATATTTTATCACATGAATCTTTAGCAGTGTGTGCTTCCTGAACCTTAGGAAAAAAACTGATGATAATGATGATTTGGGTAAGTCGTAGACAATTATCCACATTGCATCATCTGCACATGTCCCTGGGCTCCTTTACATGCCAATTCTTACATCTAACTATGGGGCACATTCAATTGATTAACGTTTACTGTAAAATAGAAAAAGGAATGACATTTGTTCCTCTTTTCAGATCTATGGAAAATAGTGTGAATCAACAGAAAAGCCAATGATGGTGAAGTATTATGAGTGGCTGTATGTTGTATATGGAGGTACTATTTAGGGAGGAGGGTATGGGTTGCTTATAAATAATTATGCTTTCATATTGTGTTCATTGCCTCAAGGTTACTGTGATAGGTACATCATACAGGCCTCAGGGTGTTTAAAGCAGAACCACCACCATGAGGGGCAGAAAATCTATCTGCAACGGGATAGGCCCATCATGTATATTGCAGGAAGGAAAACTGTATGTAATTTAGAAATATCCAATCTCACGGCTGTTAAACTACAAAACCTTGCATTTATCCTACAACTCTAGCCAGTCAATGGGATGCTCAAAGTTACAGATCAGCATCAGCAATCTAAGAGCTACAGATTGAACACCCATGATGTATAAACTGAATATTATATATACAGCATGATATGTGCTTTGTACTTCAATCAGCATTCCCCCCACTGTGCCCATACAGTGTTAGAGGACTAGAGCAAATGCTCGTTGTGCCCTACCCTTAAACCAGCCCTGGGTGTGTGTATATATATATATATATATATATATCATTCTATGTTGCCCACTATAGGGGATAGCTCACCAACACATGAATATACATATTAGGGAGAGGTGAAATGTTGTAGTAAATAAAGCTAAGTACATTAATTATATTCACAGGTCTGTGGCTCTGTAGGCAATGATCAAGCAACATATTCCACTAATAAACTAGATAGATCTCCTCTATTAATAAGCATGAGGAAGAGCAGCTAAATTCGAAAATATTCACAAAATGATTCTTAAAACAGGATAGTCTCAGCCCCGTCTATGTCTGGGCAGGAAGAACATTATATGCTTCTCTTGGTGTAGAATAGTTACGCTGTGGTGTCCTTACTGCTTATTGTATCCTCATAACTTACCTACTATTCATTAATGCCCCCCGTGCATTTCTACTTACCCATCGCCCACCACTACACACTTAATGGCCTGCATTTCTCATCAAGTTGATGATCTTCTGTTTGAGACTTCTACAGCCACTAAGAGGAAAAAGGGAACTAGCAAGATACAGAGAGACAGAGAGAGAAGTAGACCACAAAAGAGCAACGCTCTGAAACAGGAAAACATATTTGCTCAACCATAGAGGAACTAAATCTGTAACCCCTTGTATACCAGACGATACTAACCTGCAGCCATGTACACCACCAAAACAAATGCTCTCAAATGTAATATACTAATTTAATTGAGTGAAAAGTTCTAAAGTCTCTAAAATAACTCAGTGGCAAAAGAGTAGAAAGAGCAGCTGTTGGGGGCCTACAAGAACAGGGTTCTGCTGAGGTTTCGCAATGATGTGCATCTCCCTGGGGTTCGGGGGGATCATACATTTTTCTGTACAGTAGTGCTGCCACCCTATGGATTGATGGGGGGACAGAATAAAGACCAGTTAGAGTGAGATTGGGGGGATGCCTTTCATAGATAAACCTGGAAGCAAAGCATGAAGGCCAGTCATGGGGAGTTTTTAACTGAAAACTTATTTGCTGCTCTAGATATTCTTAAAACTGTAGCTGAATAGCTGATAAAGCAAAGATTTCATCTATACCACTGAGTTTAGGGACCCTGACCAAATGTTGAATCTATAGGAGGGCACAAACCAAAAAAGTCTAGCAACAGGCAATAGGCCTTTATTATTTGTATTATGCTATTTTCTGTCAAGTTCAGGTTTAAACCACAGATCCCCCCCCCCCAAATCCAAGAAATGTGTTTGGCTGCTTCTAGAGTGTTCAGTCAGTCATGTGATTTGGACTTTCTGGACATCTGAACATGACTATTTTTTTGCTCATATTTTAAAAAAATTATATGGTGCTTCCCTTTTTATTCTTGGATCAATTGTTTTGTCTGTGTCGACTAATCTTTCAAATCTCTCCCGATAAATGGGGCACCTCCAGCCAGCATTGCTATACATACATACAGGGTTATGATCATGCCATGTACCTGTGAGACAAGTGCTTAGATCCTGAATATAAGTAGTAAGAATTCCTGATTCAAAGAAAGATGTGATTTAGATGATTTTTTATACCAGCCAGGTGCCAACCATAGCTGTAATTCAAATAAATGGACAGATAATGCCCAGTGATAATTGAAGAATAAAAATCTGCTTCTACTGGGGGCAACATCCAAGGGGTTGGTGAGCAACATGTTGCTCATGAGCCACTGGTTGGGGATCACTGATCTAGAAGAACAAAGAAGAAATGTTCCAAGATCTTAGCTTATGTGACAATCAAAATAAACACGCTATTGTCCTTGCTCTATTCCCTGTTAGGGCAGCTCTACAGCTTGGAAACCTTTGCTACAGAGTTTGGGATAAGGTTAGATACTATTTATTGTAAGGGTTAAGATTCCAAGTAAAATTGAAATGTTGTAGAGGACCCAATTTGCCTGCAGCCATATGTAATGCTAATTTGGCAAGGCAGACCAAAAAGAGGTTACTGTCCAGCTACTGATAGGAGCATGGGTTACATGTGACTCAACACTTCAGGCTAGGGCCTTCACTAAGTGGAAGATTTCAGGAAGGGTGTAGTGCAACTACAACTCTCAGGCTACTGTGCAGTAAAAATAGGAATAATGGACGCCAGGCGGTTCTTATGATGAAACAAAAGTGCAACAGTTTATTTGTACAAGACAAATGACCTCAGGTTTACTTACAGTTATATGAGGTATGTAAATGGTCAAATGGTATTAGCAGAGCTGAGAGGTTGGATGACACAGCTGAGGAATGTGACTCCCATAAGGCATTGTAGTCAAGTAGTAATAAGGAATCCCAGGCAGATGTACCTAGAAGTGGTCTGGATCCCACCCAGTGGAGTGGTCAGGGAGAAGAAGTCTAAGCCTGATGCCCTATCCACTGTGGTCCCTTCACTAAAGGCAATCTATGAGCCTTGGGAAGCTACTCCCTCCTAAAGATCCTTGTTGGAGCACAAAGCTGCTCTTGCTATCTGAGCTCTCTATCTCACTCTCATAGAGAGTCTATAACAGATATAACCTATTCTAACTTACCTCGTTCACGGGGTTTCCTGGTCCCAGACTTAATCACTAAAGGTGCTGTCCCTTTAGAGCAATGGCTTTACTGGGCCTTGGTGTAACCAGGCTCAATGGGCACAACTCATGGATCAGAACACCAGCAGCCACAGAGGAAGATCCACCCCTTTTCAAACACTATTTTGATCTGTGGCAGGAATTAGTCATTACACCTCTTGGCCAATAACCCTGGATATTGTAAATATAACTAAATTCATGGGCTTTTGCCCAGCAACTAGGGAAAAGGAGGAAGGGTAGGGGTTTAAAGCCATAGGGACATAATAAACCTATGGGTCCCTACACATACTTTTGTTTCTCACTAGTATAACAAGCTAGTGAGAGCTAGCACTGATATGTTCTGGAAACCCTGGTATAGTTACCCAATCTGAGCATCCTGGGGAGTATAATGTCTTCCTTAACTCAATTCGCGCTATATGTCCACTGCTGTTCCTAGCTAGCTCCTCATGGAATGAGCAATATTAGACAGGCCCTCTCTGGGCAATATTGTTACCCATCTAACCTTGGCAGACCCTGTGATTGTTGGGAGGCCTTGACTGAGGGACAGTCTTCAGGATTCTAAAATGATATTGTTGCAGGGCCCAGCAAATTTTAGCTACAGCAGTTAGCCTGGTTGATTTGTTGAGATAAGAATGCTAACAATGAAGATATAACCAGCCCTGAAAAAGGGATGTCTTAAGTTACAAAAACATACTCAGGTCCCTATTTATAAATGGTCCATATTAGGATAATGGCTATTTTTGACAATTACTCATAATTTAAGCCTGTGAAGTATTGATAAAACTCGTTTTTTGCCTGCTTGCTTCAGCCACCTTCACCATATCTGCCTATTGATTTTCACAAAAAGTTTACTCACCAACTCTTTTCTTCAGAACAAAGAATGTCATCAGAGTAATGGGATCCCAGTGACATTACGTTATAGCAATGCCATTTGCCTTCCATCACTGATGGAACATTAATATGTAATTGTTATATCAACCCCCAAAAATATCACAGCCTATCCAAAAAAAGAATTCAGTTCTGCTTTGACCGTTTATAACAGAGCAGACAAATGTCAGAAAAACCCCCAACTTCAAATACTTCCTCTTGTGCCTGGCAGCAGAAGTATGTCCCTGCAGGATTCTTTAGTCCTGCCTCCATATATAGTATTCAGTTAGTGTATATATACAGTATAATAAAGGCAAAGTTGTACTCATCACTAAACATTTTAAATGATAAACCAGGGATGTAGTGAGTGACCACATACTTCATACAGTCACAATACAGTCATAAAAAAGTAATCTGCGCTCACCCATATCAATGTGATTTATGACATTAACGAGGAAATGTAATAAAAGAAAACATACTAAAATAGAACAAAAATTAGCAGTTTGCAATGCAATATCCTTAATTTAAAAATGAATTATTACATTGTACACCTTCTTATAAATGCCACATTTTTTGGTACATCCCGAGCACAGAAAATGCAATGACACCGAGGCCCACTAACTATAGAGCACTAAACAGGACTGATGGTCTGGGGGGCAAATTATTGTCTTAAACTCCGGCCACTTAAAGGGCACCAATCATAACTAAAATCATTTCCTAAGTAAAAACACTATGTGAAAGTTCAAGAAATCCGATTTTTAAAACAGTTAGAATTGTTTGTATAATTTAAATCATCAGCTCACTATACCTTCTGCAAGATATCCCCTATCTTCACTACATTCCTAGCTGAGGCAGGCATCTTGGATTTCACTGGCTCCTCCTACCTATATCTTCCCAGCCAACTGCAGCTCTGAAATCTCGCACATGCTCAGTTGAAATTCCTTGCTTGCTTATCAACCCTTCTAAGCTACTTTCAAATCAGCCAAACCTCTGTGTTAGCTGCTGTTCAGTAGTGCTGCCACCTGCTGGAAGTTAGTGTGTGTCCTTCATTTGCATAATAACATCACCAGCAGGGGACAAGATAGGGAAATCTCCTGATACTTCTAGTGGAGGAGTTTACTAAAACAAGACATTCTGGGTAGAATACTCAAAGCAGTGTTACAATCTGAGCATGCTCCTGAAATTTGCATATTATAGTCTCTGTTATAGTCTAAGTATGGCCTCCTTCAGTGAAAGAACCCATTTGACAAAGTAAGGGATTTTTTAAAACCTGCAGTTTTTTTCAAAAAACGATATATGTAGCTTGATTAAACATGTTTATGTTGTACTGGTCAGATTGTTAATATGTGTTTGATTTTGGGTGTGATAGGTGCCCTTTAAAAGTCATATTTGACCAAAGTATGTTTTTAAAGCAAAAACAAATACCTGCCCATGCAATGAAAACCTTTGTTTGCTTCTTCTATTTTATAATACATAGAAGCGATGTAAAATATATACTTTTACTTATGCAGAGGCTGGAGGCAAATAAGGAAGCAGTTGCAATGCTGCATAGTCTAGTCTTGGGGAACCAATAATGCCTTCGCTATTTGTCTCTTACTTTTTCAACTGGCTACTTTGTTGCCTGACTGCTCTTTTTAACTCCTTTCCTCCTCTATACCAGCAGGGTGTGCTGTTGCATTCTCTCCTCCACTTGAGAAAGGATTTGGACCTGAAGCATTGTTGCTTGTTGGAGATCCCAGCCATGTAAACCAATAAATACTTTTCAAGTTGACTTTACGGAGGGTGCTGTGACATCTATTGATGCTGCATTCTCTCCTTCAGTCAGGAATTCTACTTTCTAGGAAAACATGTATCTTCTATTGATGCTGCATTCTCTCCTTCAGTCAGGAATTCTACTTTCTAGGAAAACATGTATCTTCTACTAGTGCAGAGCTGTCCAACTTTTTTGGTACTGAGAGCCGGATTTTTTCTGGCCTACATGGTGGAGGGACGATAATGGAAGAGAGTGTTGACCACTCCCTGTTTTTTAAACCAAACCCACTTTAAACCACACCCATGTTACCACAAGACCATGTCCACATTAATGGTGGTAGCACACCAAAAAACCTAATAGCTGGTGCTCACTGCAGGGATATCACTCATCACCCATATGTGAAACAAGTTTATTAAGTCATATTAATACATACCCTTAAATCCATATGCCTCATTCTCCCATGTAGGTGACACAGCAACCCCCAGCACATGATTAAACAACTTGAGGACCCCAAACAAGTATTTACAAATTTTAACAAACTCCACCAGGTTCACCTCCCACAGGCAGAGCATGGTACACACAGGCAGATTAGGACAGGAAGAGTATGAAACACACAGGGAGCATAGGGCAGGCAGAGTATGGCGCACACAGGGAGGATATGGCAGAAAGAGTATGACACACAAAGGGAGCATAGGGTAGGCAGAGTATGGCACACACAGGGAGCGTAAGGCAGGCAGAGTATGGCACACACAGGGAGCAAAAGGCAGGCAGAGTATGACACACACAGGGAGCATAGGGCAGGCAGAGTATGGCACACACAGGAAGCATAGGGCAGGCAGAGTATGACACACACAGGGGGCATAGGGCAGGCAGAGTATGGCACACACAGGAAGCATAGGGCAGGCAGAGTATGACACACTCAGGGAGCATAGGGAAGGAAGAGTATGGCACACACAGGAAGCATAGGGCAGGCAGAGTATAACACACACAGAGAGCATAGGGCAGGCAGGTGAGGTGTTACAGGTGTGAACAATACAGGGGGATATCAGTCTGGATTTGATTGAATTAAAGGTGTGAAAAATACAAGAGGCATTGCAGTCTGAATTTGAGGTGTAAACAATGCAGGGGCCAGTTAATCTCAGTGCTGATACCTTTTACAGTTTACACAAGGTAAGCAGACACAGCAGGCACACTTTCATGTGGGGGGCCACGCAAGGGGGGCACCGGTTGTACAGCACTGTACTAGTGGTTGCTGATGCTGAGTACCCCCTGAAAAGTGGTTTTCACCATGCCTCGTGAATTAAATGTCTGTTCAGGGTATTGCACTGATAACCACAGGGGTAATAATCTGATCTCTAACATTGGAGCATGTAGGAACATGATTTTAAAAAAGGGGGAACATTATGCAATATTTTCAAGATGCTGTTAATACAATGCATTAAGCATTTTAAAGGCGCAGTCAAAAGACTTTCCATTAATAATTAGATAGATATTCCATTAATAATTACTATTCTGTGCTATATCCAGCAGAGAGCACTAAAATGCCACAAAATGCAGTAATGCTGCATGATGTGGAAATACAATTGGGTCATAATATTATTAGGTAAAGGCTTGGGGCAGGAATTTCCTGAACTGATTTTTCACTGAGCACTGAAATTTTATACCTGAAAATGATAAACTCATTTGACAACTTTTTAGTGTTTATCTGTGTGTCAACATGCATTCCTTGTATTAAACACCTCAGCCGTGCTTTGTGCTGGTTTATACCAGAATCCATTTAGTAGTTCAGGGAAATTACTGTCTAATTCAACCCCCCCACCACCAGTCTGTCTATTTCAATCTAGTATAACCAATTATTCATGTTATTCATTCTATTGGCCTGGGACTCGCGGAATAAATAAGCTGTTTATACAAGGGAAAACTGTTAGGCTTGCTATTAGAATACTGAATATCTTGGGAACTATAGGGAAACTTTTGTATAATGAATAATAATAATAATAACAATCGCTATAATTATTCATAGTAGTAAGAGAAGTAATTATTATTGTTATTGGTATAATTATTGTTAGTATTATTGAGATAGTGGTACTTTCAAGATTTTATCATGAATTCTCCATGATAGCTCTTAAAGCTAAGTGTTTTTCTTACATTCCAAATGTGCCCTTTGTCACCCCAGCCCCCACTACTAACTGGTGTCAGAGACAAACTGGGGTGCCAGGGCCCACCAGCAGGGCCGTAATTAGGGGAAGGCAAAGAGGCACATCCATAGGGTGAAAATCTGTAGGGGCGCCAGGCACAGTACTTTTTCTGCCTCCTCCTCTAGTTTGAACCCCCGTTTCCCCCACTTACAGCAGCAATTTCCATGTCCAGGAGCACAACTTTGGGGCGTGCGCTCATCCAAGCATTTGTGCACACACTTGTTTGTGTGAGCACATGAGAAGGGGGTGACGGTCTGCCTGGTTGCCGAGGGAGCCTGGCTGACTTGGCCTGTCACTGTCTACCAGAAAACTATACCAGAAGTCTACAGGTCCACTGTACAAAAAATGTTTTCTTCTCTCTTCACTCATCTGTTTATTCTCGTATTTGCATTACATACATACTATAACCTATTCTTGCCTATACTTGTCCTCTTTGATCTCATATAGGAATGAAGAAAGGCTATGGTATAGACATACAAGGTATATAACTGGTTGAGCAGGAGGGCACGTTAACAACTGGGCTCAATGGGAGCTTTCCTGGTATACTGGTGTGCCAGTCTGACATGGCTTAGTTGTGGGACAAAAGAGCACTGTTTGAAGCTGGAACATTGAGGGGCATGGGTCAGTAGCAGGGGAATTTTAATTTCTGTGAAAGTTTACCTTATAATTTAATTGTCACAGGCACTATTACAATCACTTGTCTTGTCTCACCAGCAAACAGGGTCCACCCTCTCACTGTACAATATTCTTAAATGACCTCTTATATACATGAGGCACCTCAATTAAGTGATTTTGTCACATATAGATATCAGCTATGGTAGTCACTGTGCTGGTGTAAGGGATATAACTCCTGGTATTCTGCATTTTGTGCTCGTTGTGTCTGCAAGGGTC
Organism: Xenopus laevis; assembly: GCF_017654675.1. NCBI lineage: Eukaryota > Metazoa > Chordata > Amphibia > Anura > Pipidae > Xenopus > Xenopus laevis. The sequence goes on along the minus strand of NC_054377.1, from coordinate 121,296,581 downwards.
TGTATTGAGATAATTGAGATAAAGTCCTCTATGGGTCTGTATTAAAAGACTTGACATGAACCAGTGCACCTGAGATCTGACCTGCAACTGCTCACCCTCATTTCCCTGAAGTTTCAGCCTACCTGATCCCGCCCAATGACGAGTGTAGTCAACGGGTACCCAACCTGGTACAAGACTCCAAAGGGAATCTAAGAAACAGAAAATTGCTCACCTGTATTAGGTTAGAGAAATAGATATGGTAAATGATTAATGGTGCCACAACCAAATATCAGTCTAAATCTGCATCTTTACTCTTAATAGAAAATAATAAATACTAAGCTAAAATAATTAATCATACAACTGGCAGTTACAGTATATTCTCCAGCTGAGGGTCTCAGAGTTAATATATTGCCCCAGGCCCCCTCTGGCTTTTCAGCTTAGAGGTTTGCAAAAGAAAAAGCTGATCTCTTTTACCTGGTATTACCCTATTTCCTCTGAATGATTCCCTATCAAACTACTCATCTGGGCTCATGACTCACCAAATCCAACCAACCAAGCAAACATCAACGTGAATATCTCTAAAGCAACAAAATGAAAGCGGCATGAGATACAGTTGATACTTTTCTGCCCATTGAGGACTGTGATATTATGAAATGAATATACAAATGTAGGGATGTGTAAAATAGCCACCCCTAGTATTATGTGCAGGCAGTCCCTCAATGTTATGGACACCTAACTGGGTCCTAAAATACAGTTGGGAGGGGTACTGTTTGCTCTTCTTGCTCTAAGCTATGGCCCTTGCTGCTTTTCACAGTGACCAGCAGATGGCACTGTACTAGGATATAAAAGGCTCTGAAGCCATGTTTATCCTTTTTTTGCTGGCTCTAGCCTGAGCTAACAGGCTGAGTTGGTGTGGAACCTGATTGTTTTAGGATTAGTCAGGATAGGCTACTCACCATTATAGGTCACTCTAGGAGTGACAGACAGACAGATTATTTAGCTGAGCAGCTCAAGGCTCTGACGAGGAGAGTCAGAGGGATTAAGATCCCGGGTACTAATAGCCCAGAAGTAGGGACTTAGGGGCCGATTCACTAAGGGTCGAATATCGAGGGTTAATTAACCCTCGATATTCGACTAGGAATTAAAATCCTTCGACTTCGAATATCGAAGTCGGAGGATTTAGCACAGATAGTTCGATCGAACGATCGAAGTATAATTCCGTCGATCGAACTATTAAATCCTTCCAATCGAACCTCCCCATAGGCTAACATTGACTTCGGTAGCTTTTAGATGGCGAACTAGGGGGTTGAAGTTTTTTTTAAAAAGACAGTACTTCGACTATCGAATGGTCGAATAGTCGAACGATTTTTACTTTGAATCCTTCGATTCGAAGTCGTAGTCATAGTGGAAGGTCGAAGTAGCCCATTCAATGGTTGAAGAAGCCCAAAAAAAACTTCAAAATTCGAAGTTTTTTAACTTCGAATCCTTCACTCAAAGTTAGTGAATCGGCCCCTAAGTGTAAAGGAATAGGGTAGATAGATTCCCCTCAGGTTCCACTTAGGGAAAAGGCTGAAAGCTGGGTGTACCTTTATTGCTGCTGAGCTTGTCCTCTAGCCTGTGGGGACTAATACTGACCAAATGGTGCTGTGAGTATTGCCTATTCAATGTGATCCCAAATCCTGTCATGCTCTATTGTATACTTCACTGAGGATTGTGTATGTTCAATAAACCAGTTCATGTTTAAGTTATAAGAACCACTGGCGCCCAATTATTGTACCCTGAATCCAGTTACAGTTGCACTACACCCTGCCTCCACACCGTTGCGAGGGCTCACTCCCTAAGGTTACAGGTCTCATCCGGAGCGCATTTGGGAGTGGGGCTCAATAGTAGAGTAAATAACACACAATTTACTATAGCGCTACACAGGTATAGGACTTGTTATCAAAAATTATGAGAACCTGGGGATTTCCAGATAAAGGAACTTTCTATAATTTGGATCTTCATATCTTAAGTCTTCTAAAAAGTCATTAAACAAACCCAATAGGCTATTTTTAACCACCAATAAGGTTTGATTAAATCTTATTTAGGATCAAATACAAGGTACTGTTTTATTAGGAAAAAGGAAATCATTTTTAAAAATGTGCATTATTTGGAAAAGTTGGGAAGGAGGCTGAACGTGGTAGCAAGACTCATAGGGGTATATTTATCAAAGAGTAAAGTTAGAGATCGCCACAGTCCACTAGCGTGAAATACCACCTCTCTCCATTCATTTTTATGGGATTTTTAAAGGTGTATTTATCAAATGGTGAACTTTCACTCTTTGATAAATACGCCTTTAAAAATCCCATAGAAATGAATGGAGAGAGGTGGTATTTCACGCTAGTGGACTATGGGGTGCCGTTTGTCCCAAATACATTCTGTATACAAAACTATCCCTAATACACAGAATGAATGTCTCTCATGTTATATAAGTATTTGTGACCATACACAGAGAAAAAAAATATACAAAAGACTTATTTCTATTAAAGAATGAGAACAAAATCTGGTTAGTGCACAAAAGGATGTCATTATATCACAAACTCCATTCTGTACAGTTTAACAAGCAATCTGTCTCACAAATGTATAACCTCCATGTAACGGACACACTTATGTGCAAAGTTACTTACAGAATGAATTATGTAAAAACAAAGTTGGACATAATATATAATAGTGTAACTAACTAGTGCTTGTCAAGCTAGATTTGACTGACAAAATAGATATCTGTGACAGAAAGCAAGATTTTATAGCACAGGATTCATTCTTTCCACAAAATGACAGTTTTGTTTCACAAAACAGATAAAATAACCATTCTGTGAAGCAACACTGTCAGTCACATTCCTGAACCAATAAGAACAAAGCTTATTGCCATATACAAACAAAATGAGAAGTTGCCAGCTCTGCTCCACATGGCTAAGGCAAAATATCTGACCTGCTATAGTGGGCGCCCTCTAATGTCCCCTGTGCTGCATAGTAATAAACATGAACAAACCTTTCCTAAAAGAGCTGCTGTTAAACACTACAGGTTCATAAATGGAAGTTTTTACAAATGGCCGAGAAATATAATGCTGCACTTATAATGATTGTAGAGAAAGAAAAGTATGCAAAACTTCTATAAATATGATCATTTTAGGTGATATGGCAATTCTTATTGTAGTAACCTGCTTGTGTGGCCATTTTGGTTAAGGGCATTCATGCTGTTTTGCCATTATCTTATGACTCACTCCTGTTCCTCTTCCTGTCTAAGCTAAGAGCAATAATGGGACAGGCCACACCCACCTGCAATGTTGTATTAAATGTACCAGAAGTTACTGTGCTTGTCTGGCTGCTTTGCCTGACTCTCAGAGACAGTTATAAGTTTTGTATGTGATAGTTAGACTCCAATGTCTCCTCCTAGCTGTAATCTTGCACCAATTAGCTTGTAGTAGTCTCTAAATAATGTGCTTAGCTATAGTTCAACTACTACATAATAGATTTTGCCAGAGACTTGGGACTGATCATGTGCATCACACATTGTGTATAGTATGATGTGTAGGTTATATGAGCAGCCACTCCTGAGTACTGTGTGTAAACAAAAGGCTTCAGGACTTCGACTTCACCTCCTTTCGTGAATTCGGGACTTTTCACCACTTCGGGACTTCAGCTTCGTCTTTTCGGAACTTCCGCATTCGGTAATATGCGAAATGGCCGCACGGCTCGGGCGCTCGTAAAGAGGACCCAGCTCTTTGAAAAATGCAGCACTTCTGGGCCCCCCTTCAGGCCCGGAACACTTGTCCCCCCCCTGCTGGCGGCCCTGGACATGCATGTGACATGGGCGCAGTTGTGCTCTCTGCTCTAGTGTTGTGCCCCCCTCGACCCACTCTGATGTGAAAGGGTTAAGCATTGGGCAAGTAAGGGGACGGCATCATTAGAGTCTTTTGTTATAAATAAATATAAAGCATTGTGCAGCTTGTTGTTTCTATATAAATAGATTATGATCCCCTAAAATTGCCCCTGCCTAAATGACCCCCTTTTGTTTACACACAGTACACAGGAGTGGCTGCTCATATAACCTACACATCATACTATACAGAATGCGTGGTCATACCTCCCAACATTTTGGAAGTAAAAAGAGGGACAAAAAATATTTGACATGTAGCGCGGTGAATTTTTTTGACCACACCAATTTTGTGGCCACACCCCTTAATTACCATGTTCATTTTACAAAGTTTGGCAGGTTATAAAAGTTTGAAAATATTTCTCCTTATCTAAACTGTTAAAATTACTTATTTTCTTATCTCAAAATTGTTACAAAGTATCTTAGTTGCACCTGTTAGCTGTACTGGCCTCTCTGCCAAAAGCCAATTAAGTTAGAAATTTTGGACACAATAAAGATCTTTACATTTTGAATTGGTGCCTGCTGGAAGTCTGCGTTCATTGAGTGCCTGCTCCTTTTTACATTTCGGTTCATCCGCCCCCTATGCTGAGGGCTCAGAGCAGTGCACCTGGGCGACTTCCCTTACGTGGTGAGTAATTTGTTTACCACATTGAAGTACCCATACTAAAGAGGACTTCTTGTAAGTTAGAAATTTTGTTTCTTTTTCTGGCTGTTCAGTGCAGAGAAAAGAGGGACTTTCCAGTACAAATGAGGGACCTCAGGTTGAGCTGTCAAAAGAGGGACTGTCCCTCTGAAAAAGGGACAGTTGGGAGGTATGTGTGCACATGATCAGTCCCAAGTCTCTGGCTAAATCTATTATGTAGTAGTTGAACTATAGCTAAGCACATTATTAAGAGACTACTACAAGCTAATTGGTGCAAGATTGCAGCTAGGAGGAGACATTAGAGTCTAACTATCACATACAAAACTTATAACTGTCTCTGAGAGTCAGGCAAAGCAGCCAGACAAGCACAGTAACTTCTGGTACATTTAATAGAAGATTGCAGGTGGGTGTGGCCTGTCCCATTATTGCTCTCAGCTTAGACAGGAAGAGGAACAGGAGTGAGTCATAAGATAATGGCAAAACAGCAGGAATGCCCTTAATCAAAATGGCCACACAAGCAGTTTACTACAATAAGAATTGCCATATCACCTAAAATGATCATATTTATATAAGTTTTGCATACTTTTCTTTCACTACAATCATTATAAGTGCAGCATTATATTTCTCAGCCACTTGTAAAAAACTTCCATTTATGAACCTGTAGTGTTTAACAGCAGCTCTTTTAGGAAAGGTTTGTTCATGTTTATTACTATGCAGCACAGGGGACATTAGAGGGCACCTCTATAGCAGGCCAGATACTTTGCCTTAGCCATGTGGAGCAGAGCTGGCCACTTCTCATCGTGTTTGTATATGGCAATAAGCTTTGTTCTTATTGGTTCAGGAATGTGACTGACACTGTTGCTTCACAGAATGGTTATTTTATGGAAAGAATGAATCCTGTGCTATAAAATCTTGCTTTCTGTTGCAGATATCTATTTTGTCAGTCAAATCTAGCTTGACATGCACTAGTTAGTTACACTATTATATATTATGTCCAACTTTGTTTTTACATAATTAATTTTGTAAGTAACTTTGCACATAAGTGTGTCCGTTACATGGAGGTTATACATTTGTGAGACAGATTGCTTGTGAAACTGTACAGAATGGAGTTTGTGATATAATGACATCCTTTTGTGCACTAACCAGATTTTGTTTTCATTCATTAATAGAAATAAGTCGCTTCTATATTTTTTTTCTCTGTGTATGGTCACAAATTCTTATATAACATGAGAGACATTCATTCTGTGTATTAGGGATAGTTTTGTATACAGAATGTATTTGGGACAAACGGCACCCCATAGTGGACTGTGGCGATCTCTAAAGGTGGCCATACACGGGCCGATAAAAGCTGCCGACAGACCAAGTCGGCAGCTTATTGGCCCGTGTATGGGGGCCCCCGACGGGCTTCCCCGATCGAGATCTGGCCGAAAGTCGGCCAGATCTCGATCGGATGGGGTTAAAAATCCCGTCGGATCGCGGCCGCATCTGTTCGTTGATGCGGTCCCGCGATCCGACCGCCCGTTTGGCGAACGCTAGGATCCGATCGTTGGGCCCTAGGGCCCACGATCGGATCAGCCCGATATTGCCCACCTCAAGGTGGGCATATCGGAGGGAGATCCGCTCGTTTGGCGACATCGCCAAACGAGCGGATCTATCCGTGTATGGCCACCTTAACTTCACTCTTTGAGAAATATACTCCCTAGTAACAAATGGATAAACCAACAGCAGTATTTAGATGTGAGAACAAATAAAAGGGTAGTAAATACATGGGGGTAAATTTACGAAGCGGCAAAAATACGTCTTTGCACCCATCGCACTTTGCCAGGCGAAAATTCGATGGGACAAAGCTAATTTACTAAAATGCGATGTTTCGTCCTGACTGACGGACGCTGGTGAATTTTCACTAGCGTTATTTCGGGAATGTGAGCAAATTAAAGCGAAGATGCTCTAGCGTTCAATTCTGCCTATCGCAAATTCATTAGAGGCCTTGCACTCAGGCTAATTTGCATACGGCGGGAAATTTAGAGTTGAATGGACCTCTTTCTGTTACATGTTGCATCTAAAACATTACATTGACACTGATAACTACTGTCCAGGGAACCTTAATAAATTCAATAGAGTTGTTTTAATGCCCTACATATGAGCCCACTGTAAAATAATGTTCCATATGTTAGAAAATGTATGGGTTTGGCGAAAGAGTAAAGTTCAGTAAAATCCGCATTTTGGTAAATTTGCCTGGTGATAAAGTCCGAATCACTGCTAGCGTCTATCTCCTTCGCTAGCAAAATGATGCCTGCGCCTGTTGGTAAATCAGTGAAGTCCCTGCGGGAGGAAACGCTGGTGAATCGTCACTTCATAAATCTGCCCCATGGAGTTCAAAGGCTGAGGTTGCCACCCTTTTTGGCATATCTTTGCTTGCCAGGATGGGGAGCGTGTCCGCGAGGGGCATGATGTAAGTGGGTGGCCCAGTGATGTTGAGGGGCGAGGCCAGGTCATGGACATTGGAATCGTGAGGGGATTTGGTAAGAATTGTAGCTAGAAAGGAAAGAAATGGGCAGGCTTAGGGAGGATTGGAGGCAGGCCCGGGAACAGATTGACTAGTGATTACAAATTTACCAGCAATTACATTGCCGGCAAGTTATTATTTGTATTTTACTGGCTAGGCTGATGAAATACCGGCCTGGTGGCAACCATATTAAAGGCTGATAAAGCTGATTCTTCCCAGGAAAAACTCTAATGTTTTCATGTAATAAAGAATAAAAAGTATAATACAGGCCTAGTCACCTATAGCCACCCATCAACGGAAAGCATTTACTGGTCACATGGTCAATAGCAACCAAATACAAAACCAATTGCTGTTCTGTATTCACTGTTGTATTAAGGTCACTGGATGGCGCTTTTACGAATATAATTATAATGCCGTTCCACTGGCTCGCTCTAGTTTCCTGTTTGTCTATTTGTCTTTTCCCCAACTTGTTGACCACGCCTGCCATGTTTTCCTCTAGTACACATTCCAGATTTAGAATAGGCCCTGACATTTCAAGTATACAAAGGCCTTCATAGACCCATTAAATAATGGCTGCCTGTGTGTTGTCTTTCTACAGCCAATCTGCCATTTGCCAGACTATACAGATGCAAATATGGATACCATACATTTCTAAAAACCAACAAAGAGTTGGTGCATAGACTTAGGGATGGTAGAATTTCCCTAAGTTCCTAGGGCACAGGCTGAAAGCTAGGGTACCTTCTCAATTGCTGTTTAACCACTGCTGTAATGTTCCCTTGCCTGCAGGGATCCAGCTGTTCTCTGGTGCTGTGAGTATATGCTATCCTTTATGCTATATGTTCTCTGTACTCCATTGTGGATTGTCGTGTAAATAAACTCAGTACCTTTTTCTGGCGTCAGTGCAGAAGATCAAAGAGAAACTCAGGACAGTTCAATAAGAAACCAGGACTGCGGGCTGAGCTGTCAAAATCAGGACTGTCCCATGAAAAACGGGACAGTTGGGCGGTATGTTATAGGGCATACAGATATGTACAGTGACATAACTAGATGTTATTTAACCCCACAGCAAATTCAACTTAAGGCCCCAAAACATTAGTAATACAACTGATTCTAAGAAGATATATGGAAATTGCTTATTATTTAGGGCCATACTAGGCCCCCTACCCTTCTGGGCACTCCTACAACCGCAGGGTCTGCTTCCTCTGTAGTTACACCCCTGGATATGTAGCTACAGCAGCTGGTATAAAGGGCAATGCTCTTTGTAGATGCCTTGTGACACCATGCTCATCATGGATGGGATGGTTGGAGGCCCAGCTCCATGCCCTCTGGCCCCTGTCCCTACTGGTTTGAAAGACTTATGCAAGAAGTGATTGAATAGCTCTGCCTGTGCAACTGTGATGCATCAGTAGCAGGACAAGTGGCCAAAACAAGATTGTAAAGGTACCATGTTCTGATATGATTAGCTTCTATGCTATAGGGATGCTGTGTCTGCTAGTTTGTAAAGCGTGTATGTATGTATAGAGTATTACTTGGTAATTGTATTATAGAAAAGGGATAAGAATTTAACTACAGATATACAGAACCAGAAACCCATTATACAGAAAGCTGTGAATTATGGGATGGTCATCTCCCATACACACATATTCACTAAGCGCCGCGCCTAACTTACTTCGCAAATTCACTAACGAACGCTGGCGTAACGTCGCTAGTGTTACTTCGCACCCTTACGCCTGGCGAATTTGCGCAACGGACGTAACTACGCAAATTCACTAACGCGCGCATTGTACTGAACGCTACCTTTTACGCCAGACTTCCTTTGCCACCTCAGACCAGGCGAAGCGCAATAGAGTAGATAGGGATTGCTTCAAAAAACGTTCAAATTTTTTCTAAGTCCCAAAAAACGCTGGCGTTTTTTCTATATTATGGGTGATAGGCTGAAAAAGATCGAACATTTTTTTTGGGGCTCCCCTCCTTCCCCCCTACATTTCCTAACTCATGGCAATTTAACTATACAGTGGGCACATGTATAGGGCAAAATACAATTTTTATTTGATGTTTTAAAGGTTTTCCAGGCATTTGTAGTGCTGCTACATATTCCTCCATTGAAATTTGAATTTGGCGCCGTATGCAAATTAACCATCGCTAGCGTAACTTCGCTTCGCTTAGTGAATCAACGCTACCCCTGAGCGCAACTTCGGATTTTAGTGAATTTGCAGAGCGCTGGCGAAACTACGCCTGGCGAAGTGCGGTAAAGTTACGCCTGGCGCAACTACGAATCTTAGTGAATTTGCCCCTATAGACTCCATTTTAATCAAACAATTCAAACAAATTTCCTTTTTCTCTGTAAAAACAAAACAGTACCTTGTACTTGAGCCCAACTAATACATAAGTAATGCTTATAAGTGGGGGAAACAATCCTATTGGGTTTATGTTAATATTTAAATGATTTGTAGCAGAATTAAATTATGGGAATCCAAATTACAGAAAACAACCTTTATCCGGAAAGCCTCAGGTCCCAAGCATTCTGGAGAACACAATTATTTTAAATGATATTAAAAAAAAAATAACAATTCTATAAAAATATATGCAAAATAAGAGACCCTTTTCTGTTTGCTGCACTAAGTCCCAGTTTTGCCCTTTTGATTTTTTCTCATGAATATAAAGGTATACAACGGACCGGCAGGGCTTATCTTGACAACAGGTGAAAAGTACCTAAACACATTTATAAAACACACTGGATTAAACCAGTGAAAAACCAGTGAAAATATTTTACAGGATACAAATAAATATGACGTCAGTTCAAGGGAATAGTGAATTATTTTAATTTGTTTCTGTCCCTGGCCCTTTAATACTTTTTATAATCAGTACTTAAATGTGCGTGTTATGAAAGCTACATGGAGCGTTTAACAGAATTCTTTAAGCGTTATAGATTAATCGAATAAAGGGTTTTCTTTCTCAAATTATCGTGTTCATAGCAACAGCACTTCAGGTGTCGCAGTCTTTTATCTGCCTAATGCACGTTGCCAATAAAATCCCTGCTTTACTTGACTTAACGTGCCATCTAGTGGTAGATTTGTGTACAATAACCCCATTTTTCACCTTGAACAGTAAAACTATTCTTTTCAGAATATAACTTATATAATAAAAGCATGTCTGTCCTAATGTAAACTCTGTTCTCTTTATGTTACCAGCTGAGTCAAGTCAGTTTGGTCTTTGTTAAAAAGTTTGTACATCTCAAACAATGCTCAGGTGCGGCTTTGTAACATAACAGGAAGGTCGTCTTTTGAGAATGAATGACAGTATTGGCAGAAGCTACGGAATATGCATTCAGATTAATGCAATATAAAAAAATATTGGGTAAGGGTCTATACACAGGTAAGGCCAGTCCTATAATGAGGAGAGGTAAAGTGAGTACAAATAAAAGTAAGAATAATAAGGGAAGTAGTGCTGGCTGTATCTAGAAGGCAATGTCATATTGTAATGATGACATAGTGCAACTCTCTATAGCAATTCAGGTTAAAAGGATCTATGTGACCAAGAGGAGCCGGATGCCTGATAGATGCAAGATCCGCTACATGACAGCATAACATGACGGGACAACTAGGCTATTGCGCACTCCCTTACAAACTCATACTACAGTCATTTAAGGTCCTTTTTAACACAGCCTGGGTGGGAAATTGAATGCAACATCTATTTCCTTTTTCTCTGTAATAATAAAACAGTACATGTATGGAATCTGTTATCCAGAATGCTCGGGAACTGGGGTTTTCCAGATAATGGATCTTTTCATAATTTGGATCTTCACATACCTCCCAACTGACCCATTTTCAGTGGGACACTCCTGCCTTTGACAGCTCAACCCGCAGTCCCGGATATGTACTGATAAGTTTCTCTTCGATCTGCTGCCCTGAACTGTTGTAGGGTTGGGGCACAGGACAAAACAGACTTTGCAGGGTGTAGTTATTTATATGAAGTAGGACTGTTTTACCTGCTGTTAAAGTAAAATACCCAGGACCCACTGACAGCTGGTACAGATATGGGACCTGTTATACAAAATGCTTGGGACGTGAGGTTTTCTGGATAACGGGTATTTTGCATCGGGGAATTTGGGATTTGAATCGTTATACCTTAAGTCTACTAAAGAATCATGTAAACATTAAATAAACCCAATAGGCTGGTTTTGCTTCCAATAAGGATTAATTATACCTTAGTTTGGATCAAGTACAAGATACTGTTTTATTATTACAGAGAAAAAGGAAATCATTTAAAAAAAACATTTGGAGTCTGTTAGAGATGGCCATTTTATATTTGGCACTTTCTGGATTCCGTGTTTCCGGATAACGGATCCCTTACCCCCACGTTTACTTCTCTTGCACTGGAGTAGGATGGGAGAGGGCCTTATTGCTAACTATCTCTTTGCATTAAAAGGGCAGAATTTTGGGTTTAAAACTGTGAATTTGACTCTTGGGGGCCGATTCACTAACTTCGAGTGAAGGATTCGAAGGTAAAAAACTTCAAATTTCGAAGTTTTTTTTGGGCTACTTTGACCTTCGACTTCGAATCGAAGGATTCGAAGTAAAAATTGTTCGACTATTCGACCATTCGATAGTCGAAGTACTGTCTCTTTAAAAAAAACTTCGACCCCCTTGTTCGCCATCTAAAAGCTACCGAAGTCAATGTTAGCCTATGGGGAAGGTCCCCATAGGCTTGGCTAACTTTTTTTGATCGAAGGATATTCCTTCGATCGTTGGATTAAAATCCTTAGAATCGTTCGATTCGAAGGATTTTATCGTTCGATCGAAGGAATTATCCTTCGATCGTTCGATCGAACTATCTGCACTAAATCCTTCGACTTCGATATTCGAAGTCGAAGGATTTTAATTCCTAGTCGAATATCGAGGGTCAATTAACCCTCGATATTCGACCCTTAGTGAATCGGCCCCTTAAAGTTACTAGGAAGGCTGGTAAAGTGCCACCAGATGCAACCTTGCCTTATGGCTGAAACAACACTGGATTTTGTCCTTCAGTTTCCATTGATTTACTTTTTCTCTGTAATAATAAAATGGTACTTTGTACTTGACTCCAACTAAGATATAATTAATCCCTATTAGCTGCAAACCCAGTCTATTGGGTTTTTTAATGTTTAAATGAATTTTAAGTACACTCAAATGTATGAACATCCAAATTATGGAAGGACTCCTTATACGGAAAAAAAACAGGTCCCAAACATTTTGGATAACAGGTCCCATACTTGTATAAATTACTACAGGAAGCTTCTTGCAGAACATTTGGGCCAGGTATCTGTAATTGTTCTTTTGCAGTGTAGGCATTATTACTGTATGCACTAACTGAAGGTTATAGTCTGTGCTTGGAATTGGGCATAACTTGTGCATAACTTGCTTAAAGCTTGGTTCAGAGGCTGTGAAGACTTAATTTTGCCACTGTCTCTTTATGCTCTTGATATTGAGCATACCCTGTTTGGACATACTGTATATATTATTTATAATGACATTCTACTAAGTTTTGTGCCTCTTTGCAGCAATGTGCTGTGCAGATTTGTTTCCACTGTGACTGATGCTGCTCCCACAATAATAAGATAATAGCCTTATCTTTAAAGAACTGTCATTTCCATTTCACCATTGAAAAACCCCTGCACTCCCTATTCATTTCTATGGGTTTTTTTAGAGGCATATTTATCATTAAGTGAAAGTTAGAGTTCAGCATTTGATAAATATGCATCCCATAGGCATGGATATGGAGTGGTGAGCTCTAATTTTACACTTTGATAAATCTGCCCCAGATGTAATAAAAGGCACTAAGTTTGCCCAGGAGCAGTAACCCACAGCAACCCAATAAAATGTTTGCATTTAAACTGGTGACCAGTAAATGCTACTTGTTACTATTAGTTGCTATTAGTTACTGCTCCTTAGCAAACAGTCGGGGGAAATGTAATAAAAGTTGGTAACGGAAAAACTATTCGCAATGCGAAAAGTTATGCCTTTGGGCGGACAAATTTTGGTTTGCGCGAATTTAATGTAGCTTTTGTGAACCAGGAAGCTGTTTAGTGACCACTTCCGACTGTCTAAGACCGTTTGCGAATTTTATAGTTTGTGCAGTAAAAGTAATAAAACTTCTTACTATAAGGGGTAAATTTATCAAAGAGTGAAGTTCCGCCACTAGAGTGAAATTCCGCAGCTCTCAATTCATTTCTATGGGATTTTGAAAGGCGTTTTTATCAATGGGTGAAAGTGAAAGTTCACCCTTTGATAAATACGCCTATAAAAATCCCATAGAAATGAATGGAGAGTGGCGGAATTTCACTCTAGTGGCGGAACTTCACTATTAACTTCACTCTTTGATAAACATACCCGTATAGTGCCTTGTATTAGTGTTTCAACCTGCGACCCTCTGACTATTGTTAGACCGCAACTCATAGTCTCCCACAAACAGCTAAAGGATGCTGAGACTTGCAGTTCAACAGCAGCTGAAGGGGCACACATACATTGGGAATCCATAGATTAGGGTCCCTGCCTTTACTCAATGCTTGGACCCCCTGTTTCTCCAGCCCTGTACCATTCCATTTCACACCACCCCTCCTACATCTTGTCTTTACTCTATTGCATGCTGAGCTGGATGTGATAGAAATGCATTTATAAAAAACAACCTGCTACAAAGGCTTGCGGTTGAGAAAAGAGGAACTTGCAAGAGGGGTGGAGTGAAGAAACTTAGAGATGGGTGTGAAACAGAGGAGGAGGATTTAAGATAGGAAACAAAGAATATACACAACAAATAGTTTGAGGAGCATCAGGGAAGTGTAACTAAGAACTTTTAGATGAGTATATTTAGTTAGAGGCAGATTTATGAAGGACAGACTTTGTTAGAGGTCATTAGGAACTTGACTGATACCAACCTCCGAACAATAAGTCTGAATACAGATTGTCCTGTGTAGACTGGAGAGAAACGGATACAAGAGAAGATGAGGATGTACTAGAGGCTAGGGGAAACAAATATACCAGCTGAGGGAAATTTAGGGGTAAATAACAAATGCTCAGGATCTGGATAAAGAATGAGGCACACTGAATTTCACAGTGCTGAGCAAAAGTGTGAGCAATAGAATTACACAGAACGTAAAAGGTCCCAAAGTAGAACCAGAACTGAGACTGGAGGAGGAAAACAGTGCAGCAGTGAACTAAGAGGAACTACTGTATGTACATAGAGACTGGCAGGAAGAGGTGACACAAGAGAGCTGGTCAAAATATCCAGTTTAAAAGCAGAGCAATAAAGAGGCTTGTGATGCTGGTACAGGAGAGCAACAGAATGGACAAAAAATCAGAGAGAAGTGGTGGACCCTTAACAGACGGGAGTTTAGCAGGTGAGTGCCCACAGCTATAATATCATATTGGTGGCTTGGAATATAAAGATTAAGCTGACAAAGCAGCATGCACTTCTTTCCATAATTAAAGGAGCATAGCCAATCAGATCTGCTACATCTGCAAAGTAAAGTAACAACTTTTCCAATAATATTCTGGTTTCTCTCATGCTTTCTGCATGACAAGGGGACTCCTCAATTTGACCCTTCGCTTTGAGATATCCCACTGGACCCCATTATTACATATCTTAATGAAACCAGGAGACAGAGATGGGTGTAAAATGGCCACAGCATTTATTCACATTTTATTAAATAAATAGGACCTTGCCAGCTTAACCCAAGGCAATATTCTAAAGCCAGAATTTAACAAGAGATCACTACTATGCTCTGCTGCCAACATGAAGTTCAGCAGCCCTGCTGTCAGTCTGGAATCTGCAGTGTGTCGATGATAGGAAATCCAAGCAGGCTGCCCCCTAGCACAAGCAGTAGTAGCGTCGGTGTCAATCAATACACTGTGCAGTCACAGGAGAGAACCTCCTTTCTCCTTCTTCTAAACTTACCTGTGCATTACTCTGGTAAGGTCCTACCGCTGCTGTGACAAATAAAACTTAAAATATAGTATAAAATGGGCACTGATTTGATCCAAAGGAAGGCAAAAAAACCCAGCCCAAAGCCAGTGCCAATTATGCTTCAAGAGGGAAAAAATTCCTTCCTGACCCCAAGGGTGATCGGAAACATTCCCTGGATCAAACGATTCACATTCATTTAACATAAATAAATACAATACAGACTGTCACAATTATAATGTGTAAAGATTCAGAAACCACAATATAACAGCACTTTCATGAAAACATCCATATTCAGTTATTAATAGAAAATATGAGAACATAAAGTAGAAAACTCCTGACATTTCATAAAATTTGCAAAATGGGGGAGGGAGGGTGCGATGTTTCTACCTGCTCAGAAGATAAGGAAGTGAACTCTTCCCCTGACATCACATCCCTCTCTTACTCCACCCCTGGGCCTGGCCATGTCCTGCTTTAACTCATTCCTTCTCACTTAAACACAGCTACATGTGATTCTGCACATCTCTGACCAGACCAGTATCATTTGGCTGCTGGTCATTCGGATCCCTTGTCATGCAGCCCCTGCACTTATAGCTCCAGGGCTTTCCTTCCCCTCGGTAAATGTGATTTACAGTGAATGTATGTGATTTCCAGACAAGGCAGCAGTTACCAGGCTTTTGCTTAGCAAGGGGCATGATAACTAAAGGGCATAACACTAGTGATTTATACAGTAGCTGCATTAAATAGATTCTTTTTTATGATTTTTACGGTGTCATTTTTATTTCTAAAATAGACTATTTACACTGCAAATAATTCACTCTACCTTATAAAACTTTATTCCTGAACCAACAACTGTATTTATTTTAGTTGTAATATTGGTATGTGGGCAGCCATCTCAGGTTGTTGTACCTGGCCATGTGCTTTCAGAAAGAGACAGCACTTCACAATGGAGCTGCTTTATGACAGGCTATTGTTTTGCTTACTCAATGACACTGAAGGAGTTGCAGCAGGACTTGGATTTTTACTATTGCGTGCTGTTCTCATATCTAACAGGGAGCAGTTATCTGGTTACATTCCCATTGTTCTGTTGATAGGCTGCTGGGGGAGGGTAGAAGGGAGGGGAGGTGAAATCACTTCAACTTGCAGTACAGCAGTAAATTGTGACTGAAGTTTATCAGAGCACACGTTACATGGCTGAGGGCACCGAGGAGACTGACAACAGATTTCCTTGCAGAAGTCTGCTGGATCAAAACTATTAACTGAACAATTGTGAAACAAAAGCTTTTCCTGTAACAGAATCCCTTTACTGTACAGTATTAGTAGAATAAAATTTGTATATGACAGTTTACAAGAATCCCACAAACATAGTAGCTGCATTCATTTTGGCGCTTAAAAATTCAGTGTTAATGGTCAACGAGTTATAGACAATTGTAATGAACCTTAGCAACTAATTCCATAATTTCCTGCTGCTCTATTTACTGGTAGCAGTTAGTCATCTGTTATAAAATAATAATTATATAAAAAATATAATATAGTGAATAAAGTACCCCCTTTTATAAAATATAGGGATATTATAAATTACAGAGGCTTTTAATGACCATATAAAAACACGAGGCAGAAGGCCGAGTGTTTTTATACAGGTCATGGAACTCCGAGGTAAATTCTAATATCCTCATATTTTACAACTGGGGTACTTTATTTATTATAATACACAAATTTCAATGAGTCATGTGACAGAAATGACATCAGAACTCACCGTTTATAAGGATATAATTTACAGGTAATTCATGGCTTTTGTGTATTATAATTATATATCCTTCCACCTCTAAACTGCCCACATATGTGCAATATGCCAGATAGCCTCCTACACAGATGCCCTCTTTAGCCACTTAGTCAATGGCTTTTCACAGTGATTATCTAATATAAAACTGAGGTATCTCAACATTCTCCTAGCCACAGAAGACCTTGATTTATTTATTCAAGACACATTTCTATGAAGACCATAAAGTGGCTTTGATTGAATGACTTTTCTACTGACAATGATGACATGTATTTGTATCTCCGCAGACAATACCCCGGTTCAGCCAGAACAGCCCGTTATCCAAACTTCACAGTCTCTCAAAAATGAGCTATTTGAACATATTAAGGTGCCAATCTTTGAATTGTATTCTGTGGCCGGTCTGACCCTGATAGCTGCTAAGTGACAAACCTTTCCTCTGCATCTGTGATGATCGTTCCTTTGCTCAGTTTTCTTGCTAAACAGAAGAGAGACAGGAGAATGAGCTGTCTTGTTATTTCACAGTCTTTATACTTGATTGCAAATAAAAGTGTTGGAGCGGCAGAATTTACACTCAGCGAAGATAATAATTAATACTGCTCTTCCACATTATAACCCTGTACTATCAATCTTCTCGCCTCCATAATAAAAATGCCTCATTTCCTTTTTCCATTGCAAGTTGTCTCATTCTCCTTCTTCCTAATGTCTTTTGTTTCGTCCTCAATGTATCCAGGCTTTAAACCCCACTCACTAAATTGACAGGATTCCACATTCTCCCATTCATCCATCACTGCTTCATCCTGTTTTCTTGCTCCAGTTCTCATTTTAAACTCCTCATTAAAACTGTCTCCCACTGTTTCCACCGACTGATCAAACCCTTATTTTTCCCTTCGATCCCAGGAACTGCAGAATGAGATTACTGAAATAGTAGCGGATATTGATGATTTTGAACGCTTGGTTAATAGGTAAGAAGGGTCTCAATGTGCAGACCTGGGGGCATTCCCTCATTTATTGGACCTTAATCAAAATTAACAAAACATTAATAAAACATTCACCCCCTATTTCTTGTGTTTACAGTCGTAAAACCCAGAGGGAGAATGAATTGCTCAGTGCTTGCAGGAAATTCAACATGGCTCCAGAAAAGGTGGGAGTATGAGTGTGATAGTTTAACTAGAGGAATTTGCTAGACATCAAGCAATTGATGCCATACCACCTATACACATATTTGGGCAAAAGTATCTGTACACTGTCTCAAACACCTTGTCCTCATTTGGGACACTGGTGGGTTCCAACTGTCTCCAGAATATTAGTCATCAATATAATTTAAAGGGCATGTTTTTATGGGTGACCATAGGCAACCAAATCTAGCAGTCTATTGACAGTAACACTTGGTGGAGGAGGGGCAATGATATGGGGCTGCTTTCCATAGTCTGGGCTAAGGTTGCTGGTTGCATTGATGTCAAACCTACAGACTATAGAATACAATGACATTCTTAATAATTCTGGGCTTCCAACTTACCTTTGTGACAGCAGTTTCATGACAATAATGTCTCCATAGACAAAGTGAGATCCACACAGAATGTATTTGCTGAGATTGGATTGGGAGAACACTTAACTGGCCTGCATGGATCCTCGACCTCAACCCAACTTAACACCTGAGGGAATAGCCAGGCTTGAACTTGAACATCAGCAGACATGCTACATATATAGACAGTCTGAAACTCTTTGCTCTTAAGGTGGCCATACACTGAGAGATCTGCTTGTTTGGCAATGTCGCCAAACGAGCAAATCGCTCCCCAATATGCCCACCTTGAGGTGGGCGATATTGGGCTGATCCGATCATGATCGCTTCATAACGAAGGGTAAGTGGGTGGGTGGTCAGATCGTGGGACTGTATCAACGAACAGATGCGGCCGCGATCCGACGGGATTTTTAGTCCTGTCCGATCGACATCTGCCCGACTTCCAGATATTGATCAGGGAAACCCATCAGAGGGCCCCATACATGGGTCAATAAGCTGCCGACTTGGTCTGTCAGCCCATGTATGGCCACCTTTACTAGTAAAAAGTAAAGGCAAGAGCAGGGGCAATCTGCAAAGTGCAAAAAAGTACACACTCTGCACCTTGCTGAGTGTTTCAAAATCTAGAAAAAACCTTCTCAGAGAGTAGATAACTTAATATTCATACCCTTGGTTTGGGAATGATGTTGGATAGGCTGGTATCCAGATATTTTTGGCCATGTAATGTACGGATGCATTTGTACAGAGTCAGGAGTGAATTACAGGATCATAACTGTGGTCTATGGTCATGACTAGACATTCGCCGTACAGCCGGCAAATGTAGATTTTTCTGCTGGGTGTATACTTACTGTACAGTGACTAGTAATAGTAGTCAATGGAGGTTTATGAAGCACCCAGGGATATCTTTCTTATTTGCAGCATTGAAAACTTTGCCTTTCATTGTATGTGTAAATTGCAAATGTAAATGAATATATAAGTAACCCTTGTCTTGATTATATCTTCCTAATTGGCTATTTCAGGGTATCCGCTTGCTTATTGAGAAGAAATTTGTCGAGAAGGATGCCAACCACATCGCCAGCTTTTTGTTCCATGGAGAGGGGCTCAGTAAAACAGCAATAGGGGAGTACCTGGGCGAAAGGTCAGAAGCTAAAAACAAGTGCTTCCCTTTTCACTGCCGCTTCTTCTCTTTCGAGATCCCATTTAGCTTTTTCATACAGTTTCTGTTAGCCCTACACCATCATTGTTGCATAAGGCTCCAGACACACTAGTAACTAAGTGGCATGAAGATAGAGTTTTTGTTTAATTATACTTTTGTGAAAGCACACTAGTTTTTCTGCTTCCATTAACCTTTATTCTCCTTTCACTATTTTGCTTAAAGGAGAAGGAAAGCTACTGAGGCATTTTATTGCCAATAGATTAGCTGCAATAGTGCAAGCTAGAATGCCATATTTATTCTGTAGAATGTTTTACCATACCTGAGTAAAAGCTCTAGAAACTCTCTGTTTGTTTAGGATAGGAGCTGCAGTATTAACATAGTGTGACATCACTTCCTGCCTGAGTCTCTCCTTGCTCTGGGCTCAGATTACAGTAGAGAAGGGAGGGGGTGGGGGAAGAGGAGCAAACTGAGCATGCTCTTGCCCAGGGCAATGAGGTTTAAGCTGAAGGCAGGAAGTCAGATACAGAAGCCCATGTGTACACAATAGAAGGAAAGAAATGCAGTGTTTCTTTTGACAGGGGACTCAGAGCAGCACTACTTTGGGGGTTTACTGGTATATTTAGATGGACCTTTCTGATAAGGCTTACTTAGTTTTAACCTTTCCTTCTCCTTTAATAAGTCTTCTGCTTGCTACAGTGTGTAAATGAAAACAATGGGAGCCTGGGGTCTTTCAGATTGAATATCATTTCTTTTGCTCACAAAATCAAGTCTATTAAGACTAAAATAATTGCTTTATTCTAAAGATCCAGGTATAAAGTGTTGAAATGCCTGTTCTGTTACAATTCTGTGCAGGCAGCAAAAATCTAAATACAAAGGTATCATTGTCAAGGGAAAAGTAAAATTCCTACAGGGGCACAATTACCATTTTTTTAATAAATGTGTGCCATTATAAAGTGTTTTATAGTGTATGTATACAAACTCAAACCAATTATATACATGGAATTCACCATCATTTTAAGCTTTTGCTTTTAACTGCCACTATATAGAAACAGAGATGATGGGGGGAAACTAGACCAACTAGCAAATTATTTTACTCAATTGCCTAGCTTTGAGAATAATGTGTTATTGCCTATTTTGATTGGTTACTAGGATGCAGAATCCATTAGAGTCTTTTTTTTTTTAATATTCTTTATTGAATTTTTGACTATAGAAAAGAAGAAAGGAAAAGGAGATTGGAAAGTAGAGAGGGGTGGGTAGAGAAGAAAGGAAGCAATGATGGGTATTTCTAGTACACTGGTATAGCACAACCTAACCACACAACATTACAATGAATTCCTGAGCATTGAGAATAGTTTGTGTTCCTGTGTTGCACTATCCATTTGTTGGTCAGCCAGCCATTGATCCCATATTTTCCCAAATTTGGCAGGGCATCTTCGTGCCATGTAGGTCAATTTCTTTTGTGGAAGTGTATCATTGATCAGTTTAATCCAGAAACCCAGTGTAAGATGCTCTGTGTCTTTCTAAGTCATTAGAATAGCTTTTTTGGTGTTATGTAGGAGTTGTTGAAGACATAGCCTTTGACTGGAGGATAAAGTAAGACCTTCAGTTGCTCCCAAGAACAGAATGCAGATATTTGGCAGTCCCAGAGACATGTCAATGTAGGAACGTATTGTGGCCCAGTAATTTTAGAGCACATGGATCCCAACTGTTCTAGTAGACCTCCGTGCAATTGGTTTGCCAGGGCTTCGAATGACCAATACAGTGGTCTAGTTATTTGGGTCAGGATTAAGCCACCACTGTGCATAGACTAATTGTAAGTTGGGGAGGGCTCGTAAACTGGAGTTTGGAGTGATGGCATCCAAAAAAGTGACCGTTCCCCTGCCCAGATAAATGATCTTACTCAAGCATCTAGTTCATTGAACCATGTCTTAGTTGGTACGATTGGTACATTGTCAAAAACATAAGTTCTGTAGGTTCCTTCATTTCCATATGTTAATGATATGAAAGAATAGATAATGTTTTCTGATATCTCGTTGCCCTCACATTTCATGTACTGACTCTCTGTCTTAACATTTCTGTCATTCCAGGGATGCACTGAATATTCAGGTTCTCCAGGCATTTGTAGATTGCCATAACTTCACTAAACTTAATCTGGTGGATGCTCTGAGGTAAGAAAACGTAAAAAACATATGATACAAACAAAAAAACCAAGGTGATGACTTCAGACAAATGTGTCATGCAGCAAAAGGGCATACATTCATTTATCAGTATTGTTTAGACAGAAATTGATCTGTAGATCTACTAGAGGTTTATTTGGGCTTAAGTAATATCCTCTAAATCTAAGTTCTACAAATCTACAAACCTTTAAATTAACAAGATTGTAAAGACCTCTGATATTCAAGAGCCATGCTAAATCTGTAAATTATGTCCTTTTAAATGGTGCTTAGTGATGGCATCAGTAAAATTGGTATTGGTAAAAATTGTATTTAAAAATTTAAATTGTAATAAAAAATAATATATCCACTAAGTCACAGAGGAGTTCCATGTTCTGTATATACAATAAGCACTTGTCTTTATATGGCCATGAAACTCCTCAGACTTCTAATATCCTTATTTAGTATAATAGGGGGTACATTATTTAATATATAAACATTTAGGGGCAGATTTACTAAAGAGCAAATTGTCGCCAGCAACCCATTTGCACACTTTGCACCACTTCTCCAGGCGCAAATTCGTTACCACTACGCTAATTCACTAAAATGCAAAGTTGCGTAAAAATGGCGACTTTTCACTAACGATACTTCTTAAGTGTGAGCATTTCATAGCAAAGATTTGCTAGCGTTCATTTATGCCTAGCGAAAATTCAATAGTGATCTTACGCTTAGGTCAATTTGAATAAGGCGGGTATATTAAAGTGGTATAGACGTCTTTATTAGAGATGGGGCAAATGCTTGAAGTGGCCACTTTTTATAACAAGTATCAAAGGAACCTTAATAAAGACGAAAGAGATCATATTATGCCCTAAACATGAGCCCACTGTAAAATGAATGTTCCAAAAAAAGTTCAAGTTAGGACTTTTGCAGGCAATCTCGTTTAAAAAAGGAAAAGTTGCCAGCGTTTTTCAACTTTAATGCCTTTTCGGCAGACAGGATATGATATGACATAAGATTGAGGGAGATGTAGCTTCATTGTAGCAGTTCGCTTGGTCTGAGGTGGTGAAGTCAACTCTGGCGAAGGAGGTAACATGAATTTGCAGAGCAACGACCAGGGTCAGACTGGGGGGCTTGGGGCCCGCTGGGGCTACTGACCAAGGGCCCCACTCCAGCCCCCGCTGCCGCTCCAACGTGCAGCATCGCGTACAGCTTACACGCTGTGCCGGGTACCTGCGTGTGCACACGCGGCGCAGCGTTTGTGCGCAGGCGCAAAATTAATTTTACTGCGGCCCGACAAAGCGGGGTCGCACCGCACCACTAAGAAGAGGATCTGGGCAGGCAGGGCCCACAAGAGCCCGGGGCCCACCGGGTTTTTTCCCGGTTTCCCGCTGGCCCAGTCCGACACTGGCAACGACCATTCATCTGGCTATAGAGTGTGATCAAATGCTAGTGACGATCTCTTTCGCTAACAAATTGTCACCTGTGCCTGTTAGTGAATTGGAGATGTCTCTGCAGATGTGATTTATGGCGAAAAGTCACTGGCGTCAGCCCCTTCGCCCTTTAGTAAATCTGCCCCATAGCTTCCAGAAATGTACTACTCTTTTTACTCTTGTATAGGAAATCACCAGTGCAGGCTCAGAAATATAAGATGGAATCAGTTCTGATTGCTTAATATAGATAATGGCCATTGAGGCAAAAAGAGTAGAAATATTTGTGGGAGGAAAAATAATAACCAAAGGGGAAGTATGGCATCACCTCTTATTTCTGTAGTCAGCACAAAGCCCTGTGGTCCAGCTGTGAAAAGAAACCAATCAGGAACATTTACTAATTCAATACAATGTGCAAAGTGCAAAATCTGACATTTTTTTACCAACAGGGCAGCAGTTTATCTTCCAAAATGCCATTGTAATTGTGGGAGCATGTTTAACCCTACTTGCACCCAATACAAAAAGCCATCAAACACAAAAAATTAATGCACACACTATTGTTCATTTTATTTCCTTACCATTTATTTTATAATAAAAAAAATTCCTTGCATCAATTTGTGTGCTTGTGCAGGCTGAAGGGGGGCATTGGCGCTCACCATAGGTACACGGGAGCATTTACTGGAGGCATCTATTTTTCTGAATTGAAACAATTTATCCTCAGTTTTGCATTCAAACTAGCGCTTTGCAATTTCTAAAGCACTCTTAAATGAGCCTTAACATATTTATAAGTTATCTCAAGCAATTAAGAGCGTGATGATTGTATTTCTAACTGCAATACAATCCATGTCATCCGTAGGCCACAAAGTCTTTGGCATTCACTTCATTAGACTTAAATTCAAAAAGAAAAAAATGCCTACAGAAGCTCCTTCTGGAATGGGGTAAAATATTTATTTTAGGAGTCAAAACAGAACTCTCAGCCTGAATACTGAACAATTAGTAGCGAAAATGAAAACAATGTTAGTTAAGAAAGTACACTGACTGATGATTAGGCTTGCATTATGACAGCAATAGAAGAAGACAGACTACAAAATTACTGTTGTGTAAATCAATGTTTTTGACCAAAACTGGATTTATATTCATTAAATATACCCTATAGCATTAAAGCATTAAACACATAGGGGCCGATTCACTAAGGGTCGAATATTGAGGGTTAATTAACCCTCGATATTCGACTAGGAATTAAATTAGCGCAGATAGTTCGATCGAAGGATAATTCCTTCGATCGAACTATAAAATCCTTCGAGTCGAACGATTCGAAGGATTTTAATCCAACGATCGAAGGAATATCCTTCGATCAAAAAAAGTTAGGCAAGCCTATGGGGACCTTCCCCATAGGCTAACATTGACTTCGGTAGCTTTTAGATGGCGAACTATGGGGTCGAAGTTTTTTTTAAAGAGACAGTACTTCGACTATCGAATGGTCGAATAGTCGAACGATTTTTACTATGAATCCTTCGATTCGAAGTCGTAGTCGAAGGTCGAAGTAGCCCATTCGATGGTTGAAGTAGCCCAAAAAAAACTTTGAAATTCAAAGTTTTTTACCTTCGAATCCTTCACTCGAAGTTAGTGAATCGTCCCCATACTGTATATATTATGCCTTTCCCATGTTTAAGAATCCCCTGTTCTTATATTCTTTACAGGCAATTCTTGGGTAGTTTCCGACTCCCAGGAGAGGCTCAAAAAATTGATCGGATGATGGAAACATTTTCAGCTCACTACTGTCAGTGTAACCAGGGGACCTTTCAGTCTACAGGTAAAAAGATAAACAAATCCATAACAGTAATGCTGGTCAACAATTGACAATCAGCACATTTTTGATGAAGAACAACATGAAGGAAGCCTTCTCTCTACCCACAGACTCCATCCAGTTGGTTCCATTAAACCCATTAGCTATGCTTTGCCTTTCAGCTTCCTTTGTACAGGTATTCGACCTGTTAGGCAGAATGCTCGGGACCTGGGGTTTTCCTGATGACAGATCTTTCCATTATTTGAATCTTCATACCTTAAATCTACTTGAAAATCATTAAATAAATCCAATAGGCTGGTTTTGCCTCCAACAAGGATTAATTATAAGTGATGGGCAAATAAATTCAGCAGGTGCGAATTTGCAGCAAATCTACGCGTTTTGGCAACGATAATTGTGGATACGTGTCGGAAAAGTCGCTCGCGTCAAAACCGATGCACGTCTACATTATTTGGATGCCCATTGACTTTAACACCGGCGTCACTATTGAAGCTGGAATCAAAATTCGCGTATCGCAAATTTATGCCATTTTGCAAATTTTTCGGCAAAGCGAAATTGGGACAAATGGGCCATCGCTATTAATTACATCTTAGTTGATATCAAGTACAAGGTACTGTTTTATTATTATAGAGAAAGGGGAAATCTTTTTAAAAATCTGGATTATTTCAATAAAATGGAGTCTTAGGGAGACGGGCTTTTCTGTTATTCTGAGCTTTTTGGATAATGGGTTTCCGGATAACTTATCCCATACCTGTATACATGTATACACTATTTTATGAACACACACACAAGTGAGAAAATAAAAAATATACATTTACATCACCACACCTAAACCTCATCCTCTTTGATCTCTTTCCTTTTTACCAACCGCTGGTGCTCTGGAACCACTGAAAAGACACTTAAATAATGAGTGATTTATGCACTAGTGAAAAAGTGGGAAAGGGACTGTACAAGTCATATAGGTATAGGATGCATTATCTGGAAATCCTGTCATCAGTAAGCTCTGAATTAAAGGAAGGTCATCTCCCATAGACTCCATTTTATTTAAATAATTAAAACATTTGAAATATAGTACATTGTACTCGATCCGAACTAAGGTATAATTAATCCTTATTGGTTGCAAAATAATCCTATTGGGTTTATTTAATGTTTACATTTTTCTTTAGTAGACTTAAGTTATGAAGACCCCCTTATCCAGAAAACCTGAGGTCCCGAGCATTCTGGATAACAGGTCTCATACGATTGAGATAGGGGATCTGTGAGAAAGATGTTAGGTTTTTTTTGTTGTAGAGAAAGGAGAATAGGCATTGCATGTCCACATCACTTCTTCCCATTTTCTCAACATTATTTTTGCACGTCTACTTTTAAGTGCAAATATGCATTAGCCAATTTCTTTCAGGGAAGTCTGATGCTTTAGACTTATACAGAACCTATTTGATATCAATGTCTATTTTCTATGCAAAGC
Source organism: Xenopus laevis (assembly GCF_017654675.1). Taxonomy (NCBI): domain Eukaryota; kingdom Metazoa; phylum Chordata; class Amphibia; order Anura; family Pipidae; genus Xenopus; species Xenopus laevis. The sequence goes on along the minus strand of NC_054377.1, from coordinate 121,270,304 downwards.
CACTATGATATAGAGCAAGTGTAACCACTGATTGAGGAAGCGATGCTGCGGTTTAGCTCTGACTTCAAAGAATTTCCTGTCAAGGCAGCTGACCAAGTTCTCCTTTATGCGAATTGGAATGTGATCATTATATTTCATATATATCATTCCCACAACTGGAGCCATTCTATTATCTCTGCATCAGCCTCATACAATACATCTGCACTGCACCCATTTTGATTTAGTTGAAGCCTAAACATTTGGTGCACTACATTTCTTTTGAGAGCTAAGCATGAACTGAATTCACATATTACAAGTGTTTTAATGACTAATGCCTTGTGAAATGATATGTCATCAAACCCCCAGACAACACGTAAGCTTCTAAGTTCTGCTTTTCTGACTGTGGATCGTTACATGTGTTTCTAAAACTCAACGGATGAAATGTATCTCCACTAACAATGATTTCTCCTTCTCTGTTTTCTTCTTCTTTCCACCGTGGGGCAGATAGCTGCTATATAGTGTCCTTCTCATTAATTATCCTAAACACCAGCCTACATAATCCAAACATTAAGGACAGACCTGACCTGCAGCACTTTCTGACTTTACACCGAGGGGTGCATCCGGGTGGGGATCTGCCACCAGAGCTTCTTACTGTAAGTCACAGATTTACACACAGTTAAAATATTTTCTTTGTCACCCAGAGATGCTTTTCTGTTCTCTCTAAACTCATAGGGCATCTAAACCCTAGGAACAACCTCATGTAAAATTGCTCAGAATGCTCTTCTGACCTGCGTGATAAGGATAAAGAGCAAACTAACTGAACAATTAAGTCCCATGTGGCCCCTACTGACTAACTAAAAGGTTAGAGAGCTGCAAAGGAGGAAGTAGGGCCATCCAGTCACTACTATATTAAAAAGATTTTTTATTTTGCACTGCCAGTTTTATTTTTACATTGAACTCTTCTTTAAAATTTTAAAGCTAGCAATTGTGAATCACTTGTAGTGATTATGCTGCAGTCATATTGGTAGAATGTTTCAGAGAATGTAAGTTATTTCTTTAGGAACAAAATTAGAAAACCTTAGAGGGATACTGTCATGGGAAAATACATTTTTTCAAAATGAACCAGTTAATAGTGCTGCTCCAGCAGAATTCTGCACTGAAATCCATTTCTCAAAAGAGCAAACAGATTTTTTTATATTCAATTTTGAAATCTGACATGGGGCTAGACATACGTATTGTCAATTTCCTAGCTGCCCCAAGTCATGTGACTTGTGCTCTGATAAACTTCAATCACTCTTTACTGCTGTACTGCAAGTTGGAGTGATATCACCCCCTCCCTTCCCCTCCCCAGCAGCCAAACAAAAGAACAATGGGAAGGTAACCAGATAACAGCTCCCTAACACAAGATAACAGCTGCCTGGTAGATCTAAGAACAACACTCAATAGTAAAAACCCATGTCCCACTGAGACACATTCAGTTACATTGAGAGGGAAAAACAGCAGCCTGCCAGAAAGCATTTCTCTCCTAAAGTGCAGGCACAAGTCACATGACCAGGGGCAGCTGGGAAATTGACAAAATGTCTAGCCCCATGTCAGATTTCAAAATTGAATATAAAAAAATCTGTTTGCTCTTTTGAGAAATGGATTTCAGAGCAGAATTCTGCTGGAGCAGCACTATTAACTGGTTCATTTTTGAAAAAAAAAATTCCCATGACAGTATACCTTTCAATACAAGTGCCATACAAGTCAATTGGCACAGACACTTCTTCTATCGCCTATAAATAATAATGTTAAGCAGTCATTAAGAAGACAAAAAATTAGAATTGATTGCTTTATTTGCAAAGACTAGTGATGGGCGAATCTGTGCCGTTTTACAGCAAAATTTGCAAGACGGCGAAAAATTTGCGAAACGCATTGAAGTCAATGGGTGTCAAAATAATTTTGATGCATGTTGATTTCGAGGCGAGCGACAATGTTTATACACCTGACCATTTGGTCCAAATGCATTAAAGTCAATGGGCGTCCGAATAATTTTGACACACGACAATTTTTATGTGAGCTATTTTTTTGACGCAAGTCAATTTATTTTGTCATGGTGGCTTTGTCACCGGTGAATTGTCGCCACAGATTTGCAAATTAATTCGCCTGTGGCGAAATTAGCCACTTCTTCGTGTCTAAAAAAACTTTACTACTCAACTGCTGCAGTCTATATAGGCCTGTCAAAAAGGGCCAAGTGCTGGAATATAGCCCCCAACTCCAAAGGGCACTCAATTCAGAAATTCAAAGATATATTTCCAGTCAATTCTCTAAGTTAAAAAATCACTTTTTATTCATCATAAATATTAAAAAAGTAGGCATACAGACCAACCGATACTCCGCCCTACGCGTTTCGCACCCACAGGCACTTATTCATAGGCCTATGAATAAGTGCCTGTGGGTGCGAAACGCGTAGGGCGGAGTATCGGTTGGTCTGTATGCCTACTTTTTTAATATTTATGATGAATAAAAACTGATTTTTTAACTTAGAGAATTGACTTCTTCGTGTCTGCCAAATTTATCAACAGTGAAAACATGTGGATCAAAAGTGTGGATTAATTAAAAAATGGAAATGTTTTTAGAGGAAAAACTGAGAAAGCAAATATTATATAATAAATGTATAGTTCAAAGGTATATACTGTAGAGTTGTTGTCATTGTTAAAAGACTCTAAACTAAACAAAGATTTAGCTCAAACAAACTGCTTGTGGCTAACATTGGACATGGAACATAAATATTTAAGGAAAGGCAAAGTGAACAAGGCTATGAGAGCTTATGGAATGCACCCTCCATAAAAGAGAGCTCCCTTCAGGCCATTATTTTTTCCCTAAATCTCTCTCATCTGGGATGGTTTCTATAGACTGGAGAAACTTGGATGTATTTCTAGTATTTATAAATGGATTCACAGTCTCCGCCTAACAATTATAGGCCTTAAACGTTGTTAGTGGGGAAGTAATTTGAACGTTTGTTGAGGGATTACATTCAAAATGATGTCCTGCTGAGTGTTATGTATAAATATAAGTGGTAATCAGCAATGCTGTCTGCTTTGTATGAAACGGTATGTAACAAGCTGGAGAGTCATTTTGCAAATGTACTGTATCTATATAATGAGAAAAGTGACTGATCTAATGAAGTTTATAGAAGATTTCAAATGTGAAGAAAGGCTGTTTGTGACAAATGGGTCGCATTTACTTTTGCAAAAGCTGGGTAATTATGTAGAACCATAACCATGTTACATTATAGTTTTCATATTTTCGGAGTTTCATAATTTATAGATTTGCCGACTGTGAAGGTTATGGAGCTAAATTGTCATTTTGGTATTGAACTCACTCCTGCAACTCTTTAGCATGCTGTAAGTGTTTGCTGTTTTAATGGAGTATGGGAATAGTGTGTATATTATAGGATGGACCTGGTTGCCTTAAAAAGCTTTTTACTTGGCCTTGTTCCGTCTTGCAGTGCCCAGAAGAATAAATAAGCAAGCATATTGATGGCAGAATATATAGAACATGCAGTGACAAAATCAAGATACAAAACGTATTTGGAAAATGATAACATGGGTTAGTGATGTGTGGGTCAGGGTTTTCCTGACCCGCACCCGACGATAACCCGCCATGCAGCAATCCGCACCCGCCGGCACCCGCGCTTCTGGGGTCCTTTTATAGACCCGTGCCGACCCGCTCCACCGATGACGTCACAATGACGTCACAAAAGGGGCAGGGCGGGCAGACGCGAGACTATAAAACCGGAACCAGAAAGTCGGATGCCGGCATTTGAAGGTGGCGGGCGGGGAGAACAGGAGAATCGGGTCAGCCCGCACATCACTAACATGCGTTATTTACGTTGGTTTATAAAATATTGTCAATACGTATACCACAAAGGTTGTTAAATATGTAAGCTCTATATGAGTGTGTCCCTATATGGGTAACTGTTGCAAAAAATGCTTATGTAGTTATGTAGGCATCACTGTGAAGTGTGTCCATTGTGTTGGAGTCCCCAATTCCACTGTAGCGCTGTATTACTGGTGCCAAATATTATAGTTAATAATAAATTGCACTAAACTTGGCTTTCATGAGTCTACTTTCAAAACAAGTCATTGTGTTGACTCAATCGGATTTACTTGCGGTAAAAGGTGTAGCTTTGATGTGAGTTCTACAAGAAATGGTTTGTGCCATTCTTACCTTAGAATCTGATAGGAAGGGTGCTATATTTGAGGTTGCGGTTTATTTCTGTACTAAGGCAGGCATTAGGTGGGCTGTGCACAATTTTGCTTAGTTTATTACATGTCTCTTTGCAATGTACACCAGATATCTGGCTATATGTATAATGGCCATGGAAGAGAAAATCTTCACACTAGATGGAACTTTTACAAATCTGTTTTTATATCCAGTAATGTCTAATGTAAATCAGTGTCATATTCAACACCAAGAGGATTATTAAACTCCGAATGCCAAAAACCCGAAAAATGTATGGTTTTTAACTATAAAAATCCGATTTTTTGTGAAAAAAAAACACATTTTTCGGAATTTATTATACCCCGAGGATGGGAAAAGTCAGAATCAGAAAATTCGGCATCTCAGAACTGACAAAAATGCATATAAATCAATGGGAGAAGTCCCGAAGATATCCTGACCTGCGCTTGGCTGTGACCACAAAATACATATAGACAAATACAAGAGTCCTCTGCACTCAACCCATTATCAATATATTTGAGACAGAGACATTTTGTGCATACTGCTACTAAAAAATGCCTTACCCTTTAAACAAAACAGGGATTGTTTGTCCATATATTGCAATATATTTAAGCTGGCCAACTACGTCAAAGTCATCCCATATCTGGCCAGTCCTACGCTCAATGTTCATCTGATTCATTAAGAATTCATTGCTTCATTATACATTTTACAAAGGGACTAAGTTTTACCTGCAACTTACTAGCTGCTTTCAAAGTAAAACTCCCAAACTTGGCTGCCCTTTTATTAGACACCAGTGGGATCACCTGACTATAGTTGGAGGGGGTGGGAGCTACAACATGGAGCTGGTCACTGCTCCTGTATAAATATAACAAACAAGGGAAAGCTGTGCTCATTACTAATTTTTGTAAAATGTATAATGAAGCAATAGAATTCTTAATGAATCAGATGAAAATTGAGAGTAGGACTGGCCAGATATGGGATGACTTTGACGTAGTTGGCCAGCTTAAATATATTGCAATATATGGACAAACAATCCCTGTTTTGTTTAAAGGGGAAGGCATTTTTTAGTAGCTGTATGCACAAAATGTCTCAATGTCTTAAATATATTAAGAGTGAAGGCTACACATTGCATAGTAGGTGTGTTTTAGCATTAAAGGGCATGTAAAGTCTAAAATAGAATAAGGCTAGAAATGCTGTTTTGTATACTAAATATAAACATGAACTTACTGCACCAAAAGTCTAATCAAACAAATAATTTATGCTTTCAAAGTTGGCTACAGGGGGTCACCATCTTGTAACTTTGTTAAACATCTTTACAAGACTAAGACTGTTCACATGCTCAGTGTGGTCTGGGCTGCTTAGGGATTGTCATAACAAAGCTGCTTGAGTTCTGCATGGCTGGAAAGTAAGGCGAGGGCTCCCCCTGCTGTTCATAAGTATGATTGTTTCCCCACTCAGCAGTTAGGGAATGTCTGACAATTCCTATCCACAGCAGTAAATGAAGGGAGAATTTCACTGCATACAGTCAGGTTTCTTATAAAAACAGTACACATTTTTTAATTAAAGTATATTGGAGATAGGTTTCTTTTTCATTAAAGAAAGTAAAAATGGGATATTATTTTTTGCCTTTACATGCCCTTTAAATAGTTAATTGGGCAACTCAAAGCCCCAGAATGAATGCATAGGTTCCAACTAAACAGTTTTCCCGCCAGCAATCCCAGAGGTCCTATATCTCCCTAATTTTTTTAGCATTATCCTTTATACAACTTTACTTACTCTGAGCTAAAGTGCTGAAAGAAAAGGTGTCCTAATAGTTTGCTTTACTCCATAAAGCTGCTTTACCTCCTCCTACGCATACCAGTGTACGTTATGCCTTCTCCTTTCACCCTCGCTTTCTACTGGTATAGCTAAGGTATAGTTCAACAACAGTCGGAGAGTCACAGTTTGTATTCTTGCATAGCGTGGGGACTCCAATTCTCTAAACCCCGGGCCCGGCTGTCATCAGTCCCATTAAGTGCAATAATAAAATTAGAAAACAAACCAAGGAATAATAAAGTTATTTGTGGCTGCACATTATAGATCTCCACTGTGGCAGAATTGAGAAAGCTGTTTTGATGAGAATGGAAAGCAGAGCAGTTACAGCAGGTAATGAGATATCCGAGCTGAAACTAATGACAGCTCAAGCTAAAGACATACACGGAGCTGTAAAGAGACATGAACAGGATGTAAGGATGTAAGGCTATTTCACCACAGAAAATAAAAATAATCTATGAGATACTAAACAGGTGAACCAAGAGGAAGCCACATTGTGATCAAGAAAGATGAGACCCTGAAGTAGAATTATCTGAGTACCAAATAAACAGAGGAGTCAAGGTCTTTGGTGTTAGCACTGAAAGTTTCAGGCTGTTGACAGATATATGAACATACTGTATTTTACGCCGAGCTTCATTGCACCCAGGTGTGCCTGTCCTTGCCTAGTCCCGTAATATATGATTTCAGAGCAGGGAACTTTATTGAGGGCATTTATATTCTACTCTAGTCTTTAGTGAGCTGTGGAACACATTCATCATTTTTTGTTTTGTTACATTAATTGTAGGAAACCATTTAGAACTTATACAGCTAGTATAAAGCATGTCAGGCCTTGATGAGGGAAGATTGTTTTGGCTGGTGTGGAAAAGGAAGAGAACAATGCACTGCAAATGTCCAATTATCTCTTATTTATTGTATAGGATCCCAGTCCCATTGACTCTGGATTGCAATATGGTGTCTGGATATGGGCACACAGAGACATAACTATAGAGGAAGCCGCTTCCTTAACTGCTAGGGTTCCAGAAGGTATAAGGGTGTCCAGTTGGCACTGTCTGATAAGCAGTTCCAGTATATGGTGACAATAATACACTTTTCTTGGCTAATGTATTATTCTTTGCTTTGGTTTATTGCAAAGGTGCAAATTGCCCAGGGCTCTGATCCCATTGGCTGATGTGGAAGGCAAGGGACACTCATGGGGGGTGGTGTTCAGCTTTACAGAACACATGACAAAATTCTACCATAAATTTGCAGTAACTTTTGCCACTGCTGAAACAGCCACAAAATTCCTTGTAGTACTATACTACTATACAAAATCATTATTTCAGTTTAACGCAAAACTGTAATGTCTGTAATCAACATTTATGGCCATCAGGCATTAAAGGAATAAAGGCATGGAATGCTCTGGTGCTGGGGGTTTTCCGATAACGGATCTTTCCGTAATTTGGATCTTCATACCTTAGGTCTAATCAAAAGTTGTGGAAATATTAAATCAACCCAATAGGCGGGTTTTTCTCACAGTAAGCATTAATTATATATTAGTTTGGATCAAGTGCAAGGTACTGTTTTATTATTACAGAGAGATTAAAAATTTGTCATCTTTTAGCACTGTATGGAATAAAAGTGTAGTGTAACGCACAACCCCATATGAAGGAGATGTAAAACATAAGAGTTGGGATTAAGCAAGGCCCACATGGGCTGAAATTAGCCTGTTGAAATCCACAGGCTGATTTCAGCCCCTACCATGGGCAGTTAGTAAAGCCTCCTTTCCTGTGTTGGCTCCAATGCAAAGACACTGATTTCGACCCTATGTGGCCCAAGCCTTAGACTTAAGGTGGCCATACACCAGACGTGTACTTCAGTAGTCACAACATTAATTTTAGCGGTGGGAGTTTTTATAAAAATTGTTGTCGGGTATTCATACATGTTATTCAGGTATGGGACCTGTTATCCGGAATGCTCAGAACCAGGGTTTTTCAGATAAGGGTTCTTTCTGTATTTTGGATCTCCTTAAATAAATGATAAAAATTAAATATACTCAATAAGCTTGTTTTGCCTCTAATAAGGATTAATTATATCTTAGTTGGGATCAAGTCAAAGGTATTGTTTTATTATTACAGAGAAAAAGGAAATCGTTTCTCACAATTTCAATTATTTTATTAAAAATGGAGTCTATGGGAGATGGCCATCCCCTCCTGCCCTAGAAACACTGCTGCCCATGGATTTAGGAAAAGACCCTGTATCTGGAAAACCCCAGGTCCCAAGAATTCTGGATTACAGGTCCCATACTTCTAGTGGTTCTGAGTGAGGTTTACCTGCTCTCACTTTCCCATTTGAATGCAGCTGTACAAGGGTGGCTAGCCTGGCTGGTGGTCTGGTCACTCCTGTGAAGCTTTGTTGCAAACAATCCACTGCTGCTGCATTTGCACTAGTTATGGGTGGACATTTGTAATTGACAGTTATTTATTATTTACTTTATTAATAAAACTGTGGCATTTTCTGGTCTCAAGGTGTGTATTTTTTGGTACAGGTATGGGATCCCTTATCCAGAAACCTATTATCCAGAAAGCTCAGAGTTAAGGAGGGCCATCTCCCATAGACTCCATTATAAGCAAATAATTCTATTTTTTTTAATGAATTTCCCTTTTCTCTGTAATAAAACAGTAGTTTATGGTAACTAAGCTGCATGAATCGATATTGGTGGCAAAACAGTCCTCTTGGGTTTATTTAATGTTTAAATGATTTTTAGCAGACATGCATGGTGATCCAAATTACAGAAAACCCAAAGTCCCAAGCATTCTGGATAATAGCTCCTATACCTGTAGTAACATTCATTAAAGGGTAAGGGGGAGCTGGTTATATTTGTGTGGGCATGATGTTGCCTGGTCATGACTGCTGACAGTGTCATATTTTGTGCCAGTCTCTGCTTTTTATCATTAAGGGAGCTGATACAGTTGAACAAATAAGCACATCAAAAAGTCAAGTACATGGCAACATGTCACATTGTTTTGGTTATGTTGTTCTATCTTCAAGCTTGACTTCTTTCCTGTCCCTATGGGAAAACCCTTTTCTTTTTCCTGCTGGCCTTTGTGTGAGTGAGCTAAACAAATCCCTAAATGCCATCTGTTCCATATTTTCTCCAATACAGGAAATGTATGAAAGTTTAAAAAAAGAACCTTTCCAAATCCCTGAAGAGGAAGATGCCTGGGAGCTTGCCCATGCGTTTCACAAGCCTCAGCGGGAGGGATGGCTTCTTAAAATAGGTGAGCCTTATCCCTGCCTTTTCCCATGCCCTCATAACAGGTGTACCTTGAAATGGCATCAAGTGCTATGGAACAGTTTCAGTAATTCTATGTAATGTTCCTTGCAGTATTTGCTTCATGATAGACAATATCCCACTCCAAATGTTGTTATACCCTCTCCAACAATATGCTGTATCCAAGGGAAAGAATGTGTGATACCAGTGCCAAAGTATGCAATGATACTGGTAGGGTTGCCATTTTTTGCTGCCGTACAGTCCAGGTAGGGGGCTGTGATTTCACAGGGCACATCGTTGACATTGCAGTATGGACCTATGATGTGGCGATCGGCCAATTGTCACGTCAACCTAGGAGAATCTAAGCAGTTATGACCTGGGCAGCCTTTCTGAAAATTGGGCTGTCCAGGTCAAAACAGACAGATGGCAACCCAAGATGCTGGGGATAAGAAAATGCATAAGAGCAGAAAGGCAATACTGTCAAAAACCCTATCATTACATTGATTAGCAGCATATAAACCTCAGTCTTGCAGTTCATACCTTAGAATTATGGAAAGCCAACCTTCTTCTATCCCCTAACAGAAGCCCTTGGAGGCAATCTTCCCCAAAGTGATAATATATAGTTATGGGCGAATCTGTGGCGTTTCAGTTCACCAGAAAATTTGTGAATTTACCGACATGGCCAATGAGCACTTCAGTAACCCCAGATATGCCAGTAAGATCACTACAGAATTGGCCACTGATCACTCCATTAACCCTACATATGCCAACAAGATCACTGCAGAAATGGCCAATGATCGCTTTATTAACCATAGATTTGCCAGCAAGATCACTGCAGAAATGGCCAATAATCACTCTATTGACCATAGATATGCCAGCAAGATCACTGCAGAAATGGCCAATGAGCACTCTATTAACCCTAGACATGCCAATAACATCACGGCATAAATGAAATATCTCAAACTTTTCTTCTTATCCAGTGCTGCTTGTCTCTCTCTGCCTCTTCTACCTTTACAGAAAAAATAAAAAATGGCCATGCATTCCACAGTAGAATGCACAGCTATCTTTGATTTGTTTCCTCTTTTTTCCAGCAATAATCAGGGACAGGGACTGGAGACTTGCGAGCAATAGTAGCTTCCAGGTGTTGGTGGCGCTGTAAGGTCCTTTTAGACCTTGGCAGCGGGGCCCCACAAAGTGCAGAGTCTGTGGAGGTCTTATTTATGCCACTGCTGAACAAGACAGGTTGTCCAGAAAAACAGCTTAAGGTTGTTATTCTAGACTCAGAGGCAGCAATCCAGAATGTAGTAGTCATCATAGTAAAGCTTGTGTTTTCATTAAATTCTACAGTGTTTTTACAGGCATACAGTATTTATCAGTACAACATTAGCTTGACAAGGCGTTTGCATTAATATAACGAATAAAGCCATGAATATACTATATAGACCACATTATCGTGTTCCATAAATTAGAAAAACCCTTGGGTTTCTTTTTTGAATCACTGTACCATACAGAGAGACCATAATTCATTAACGCAGCCAAAATCTGCAACAGACTACATTTCCCAAGGAACTAACCATGCCTTAATAAGTGCATTTTTCTCACATGATCTGAATGAAATTTTGTTTCGTTTAAACCCCAGAGATAAAAAGTAATTAGAGCATGCACAAAATGGGATATTGTAATGGTTCATAAAATACACACAAAAGAAACTCTAGCAAGAAAATATTAAATTACACTACTGTCTCATGTGAAAGGAAACAGCGGTGAAACAGGGAAGATAAAGGGGGATTTAGTCCTGAAATGCATATTTGGACACAATTGCCAACTTCTGGATAAAATAAAGAACATTTTCCCCTACTTACATCTATGACGTACCTGTGCTACCTGCATAGTGAGAATGTTTTTTTTCCCTTACCATTCATCTTATTAAAGCCATACTGAATTTATTTAGGAAACTTTTACAGATGGTGCAGTTACAGTATATAGCTTTGCAGGATAGACATAAGATTACTTAGAAGTCTATGCTTCACGATCTAATTGGACCTGACATTTTACAGTGCGGCATTCATGGTGCAAACGGCACTTTGCAAGAGATTTATATAGCTTCTGTCACCACGTCCCAAAAGACCTATTTATTCTTGATAATTTGCTTCTAGGCTTGGAATATATCTAAGAAGCCAAGCTTCTTCTTGATGAGGAGAGATGAGGTCCACATTTTTATTCAGAGGAAAATGCTGATGGAAAAGTGGTTGCTATTTTTATTTGACACTCTCTGTTCTTTCTCATTGCAGGTGGTCGTGTAAAAACATGGAAGAAGAGATGGTTCATTCTCAAAGACAACTGCCTGTACTACTTTGAATGCATCACGGTGAGAGTGAGGGGGGGGGGCATAGCATAGAGAAGGATGTTCTGCTATCTGAAAGATGGTTATTTTGTTACAAGTGGCTAAAAGTAGTTGTGTTTGACTTTCTCTAGGACAAAGAACCTCTAGGAATTATCCCTCTTGAAAACTTATCAGTAGAAATCGTGGAAGATCCTAAGAAACCAGTAGGTAGACTTTGGTAGCCATCCCTATGCATTATGTCAGTTGGTCATAATGCAAGTACTAGGGATCATAGGCAACAAATACCTTTTGCTTTCTTATTTTTCATGAACCTCTTTTTCATCTTTTCATCATGCTGAAATGTTGTGTTCCCAGAACTGCTTTGATCTACATGGGAGAGGACAGACAATCAAAGCATGCAAAACACATGGGGATGGACGAATGGTACAGGGGAATCATCAGTCATATCGCCTTTCTGCACCGAATCAAGAAGAGAGAGACAATTGGATAGAAAGCCTCAAGTAAGAAATGAAGTGAATTAAGCAAATACCTGAGGTGGGGTGTTATTAATATGTATGAAAAGTACAGCAATGTACATGTTAGTATAGTAATCTCTACTCAATGAGGAAGATTACCAGCCATACACAATCTTGTGGAAGCTCATGCCAACATCATGAGTCTTTGGTTCTCCAGATGTTGTTGAGCATCATCCTACCAACAGCAAAAGACCTCCAGATGGTCCTGCGAGTTGTACTGTAAAATGTTTATTTTATTAAAAATTGCGAGTTTGTAGGATACTAGGAATCTGGCATTCCTATCTTGCGGCCACATGGCCAAAGAGGGAGCTGCCCCCAGATGTACCTGATAATGATTTATTGATGGACAATGGTTGGTAAGCTTAGTCTTCTTAACAATTGTCCAGTTGTAATGAGAATGGTAACACTATACTCACAAGGGTTTGATTTTCCAGAGACAAAAGAGACAGAATTAGCATTACTATAATAACATTATTATTTTACTTTAATATTATAGAATACTATTACTTTAATAAAATTATTATTTCCAGAGACTTTTTAGAATATATCTCATTTGCATCTACCAAAGGTTGTCACAGTTTTAGTTCAGTTATTCATGCAAGAAGACTTACCTCAATGATTAAGGATTTGTAACAGTAAAGCCTCATAAAGAGGCTAGCCCAATGAACATTCTCTGTACTGTACACTATCATCAAATATCAAAGAGAGAGAGAGAGAGAGAGAGAGAGAGAGAGAGAGAGAGAGAGAGAGAGAGAGAGAGAGAGAGAGGTGGGTTGGTTGGGGCAGAGAAGGCATGCCCATGGCCAAGATGTACCAGTATCCCTTCAGATCCTGGTTGGAGTCTTTAATGTTGTAGGGAAATGCTGATTCCAGATTCCCAGCACCGTTCATTTATTTATAGGTGTCCTATATTAAAGGGGAGATATTGCTAACCAAAAGTGAGGGAAACAATTCTGAAGTGTAGAAATTTTCCAAATTAAAGTTGTCCAGCTTTAAATTAAGTTTTAGTATGATGTAGTCAGTCATACTCTGAGACAATCTGTCATTTCTTTAACATTTTTATTTTGCTTTTTATTCAGCAGCTCTCCAGTTTACAATTTCAGCAATCTGGTTGATAGGGTCCAAATTACCCTAGCAACAATGTATTGATATGAATAAGATAAGAGACTGGAATATGAATAGGAGAGGCCTGAAAACGAGTTATAAAAAGAAGCAATGACAGTAAATGTGTAGCCTTGCAGGGCATTTGTTTATTTAGATGGGGTCAGTGACTCCCATTTGAAAGCTGTAAAAGGGCAAATAATCCAAAAACCAATAAAAAATGAAGGTCAGTTAAAAAATTACTTAGAATTGCCCATTCTATAGCATGCTATGGGTGTGCAATTAAAGCACACTCAGACAGGGAACTAAAGTCATTATAAGATATATAGGCCAGTGTTAGTGCTTAGTGAATTCATTGGTGCAAAGTCATCGCTTATATTGCCACCAGCATTTCCTACACAATATAATATGTCCTTTGTACATATATATATATATATTTATTCCTCCGAGGGGGTCTCTCTCTTTGATTTATCTCTGATAAATGCCATTTATTGCCCTGGACTTGTGTTCCTGCCCTCAATCCTACTCTTTTAGGTTGACCACTTTCTTTTTCATATACTCCCCTCTCACATCTCTTGCCCTCTTTTCTCCAGATCCAGTATTTCCTGGGATCCATTCTATGATACAGTCTCTGTTCGAAAGAAGATAACTGCAATGAAGAAGTCTCACAAGGAATAAGGAGGCATCTGCCTGTAACACTGGATATTAGACTCAAGCAGAATAACACCGTCCTCTTCATCTGAAACTTGGATTTATTGGGTTTCTGCAAAATAGAGATACAAAAAAGTGAATTGTTGGACTGGTCATGTTTTGATGAGTAACAGTAACTTCATCTAAATGGACCCCTCCCCCTTCATGCTACATACAGGAAGAGCATTTATGTAAACAGGAAGTGTGTAACCACGTACCCAGGAAATGTCACTGTACATTGTACATATATCAATATATGAAGTACTGAACTAAGGATTTCATACTCACAGCCACAAACAGGAAAATCTAGATATTGGATTAAAACTGGCAGAGTTTACAAAAAGACAACTGGGATTATGCAGGTTCCAGCTCAGGAAATGAATAAATGAAGACTGCTGCAATAGTCTTACAAAAACAGAATATTTGTTTGTTACTATTTTAGTTTGAATAGCACCTCCATGTTAATATCACTTAAATATTAAGTGATGTCAAACCTGTGACTGGACCAGCTTTAAAGGAGAACTAAAGCCTGCTTTTGCACCAGCCCAAGACAACCACAGCCCTTTAGCAGTAAAGATGTGTGTCTCCAAAGATGCCCCAGTAGCTCCCTATCTTCTTTCTGCTTTTCACTGCATATGCTCTGTGCTGCTGTCACTGATCTTAGGGACCCACTCACAATATACAGTACACATAGAATAGAAAAGTCACAATATAAGGCTGATTAGTAATTAATACAGATAATTACTACATGGCAGCACAGAAACCAGTGCAACTAGCATCAGAATTTAATAATTAGCCCTATAGCATCAGCTTATATTACAAGACAACCTCATTTTCTGCTTGATAATTAGCGACGACCTCAACTTCTCAACAGCTGCTCAGAACCCACAAGAGCCCACACTTTCCAAGATGGTGACCCCCTGTGACAAGTTTGAAGTCCTGGATCATTGCTGCTATTGACAAGCTGAAACTTTAGATTGGTGCAATAAGTTCAGTATATAAAATATGGCATTTTTAGCCACATTCATTTTTAGGGTTTAGTTCTCCTTTAAATCTGATCTCTCATTAAACTTCTATAGGCAGCAGGTCATTCAAATGAACAGCAAGCAGATAATTCCAGGAGACAACAACTGGCAAAGCCTCTGGTTTCACCGAACTCATTATCGACCAAAAGCACAGCTGTCCAATTACCTGAGTGATTAAAAATGCTTACAAGGAGACTTGTGGTGCTTGCCAATGGTGAAAATGGAAAATTATATGTGGTGGGCAGAGGACAATTTATAATCAAGCTGACCTTTGGGCTATTGCTTTACAGGTTGGATTTCATGCAAGTATTGAAACCAGTTTAGTGTATGCCAATACGTCACTTGGTCTATCTTAAGGACCAGAGATCACTTTATAATGGTTCCCAAAAGATCCCAAGTAATTGTTTAATCCTACAGAAACGTGTGATTATGTGTGTATTAGCAGATTCAAGCAAACCAATCTCCAGGAGCTGAAGCTGTAAGTAAATACAACTGTGAGTAGCATAATAAAACGTGCAAGTATGCAAGAGTAAGTAACTATATAAAAGTATAGAGTTATTCAAAATTTAGAACCAACACAATACACTGTTGGTGCCACCCACTGCAGCATTTTTGCTCTTGGCATAAAATTACCATAGTGCTGAGACTGTAGAGTGTACCTTTTATCTATTCAGTGTTGCATGTTTACTGTCAACAAATGGCACGATCAAAGACAAGTCAGTACTGATAGGATAAAACATTAAAATAATGTTTTGCCTTCCAGTTTACCAGTGACTGACTGACCCTACTGTTATATGACAGAGGAGCAGCAGATCACAGAATAATTTATGGTTTTCAGAGCATTATAGTTAACCATTTTATGGATAATATGTGTACTAACTTAACGTGGGAAAGATCAAGACATCCAACAAATTCAAAATATTCTCACAATATGCCAAATTATTTTGGTCATTACTTATAGTGTTTTACATCTATATGGGCTTAGGTCATAACTGTTGACTTAATGTTATCCATGAACATTTTATTGTGTTTGTATATTTAGTTACCTTTAGATTTTGTGTTTCTGTTACTGTCTTTGTTACTGTTTAGTTCACTAATTATACAAAGTTTAGTTGAATTGGTAATTTAATAAATACATATCCATCATTCCCTTTCCATCTCACTTTACAATCGATATAATGCAAGGTTGTTCCTGAATAGAGTGAATTGATCCCATACAAGCTGTTTTATTGCCCACCACCAAATCTAATATGTAACAGGCATCTCTAAGAAGAATATACAGATGAAAATGTCAATACACAGTTTATCAATGGGTCAGGTTAGTTTGGGCCGATATCCAGGTTGCAGATGGGTTTGGGTTGAACTCTTCCTTTCGCTCTCCCCATCTGCGACCTTACATTGCCAGCTTCTGCCTCTAGCAACCTCTATTTATAGGTACGCACCTGCCATGCACCATTTTGGGACATCAGAAATGGGCAGTTCGGGGATGGGTCTCTAATAAGAGGGGTTCAGGTTGAAAGCGGGCGGGTTAGGCTCGGGTGCTGGTTGACTCTTTGCCAACACACACATCACTACCAGCTGGACCTACCTTTGTCCCCCTCCCTGTGATCCTAGACGTTTACTTTAGACCTCAGGTCGATGCTCCTCTTCTTCCAAAAATGAACCAAGTACTTTCTCAGCACTGCATTGCCATACTCTTCCAGTGCCTCAGCATCCTCTGCACTTGTGCATGCACAGTATAAAAACCAGCAAAGAATTTCTGTACTGCACATGTGCACACCCAGGGTGGCATAGAGGATGCTGGGGCCAACAGAAAAGTATAACTGGACAATGCTGAGATGAAAAGTACCCCAGCCCAGTGCAATATTGTAAAAAGAGGAGCACCTGCCTGGGGTTTGAAGTAATCAACATTCCTAACAACTCACCCCAAGTGATTCTCCTTTCCTTGTCCTTTAAAAATGCATAATATAATTATACCTTGAAGTCATGGTAAGTAGTTTGCAGGAGTTCCACAGGGACAGTCCAGTTATGAAGTGAAACCATGCTAGAAGTCATCTATCATATCCAGTTTTACTCTCTGAGCAATTTCCTGCTTGTGGGCTGAATCCTAACAAAATATATTATTATTATATATATTTATAGGGTGATTTTATTCTCTATGCATTGTTATACTATACAAGTTAAAGTTAGCAGATATGCTGGGATGGTGAAGGAGCTCACCCTACAGGCCAGAAGATATATATTTCTCAACCTTTAATAGAATATTGTAATACTGGTATGAGACCTATTATACTCAGGACCAGAGATTTTCTGAATAAGGGGTCTTTCCATACTTTGGATTTGTTATGTTTGCTAAAAATACATTAAATAATCCCAACAGTATTGTTCTGCCACCAATATGGATTACTGTAGGTTGATTACCATCTAGTACAAGGTACTGTATTATTATGACAGAGAAAAGTGGAAGTGTTTTTCATCATTTGAATTGTTCGCTTAGAACAGACGGGATGGAAAATAGCCTTCCTGTAATTCAGAGCATTCTGGATATCAGGTTTCCAGAGATAACATAACCCATACCTGTATTTATATATTATGCACCTTATATTGGCGCCACAAAGCACAGATATTTTATGCACCAAGTCTTAAAGGGGCAGTCAGGAGATTCTACTTGACAGATTAGCGTGTTTTCTTTCCTTATTCTTTTTATGATTTTGCTTCTTTAATCCATGTGCAGATTGTGTTAGTTTATTACCTTTAAAACAGGCACGGATTAATTCTACAAGGTACATGGCTGTTTATTAATCAGTCTACAAGAAGTTGCATACTGCACACTGTACTGGTGTCTAAGGAGCCGTGCACAATACATTCAAACCAATCACTGTTCAGTATGAGAATTTCACATAGCGCTAGTTTGTAAGGATGATGTGGCTACCCCTGAGGTTTTAGAATTTCTTAGGTTGGACATTTCTAATTCATCTAGTGTTTCCCCTTGCCTTCCTGCATTACTTAGAAGCTCATTTACTTTATTTGCTATGAGGGCAGAATGCTGCACTTGTGTACAGCATTTTCCAGATACAGGTTTCTAGCTGTTTCTGGTGCTCAGCCTCTCGAATGCTTTTCATTATACACATTTATATTGAGAGAGTGCTTTTGAAGTGTCATTTGCTTCTATAGCTTCAAAAATAACATTCCCCACAATAATACAATATACAATAATATCCTTAAACTTCTTTTTCTCCCAGGACTGTGGTTTTGCGAGGCTCAGGTGCTTTATACGTGCCCACGCATGCAAAGTGGTCTCTAACGCCCTGTATCAGAATGAGCAGGCTAGAGCAATCATTTCTGGAGTGCCAGAAAAACCCACACATGTTTTAACTCACTGGGGCCCCTGCTGGGTAATAAAATGTAATTGCATCTTAGAACTGCACATTTCCTTGCTATTCTCATGTTCTAGGGTTTCTTGCTATAGATTTATTGTACATTGCAGGAAAATATAGAAGTTAATTACTTACCCTATATCTTGCGCCTGCCTGACTTACTAAGTTCTAATATGTGAACAAGCACAGTATATTAAGTAAATGCATTAAGAAGTGCCCGCATTAACAGGTTGGTGGTAGATAATGAGAAAGATAGCGGTTACACTCGTTAAATAGGGTTTACTGTCTGCATTTCTCTCTGGCAGTGATTTTTGGCACTCTCATTGGCTGACATTGCCTAACTGCTGCTCAGCATTCCTGTGAGATCTCTTTGCACAAAGCATCTCTTCTTCTTCTTACTATTATTAAGACTTGCCCCAAACTTGCAGCGCTTCCGCAAAAGTATTTACCAATGACAAAATGCAGAATTTCGCTGCAAATCGAAACCTGTTACTTTTGACTTATACAAGGGGGTTTGTGGCATACCCCTACAATTAATTTGCCTGCCACTTTACAATCTATGACAAGTTTAACCCAGAAGGTTTCTTCTACTGGGTTTCATATCGTGATCCGAAATAGAACAAGGTCCAGCACTCACTTCCTTTTTTCCATTGTGCGTTGCTTCCCCATTTGCCTGGCATCAGCATCCAACTTGAGCTGCACACACTAAAAGCCTTTAAGTATTTTTAAAACAGCATTACATAATTTTTCCTGTGTGTGGTTACAGACAATTTCCCCTATCCCTCCAAAATAAAGAATGTCTTCTGATATTTTTACTGCCCAGTCATTTCAACAATGCCAATTCCATCAAATTTATAATTTAGTGCCATTAACCCCCAACTCGTCCATTTTACCAGTTCAGCATTAGTAAAAATACATTTAATACTGGTAGTTTTTACATTTTGTATATATAAATCCTAATTCTGTGTGATATTATTCTCCACCTCTCCACCTTAATTTCCCCTTACAATGCCCAGATCTTAAGCTAACCTATCTTTTGCACAAATTCTCACAGTTCCCTCCCCATGCCTAATTTAATATTTTCTCCAACCTTATAGCAGCATATGCCCTAAACAGTAGCAGATTAAAAGGACGTGAGACCCCAAGGATACACTTTCCACAACCCCCCTTTCAAGGCTACTCCCACTGCCAAAAGTTTAGAAATATACAATTAATCAGGGGCATGGTTGAACCTGGAGACACAAGGGGACCATGATCTAGCTTTTTTCAGTTATTATTTATATTTTATTTTCTTTTATATTTATTTTTAAGGCATGGTAGAGACGTCACTAGCTTGCACCTAACCCGATGCAGGCATGCCCCTTGCTTTGTTTGGCTGCCTAATCTTCTCCCAGCATGTACCGTGCACCTGCCTTACCGGAACCAGGCCCAGCAGTGCAGAAAAAAATAAGTTTTTTTAAAGAAAAGAAAAATAATTAGTGATGGTCGAATAAATTCGCCAGACATGGATTCGTGGCGAATTTTCAAGGTTTGCCGCCTGCGAATGTTTTCGTGAAACTGCATTGAAAATTCGCTGGGGAAAGATCTGCTACAACAAAAAAAATTGTTGCTTGTCAAAATTTGCGTGCGCATAAAAATTGATTCGGACACCCATTGACTTTAAAGGAGAAGGAAAGGCAAAAAACATCACCTATCTACCTCTAATGTACTCCTCAATATCTCCTAAATCGCTAAAGTTTTAACTCACCCAGGCCAATCCTATCGTTTGAAATCCGTCTTGTTGTTCTGGTCGCATTTGTATTAACACAGGCGCCATGTTTGTAAAGTACAGGAAGCTTCCCTCTGCCTCATTCTCCTTGTTGCGCATGTGCGGGAAATAAAAGCCTTGACCCCAGGAGCGAATATTTTCCCAGCGCTGCGCACCACAAGCTTTTTATTATATATATTGTCCCCTCGCTGAGCACCGAAAATCATTGCTTGCTGTCCCCAGTATACTGCAATAATTTATGCCTCTGCGTCTACTTAGTACTGAGACGCTAATGATCTGATGGGCTGGGGGGCGTGGTGTTTGGGGTCAATGATGACACACGCATAGCTGAATTTGCATGCGCGTCATCAACATAGGGAAAAAACAGAGCCCTAAGACATGCGCAAAGAACAGAAATTTTGCTCTACGCGCCTCAAGGCTGCCTCTGGCAGCAGGGAGGAAGACACCTGCAGATTCAGTGACGTCACCCGAGTCACACACGCCAGGCTACGCAGAGCGCTCATGCTTCCACATACCAGCAGGCAGACAACTTTCGAAACCTGCAGTGAGTTATCTGTACACCAGTCTTAAGGTAGAAAAGCATTTATGTTTTGCCTTTCCTTCTCCTTTAATGCATTTGGACAAAATAGTTGTACGTATAAAAATTGTCGCTCGTGTCAAAAATTGTTGCGTGTCAAAATTATTCGGATGCCCATTGACTTTTATGCATTTGGACACAATAGTCGCGCATTTAAAAATTGTCACTTGCGTCAAAAATTGTGACGCGTCAAAATTATTTTGAAGCACAATGACTTCAATGCGTTTTGCAAATTTCGCGAATTATTTCGCCGTTTTGCAAATTATTTAGCAAAATAGCCCAGATTCACTCATTACTAAAAATAATCATTGAAAAAGCTAGATGGATCCCTATATCCTACGGTAGCTTATTCATTAAACTTCCCCTGCCCCTAAAACAGCTGCACCAACATCACTGAGGTGCAGCCAACTCTGACAAGGAGCCTGTATCAGTGGTGTATCTATAATAGAGCAAACAGTGGGATCTGCTGTGTGCTAGTCCCCAGTCACTTCTTTTTCTTTAGCTTGATCACCCACCGCAATCATTTGTGAAGGTGTGTGCTGGGCCTCCCAAAGATTTCTGCACAGGGGCCTGGCCGGCCCCTTCAAGCTGTGCCACTGCCCATTAAACTATATTGCTGTGTATTTCATTTTATGGTGGAATTCCTATCGACTCAATTATACGGTATTGTGCAATTTTGTCTCATTCAGTCTCTTCTAATCCCACTGCGGAAGGTTACCTGGTTTTCAGGAATGGCAGTGGGTAAGTACCCTGAACCAAGCGACTTGTAATCTCTTATAAAGATTGGCTGAATACAGACACAGATGGTGGAAACAGGGGGGGGGGTTGTGGACATCGCAGAATTATCTTCCCTGGTTTCGAGTTTAGATGCAATCAGGCAAATGGTCCAGATACATATCTTGCCCCCCCCCCCCCCAGAACTGATCTTCTGCAGGACCTGAGTACAGTCATAAAGCACTTACAGTATACATAAAGTATTCTTATTCATAGAAGAAAACCTCATTTCAACATTTGTGCAGTTTTGTCCAGTAGAGGTCTCTAACTCCATAGGTTACAGCAGCATTTCATTATTCTGAATTACAAGAAGTAACAATATTATGAGAAATAATTATAGTGATGCTGCACACATTCTCTTCAGACACAATGCAGTTATATGAGCCAGAGGAACAGCATCGCCGCAAATAAAGAGAACATCAAACAAATGGAAATATTTTGCAAACAGAAAATAATTGCTATTCTTTTGGCAAAGCCGTTCTTCATCAGGGTTTGGTATATCTGCTGAAGCTCCACAAGATCGGTGGCTGATGGGGGCAATAACAACACAAACTGCTGCCCTGGTGGTGCATCACAGTCACTATCTGGTGTTGTGTCAGAATAAATTGTGCCCGTGGGGTAGAAATGGGTCTCGGTCGGACAAATGTGCATTTGATAAATGTGTTATGGATTTATGTTAACCACAATTCACATACCTTTAACTCAGTGAAAGAACTGCCCTCATTAAAACTGATATATGTAAATCAGTCTCTAAATATTGGTTCTTTGAAGTTCTTGCTAACGAGTGAGATCAAAGACATGGGTTTAACTCTTTAGGACCTGGTGGTGCCTCGCAGAGCTGTCCAAGCTTATTACCTCTTGCTATTTTTTTTTTCCTATTTCTATGCCCCCCAGCGGATTCTGAAAATAGGGTGAAAAGAAGTAGTGAGTGCACCCCTCATCTGAATTCCACATCTCCCTCTGGCCAGAATAAACTCCAGAGAAATGTACTGTTGTGCCATTTGCTAAAGAATTCTTAGAATACGGTTATCAACTGGGAGTTGTGTAAGTGCTTTTTAAATGAGGCCAAAGTATTGAAGGATGGGATTCATTTCTCTCTAATTTATGGCAACATCAAGTTCCTGCAAGACCTAATAAAATAAAGAAAGGTGCAAGTGCTGAAACGCTAAAGGTTGAACATTTATGTTTAGCATGCCTTACACTTACACTCCTTAGTATTCATTCAATGAGCAAATGGAGCAAAGTTGTGTTCTGCACCTTGCACTGAATTAAATAGACAGGCAGTAAGGCCGAACTTCTTTGCACCCTGCACCCACTGTTGCTCTTTAAGTTGCACATATGAATGGGGTGGGTAGGGCCCTGGATAAGGACACCTATGTGTCTCTCTCAGCCTGTCCCTCATGAATACAGAGCTGCTGAATTCAAGCACAATTGTATTCATCCATTCTGGAGCCTATGGATCTGCACTTACAGAGCGGAGAAGGGTGCATAATGTGAAAGCTATGGCAGCTTCTTTTTTTGCACCTGGCACCCATCCCTGTCTTGGTGTCGTGGTGTTGCCCTGACATGAACAGACAGTCAGAGGCAGAACAACCAGAAACTCAGTCCAAGGATCGGAATAAGAAAGAATTTTACTCACACAGTTTTTTTTGTTGGGCTTTAGCCCCTTACAAGGTTTATTAGGAGCTTAGGCTCAGTAAGAGGATTACATTTTTAAGTTTTTAATACCTACTATGGACCCTTGGCTCAATATATTGGTTGAATGAACACCCTTGCTTCCCCCCAGCCCCACACTCACCTCAATTGAACTGTGCTTTGTAGGTTATGAGAAAAGGTTTAACTGCTGAAAAGGTTATTGTTACTATTTATGTTTGTATGGTAGTACAGGTATAATACCTGTTATACAGAATACTGGGGAACTGGGGTTTTCTGGATAAAGGATCCTTCTGCAATTTGGATCTCAATACTTAAATAGTCTACTAAACATACATGATTTAAACATTAAGGGGCACATTTACTTAGCTCGCGTGAAGGATTAGAAGGAAAAAAACTTTGAATTTCGAAGGTTTTTTTTGGCTACTTCGACCATTGAATTAGCTACTTCGACTACGACTTCAACTTCTAATCGAACGATTCGAACTAAAAATCATTCGACTATTCGACCATTCGATAGTCGAAGTACTGTCTCTTTAAAAAAAAACTTAAACCACCTACTTCGCCTCCTAAAACCTACCGAGCACCAATGTTAGCCTATGGGGAAGGTCCCCATAGGCTTTCTAAGTATTTTTTTAGCGAAGGAAAATCATTCGATCGATGAATTAAAATCCTTCGAATTAATTAACCCTCGATATTCGACCAATAGTAAATGTGCCCCTAAATAAACCCAATATGCTGGTATAGATATGCTGGTATAGCCTCCAAAAAAGGATGAATTATATCTGAATTTGGATCCAATCTACTGTTTTATTATTACAGAAATGATTTTTAAAAATTTGAATTATAATACTAAGGTTCCTAGAGTGTCAACAAGTATCTTGCAGAGGAGTAAGTCTACAGCCGGAGTTGGGATGCCAAAAGACATCCTAAAGACATCTTCTCTGGGTTCTATATTTTAGTTAAATGAGAAAAGCAACCAAAAACAAACAATGAACTTACCTGCAACTCTAAAGACGGCAATAAACATCTGCGTAGATAATAGAGGTAGTGCTTGGTGTTCTTCTTTTCCTTCTCCACTGGCACCTATTTCAATCTTGGAAACTATATTAGATATCAATTTACCAACATGGGTAAGAAATGCCCCATTTAATCTAATTGAACTGTACTGTTTAGACCAACTTAAAGAGGAACTATCATGAAAATGAAAGATTGTGATAAGTCCCCATTGGCCCCCCTCCGCTGGCCGCCCTCCCTGCCTCGCCCCTGCACATTCTTACCCCTGAATTCTTTCCCCTCTAAAAATAGCGACCGCAAATGCAGAGTGAGTGCAGCAGAGCTCACAGGCGCCATCTTCTTCTATTCCGTAATCGCAATTTCTGTCTCTTTCGGTGCATGCACAGGTGTCACGAACTGGAAGATTGCTCTAACTGTGCTTGCGAAAATACGGCATTCACTTCACAAATATTACCGAAGAGAAGAAGATTGCGCCCGTGAGCTATTGTTTACAAGTATTAGGAGAAACAAGGTGCCCCAGAATAAATTGTAAATGACTCACCAAGGAGTAAATGTGGTTTGGATGCGCTTCTATTACCGAAGAGAAGAAGATGGCGCCGGTGAGCTATTACCAAACAACAATTGTTTACTAAATGTGTCACCCATTAGGAGAATTATTACAAAATTCTACATAACTGGTATCTAACGTCTTCAAGAATAGCAAAAATGCATCCTGAAGTTTCAATCTCTGTTGGAGATGCAACAAGAATATGGGAGATATGCTTCAAATCTGGTGGACTTGTGATTATATATAGAGATTTTGGTTGGCTGCTGGGTCATCGATTAAAGAGGTTATTCAACAAAACATTCCACAGACTCCTGAAGCAATGCTGTTAAACTTCTATGACAACTGCCCAAATAAGAGCCTGGAGATGCTGACCTTCCAAATACTAAATGCTTGGAAGCTTCTGATAGCTAGAAATTGGAAAAAAAACAGGACACTCCAAGTATTACCCAATTAGGTGACTAATAATTTGGAATATGAAAAAGCAGTGCCAAGAAGGTTTGAGAGGGAAAAGAATGATATGGAAAGCTTATTAACTTTGGATCAAAACATAGTATATGCATTATTTATAGGACACCCATTTAGAATATGAATAGTAACTACCCTGGTAGATATATTGCTGTTAAATGTTTATTTAAATTTTTTTTATTTTACATTAGCTTTATTGTTAATATTAGACCTTAATCCTAAGAGAAGTATATGGAGATACAATGTATGCACTGAAACGACAGCTTTCCCTGGTAGTCTAGTGGCTTACCCTGGTGGTCTAGTGGCTGATGGGGACGCCCACCGCATGGTTGTCTGCTCCTCCAGCGCTGCTTACTGTATGTCACGCGCAGTGCACACATCCAGGTTTTACGAGCCGGCGTGATGACATCATCGGCTTTGGGGCAAAATTCAAAAGTATTTAAAGATTTTGGATTTATATTAGTTTCCCATTGTTAGGTCTAACTTGTTTTGTTCCTGGGGGCTTAATTCTATGTGAAATCCATTGTGTATCCTGGTATTGACCCTTGCCTGCCTGCTTGACTACTCTGAACTCTGCTAATCTGATCCTTGCCTTCCTGACTATTCCAAACTCTCTGATTCTGATCCTTGCCTGCTTGCCTGACTATTCTGAACTCTTCAGTCCTGATCCTAGCCTGTCTGACTGTCCTGTGAACTCTGCCTGTACTGACCTGACATGTCTGACCACGCTATTCCGTTTGATCCTCCTGGGTTGTGTTGCCTTCCATCCTCAATCCTTGGTAAAACTATTGTACCCGTTGGAAAGTATAGTTGGTGGAACAGACCAAGGTAGATGCAGAGCTTTGCTGCAAAAAAATCCTTTTATTGACACGTGTCAATAAAAGGATTTTTTTGCAGCAAAGCTCTGCGTCTACCTTGGTCTGTTCCACCAACTATACTTTCAATTGATTGTCAGTACCAAGGACGAGGTACAGGAACTGACCACAAAGGTAAAAAATAATAAAAATTGAGGGGAGAAATACCACATCCAGTGGAAACAAAGAAGCTTCCTATTGTGTCCCTTTGCTCATCCAGAACTTTTGCTTGGCTCCTCTTTTAATAAGACCTGGTGGCATCCGATTAGTTGAGGGCTCCTCCCGAAGTGAAAGGCTGCTGCTACAGGCCGGAAGCAGAGCCGAGATGAGGAACCCTAGTGCCTGTTCTGGATTTAGGGTGCCTAATGTGACAACTTGTTGAAAACATTCAATAAAAAACTGTCAGCCAGCATAATCCCGAACCTTTGTAACCTTCCAACAAACCAACGCCTCAAGGTAATTAAAGCCTCTCTTTTAAAAAAATAGAATTATTTGCTTATAATCGAGTCTATGAGGCAAATTTACTAAAGCGCGAAGCAGTTAACGCTAGCACAAATTCACCAGTGTGACATCATTTAGTTACTTCACCGATTTACTAACGGGCGCTGGCGTAAATTCGCTAGCGAAGAGGACATACTCTAGTGCTACTTCACACCCTTTCACCAGGCGAAGTTGCGCTATGGGACGTAACTACGCTAATTCACTAGTTCATTTTACTGAACGTTACCTCTTGTGCCAGACTTCCTTCACCACCTCAGACCAGGCGAAGTGCAATAGAGTAGACAGGGATTGCTTCAAGTCCCAAAAAACGCTGGCGTCTTTTCTTTTAAGTATGATAGGCTGAAAAAGATTGTAAATTTTTTTGAGGTCATCCTCCTTCCCCCCTACATTTCCTAACATATGGCACCTAAACTATACAGTGGGCACATGTATAGGGCAAAATAACAATTCTATTTTATTATATGAAACTTTCCCAGGCTTGTGTAGTGTAATGTATTTGCTGCTACATATACGTCCATTGTACTTTAACTTGGCGCCGTATGCAAATGAGGCATCACTAGAGTAACTTCTCTTTGCTTGACGGATTAACGCTAGCACAACGTCACATTTTAGTGAATTAGCGGAGCGCTGGCGAAGTGCGGTGCAGGCGTCGCTAGCATATTTTCGGCGCATAGTGGATTTGCCCCTATGGGAGTTGGCATTCTCACAATTCAAAACTTTTGGATAATGGGTTTCCCGATAACAGACCCTCATGTATTTATAGTTCCTTTTTGGCTACCAGCAGAGGGATTGCCTCTCTTTATGACAAGGGTTCCAGATATTCTCAAAGGTTCCAGATAATCTCAAAGCCAGTGTCTCACAAGACCAAGCAGGATCAATTGCAATTTATACAATGGGCTTATTAACCTTTACTACACTCTACATGGAGATGCTGTGTTGTTTATAACATTGAGAATGAAAGAGATAAGAGATTTGCTGACTCAAGGTAAAGAGTTGCATTGGAAGTGTGCACTATATCAAATACATCATCGGAACCTCTTTGTGACAGTAAATATCATAGTACTGTATAAAAAAAATAATTTGGTAATATATTTGGGTTCTTCTTGGGTATTTCCCATTTGCCCCTATTAAAGTCTTATGTTGTGCTCATACTGGAGGTCTCTATGTGCCAAAGTTGCCTCCCATAAAGTAATTCAAAGGGATTCTACCCTGTAGAAGATTACAAACATTGATTAGGGCATGACGTAATCACAGATCTTTTTCTGTCACCATTTTATGCATCATTTTGAGCATTTTACAGTCAGGCACTCAAACAATTCCGCAATGGCTGCCAAAATATATTATGAAAATAGATATTTTTATAAGGTCAATATCTTCATTGGCCCTACACGTTTCATGCCTCCAGGGCACATAGTCATGGGCTAAGCCAATGAGGGTCATTTAGGACCAGTGGAGATATTGACCTTTTAATTTAATTCACAATGCATATACACAATATATTTTTATACTATTTGGTGCCTGGATGCCCCTTGCTTTTGGTTTATCAATTCCCCAAGCTAAGGGGCCGAGGCCAGTGCAACTGAACCATCTGTTTCCTGTTGTTTTGTACTAATTGGAAGACCATTACAGCAATAACTTTGACATAAAAGGTGTTACTTGGACTGTTAAGATTCGTTGGAATCCAAAAATGGCTAAAAATGTCAACTACACTTTCTTTTTTTTAATAGACTTAGCTGTGGAATTGTGCAGAGGATAAAGCCTCTGGCTCATAGTCAAGAATTCACAAGCCCTAAGTGCCCAATGTCTGGTTGATCTTCACCTTTTGTTTGACCTTTAAGCCATTATCTTTGAAAGCTGTTTTTTCTGCTTCCAGTTATGCTCAAGTCTACATACAAACGTAAGGGTTTCAGTTCAGTATTTGTTAGGATTAACAGAGAAACATCAAAGAATGAATGAATTCTGGGAAGAGTTGTAGTGGACAAAGGTCAGAAGAGATTGCCGAGAACTCTATAACAAAGTCTAAACAACAAAAGTGTTTCAGGAACACGTGCCAAAGACTGGGCAAATTGGAATAAGGACTATGCGATACAAAGCAAAGTAGGAACTAAAGCAGGATACCAGAAACAAGATATCTATATAAAAGAAGACACAGAGTGACTAGAGCTTAGGACTATGCCTGTTACACCTATTCCATGTCCAGTCTGGCAGGTGCATTGGACTAAAAAGTCTGCACATAACCAGGAACATTGAAGAACTTCTTGAACATATTGCAGAAGGAGGCAGTGTTACAAGGGTTCATTCTGACCTTTATCAGAGAGGAAAGGCTAGTGCCAAAGCAGGAAGCAGAGATGTAATATAATTCATATAACCCACGTTACTGTGTTTAAAAGCTGCAGACCAAACTGAATTAAGCATTGCTTTGTGAACACGCAAATCCCCTCCATACCACTGCTGTTGAGAAATACAGGGATATTTAAACTTTTGGAGCATTAGGAAGAGCTACAACAGGACTCCAGTGGTTGGATATATCGAGGCTTTGGGAATCTGTCAGTTTTCAACAGACCAGAACCAAGTAATACAACTATGCAGACTCAAAAATAACAATTCTGGAAAACAGTAAACTCAACTATTTATTCCAGATCAGATTTTGCTTTCGCAGATGGGTCAATGACCCAAATGTACTGGAATTACCAACTAACATTATTTCCTTTGGGTCTGTACCAAACCCAATTGGTAGGCAAAACTGTGAGGCATTTCTGAAACTATGAAACATGGACAATGAGGAAGCAATAGAATCACCAAGAAGAGCAAAGTCAAGAAGAGAGAGCAGCATAGTTAATATCATGACAATAGTTCAAGGGCAGGCAGTAAGCAGGCGTATGCAAGAAGGTCAGGGCAGATCATGTAGAAAAGAGGCATGGGTCAGGACAAGCAGCAAAACAGAGATATCATTATAACAAGGACAGGTAAGGGCAGATTTCAGACAAGGAAAGATCAGGAACAGACTAAGATTATAAACCAGCAATTCCATCAAGCAAAATATAACCACAAAACTCAACAGGAGACCTAAAATACAAGTCTAGTAATATATCAACTATTGCCATGTACCTTGAATAAAGAATGGATGTGAAGTGACAAGCAGCCTCCGTCAACTTGTATGTCACAGTCGCGCCAGTTCATCTCTTAACAGTGACATCATTTAGCCGGGGCAGTTCTGTGACACCACCACAGACATGCCATAACTGATGACATCAGTCAGTTTCATTGCTTTCCCAATCCTGCTGGTCACTCTGTCTATGCCAGGCTCCTGTCTTGTTTCTACTGTTACCCTTGAAGCTTGACATTGTTTGAACGCTTTAAACTATGCTTTGCTGCAAGTCTTTGGACTTTGTGTACATTAACCCTTGCAGTGCTGTGCTTTGGACATTCTCTCTGCCTTGCCTTAATGTGCCAGTGATGTGCCAGTGATGTGCCAGGCAGTTAATACTTTCTGTGCTTGCCTTTAAGATTGTTATGCTTAACTAAAGGTACTTTTGTAGGTGGTTTCTAAATGGTCCTGACACAGTTGATGCATCTAGAATGGAGACAGAGCACCACATGTAGCACACAGGCAGGAGTGAATATAATTAGCTGGCATCTTAACAGTTGCATCAAAACCAGGACTAGGCTTAAGACAGGCAGCAATTATTGAAGCCAATAATCAGGCCAAGGCCAAGCCAAGGGTCAGAACAGAGAAATCACAAAGGTCAAAGGGCCCTTTTCGGGATAGAATGCTCAGAAGGAGCCAGACAGCCAAGCAGACAACAAGTGCCCTTAAAATGCACAGGCAGAAATACATTAGACATCTTTACTTGTTTGACCCAACTTCAGTCCTGTAGTGAGCACATAACAAAAGGCAGGTGAATGAGACTGATAAGCAACAGAAGTGAACCTTTTTACAAGTGCCGGAAAGGGCCAGTAATGGAGCAGGTATGGCATAGTAAACATATAGTACATAGTATAGTACACAGCTACTGGCTGATACAAACTTCATTGCATAATGATGCTGGTGCTGAAGTGGAGGAAGATCTGTCATCCCATTTTGGAATAGAATGGTCTCAAGCAATCAATGAATATTAAAAATCAGAGGCAAAAAGAATCACAGGCTGTAGAAGTATATTCCAGAAGTGTATTCTATAAATGATCTTTGAAAAAACATTTTATTTTGAGAAGCTTACGCTTGTGTGGCATTAGTTTGATAATACACCATAAACAACTGCCACCTGCTAAGTTCAATACTCAAGGCAACTTCTCTTAATTTGCTGAATTCAGATTTTGCCCATTCCCACACCTTATGTCTCATTAACCGTATCCTTCTATACTTTAAGCTATACCTCTAATATCAAAATTAGGAGATAGTCAAATCATATAAGTAAACTGTCTGCAAGTCCTGATTAACAACTTCACCAACACATAGAACTAGAACACATAGATGTACCCCAGAATTGATGTCACTATGATTATGATAAATTACTGTTTTTTTCACCCAAAACCCTTATGAATTAAGCTTTTACCTAACTCATGTTGGGCTCTAGGGATGTCGCGGACTGTTCGCCTGCGAACTAATTCGCGCGAACATCGACTGTTCGCGTCCGCCGAATGTTCGCGAACGTCGCGCGACGTTCGCCAATTTGGGTTCGCCTTAGCTGGCGCTTATTTTTGACCTCTCACCCCAGACCAGCAGATACATGGCAGCCAATCAGGAAGCTCTCCCTCCTGGACCACCCCTACACCCCCTGGACCACTCCCCTTCCATATATAAACTGAAGCCCTGCAGCGTTTTTTCATTCTGCCTGTGTGTGCTTGGAAGAGCTAGTGTAGGGAGAGAGCTGGTTAGTGATTTGAGGAACAGTTGATAGTAACTTTGCTGGCTAGTAATCTACTTGATACTGCTCTGTATTGTAGGGACAGAACTCTGCAGGGATTTGAGGGACATTTTAGGTTAGGTAGCTTTGCTGGCTAGTAATCTACCTTCTACTGTAGTGCTCTGTATGTAGCTGCTGTGGGCAGCTGTCCTGCTGCTGATCTCTCATCTGCTGACTGCTGCCTGTAACCCAATAGTCCTTGTAAGGACTGCTTTTATTTTCTTTTTTGTTTTTTTACTTTGCTACTATAAGAGCCCAGTGCTATTAGTCTAGCTGTGTTGGGGAGTGGGACTGGTGTGCTGCTCCTCCTAGTAGTTCACCACTACCAGCACCAACCAGAGTCAAAATTGTTACAAAGTATCTTATTTGCACCTGTTAGCTGTTCTGAGCTCTTTGCCAAAAGCTAATTAAGTTAGCTGTTCAGTTCAGAGAAAAGAGGGACTTTCCAGTACAAAAGAGGGACAGGGGGTTGAGTGGTCAAAAGAGGGACAGTTGGGAGGTATGCAAGTGCCACCTAGCTGTGTGAGCTTTTTCACATTCTGTCTAAATAACAATAATAATTCTGTGTCCGTAAACATCACCTGAGTGATACAGCAGCAATAATATATTCTGTATCCACTACTGTATACGTTGCCCTTGCAGGCATTGTTTGCCCAGTCTTTAACCAAGTGCCACCTCGCTGTGTGAGCTTTTTCACATTCCGTGTCCAGAAACATCACCTGAGTGACGTAGTGTGATTTCTGCCCTTTACAGCACAAAACGCAGCGCTGTGTCAACAATGTATTTTTCAGATACATTTTTGCCCTTGATCCCCCTCTGGCATGCCACTGTCCAGGTCGTTGCACCCTTTAAACAACTTTAAAATCATTTTTCTGGCCAGAAATGTCTTTTCTAGCTTTTAAAATTCGCCTTCCAATTGAAGTCTATGGGGTTCGCGACGTTCGCGAACCGTTCGCATTTTTGACGCAAGTTCGCGAATATGTTCGCGAACATTTTTTCCGCCGTTCGCTACATCCCTATTGGGCTCTAGTTTATGTTTGAATTGAAACCCTACAAATACTGCAGGATTAAAGCTTTGCTTTCTGAAGGAGTGTCCCTAGCCACCTAGAGAAATTGTTTTGCTTTTCTCATTGCAACGGAAGGTTATGTTGGGGCAATTCATTTCACAGCAGTGTACAGTATATAACATAAACATTACTGACTATGATATTTTCTTGCTAGTTATTTTTAGTATTCCTATACCTTTGATTCATATATGGTTGATATGTCTCCTAATGTCACCCCTTCCTAATTAAACTAACACTATTCGGTACAGGGGAGAGTTATTATGTGGAGTAAAAGACGGCAGAATAATTCGCCGCACATCGTTAGGCATAGCAGTGTAAAAAACGTCGTAAAAATAACATCATTTTTTTACAAGCTTTTTCTTAGAGAAACTTCTGCCATAACTTACTTTCAAAGGTCTGACGCAGTGTAAAAAAACTGCAGAAAATCTGGCGTTCGCATGGCGTAAAATTTCACACACCTTGATAAGTTTGCCATTTATTTTATACAGCTTTTTACACTGTAAATCCGGCAACAACCATGCCCTGAATGCAGGTTGTATAATTTCTATTGACTATGGATGACAGCAATTGATGTGTTAGGTGGAAAGATGCAAATTACACTACCTGCAACTTATATTGGACACTCAGTCTGCAGGCTGCCCAGCTGAGAATTTGCTACTTCCAAAATTCTTTATTTTTATTTGCTGCATGCTCAGAGATACAGTTAGCCACCAGTTGAACATCCTTATTGTCCCCATATAGAATGTATTTAAGTGCATGACAGAAAGATGTTTGCATTTATTATTGGCAATAAAAGAGATCAATGGTCTGTGTGTCAGTGTATGCCACTGTTAATATATAATACCTGTTATGAATTGTATGATATATTTTGGTACAATGTGTGTTCTATGGATCACTGGACTTGCAGCACTGAAGCATCAGGTTTAATTGGTGCTGAGCAGAGAGGGTTGCCATGGTAACTACATATCCCATCTACATATCCCATCTCTGCAGTGCGCTACTGTGGGGTAGGACACACCCCGGAGAGAGCAATGGGGAGAAAGGAGAGGAAAGAAGAATAAGAAAAGATGACAGAAAGAAGGGATGTGTAAGTGGCAGAAAACACATACAAATAGGAAGCTTAAAGGCTGAGAGGAACGAGAAGAGGGCAGAAAGTGACTGGCACAGAGCAAATGGTCATATAATATAAGGACACCTGAAATCTGTGAAAGCATAATGCAAATGTAAAGGAAACGTTTCCTAATCTGAGTTTTTTTTGTGGAATTAACCAGCATTGGCTGCTGTACTGTGCCCTGCACAGAGTGGGGTTTGCAAAGCATCTGTTCTCTGGAGCTCAATAAAGCAGTGGCGAGGTGAGGTACCTATAGTAGCAGAGGGATAATAGCCTCTGGGAAGGGACTATGGCTGTGGGATTGCAGGTATAGTAGGAGAGAGTGTCTATAGTAGCAGTGGGATAATAGTCTCTGGGAAGGGAGTGTGACTGTGGGATAGCAGGTATAGTAGGGAAAGATGGTGCCTATAGTAACAGTGGGGATAATAGTCTCTGGGAAGGGTGTGTGACTGTGGGATAGCAGGTATAGTAGGGAGAGATGGTGCCTATAGTAGCAGTGGGATAATAGTCTCTGGGAAAGGGCTGTGGCTAGGGGATAGCAGGTATAGTAGGGAGAGATGGTGCCTATAGTAACAGTGGATAATAGCATCTGGGAAGGGAGTGTGGCAGTGGGATAGCAGGAATAGTAGGGAGAGATGGTGCCTATAGTAACAGTGGATAATAGTCTCTGGGAAGGGAGTGTGACTGTGGGATAGCAGGTATAGTAGGGAGAGATGGTGCCTATAGTAGTAGTGGGGACAATGGCCTCTGGGAAGGGACTGTGACTGTGAAACAGAAGATCGAGTAAATCAAGACGGCAATGTTACAGTTGTTCACTTTGTTCAGCTTTGCTGGAAGTTCTAATTAGAACAATATTAGAAATAATTGGGACTTGCACAGTCTATTTGTCTGTCCCCACCAATGAAGACTGCTTTTCTTGATCCAAGGAGCATGACTTTTACAACAGCTTTTTTAAAACTGAATGCAGTATTAATAATTGTATCCTTCACAATCACTTACAGTACAAGACCTCACCCATACTGACAGTCTGATCTTCCAATGAGGCCGAAAGTAGAACAGAGCTGCTGGCTAAATTATTTCTCAGGCAAAATGACTCTGAAATCCAATAACTTTTTAATGAAAAATCTGAAGGAATAGCAAACCTCCCCTTATTTTAATCAGATACAACTCAAAATAAGGTTACCAGATTATTTGAAAAATCAATGACACATTTTCCTGGAAGCCGAGAAGGGCTGCACTGATTCCATTTTACTCAAATGTAAACCTTTTAAAAATACATTAATGTAAAGTTGCTCAGAGTGCTTTTCTATGCACTTTAGTAATTTACATTTTTTTAATTCCAAGATATAAAACATATACACTGCTTAAAGAATGAATGTTGTACAAACAGCACCACCTGCTGGACTGTTTTCCAGCTGTGACCCAGTAGACCCAGAAGGTGTCAGAAGAAAGAAAGAAACCAGTTTAAACGTTGTACTGTGTAGAAAAGAAATGAGAATATAAACACCTTCATTGGTGATATCCCACTGCCTGGATTACATAGCGGTGTTCCTGAGATTTCAGATGACCCAATAACCTTACAAAAAATATATTCCATAGTCCTTCTGCTAGATGAGAGAGATTGAGTGAGAAGAAAGTGATAACTTATTCACCCAACTTCAAAAAATTATTCATAGAGTTGATACATGCATACCCAGACATCTGTGTAAATAAGAAATGTCCTATTCCTAGCAAATTTGCCTCATTCTCAATTTTACAGTCAAAACACTATTGCTTCATTAGGCTTCAGTTTTACTGTATTCTTTCTTTTTATTACTTAACTTCCTATTCAGTCACTCTCCTACATATATTCCGTTTTCTCATTCAAACCACTGCCTGGTTGCTAGGGTAAATAACACCCTAGCAACCATTCAGCTGCTGAAATACTGAACTGCAGAGCTGCTGAACAGAAGGCTAAATACCTGAAAAACCACAAGAAATAAAAATGAAAACCAACTGCATGTTGTCTTAGGGCTCTTACACACGGGCAGTTTTACCTGCGCTCCGCTGCGTTGCACTTTTTTCTGTTCAGCCGCAGGAGAGCGCAGGAGTAGACACACTCAATTATTGTCAAGGGTGCTGTACTCACACAGACGCATGTATGCACCAAACGCAGGTGAAATGCAACGTCCCACCTGCGTTTGTCGCTTACATGCATCTGTGCTGTATTTAACACCTGCTATTTTTTTTTAAATTTCTATCCAAGTCAATTGCTATAGAGGGCCAAAAAGTATATTTGTCTAACGCTACGTTTTCAAACTTGACTTGATCGCATTACATGTCTATGGGTGATGCTAGCAGATGATGAGCTTGAGTGATTAGCTGGAGTGTTATAGACTGAACATATAACCTGGAATAATTGGCCACAGCGCCTGATTGATTATTTGTATGGAACACACACTAAGGCAACAGCTCAAGCAGAAACTGTCACCTCTGGTTTTAGCTGAATATGGGAAGGTAATGAAGCAAAGATGGAGGTTCAGAATAAATCAGAGAGTTGCATTAGTATGTAACCACATGTTTGCATATTTATAGCATTGCACCTAATATTCCCCATGACACTATGAATGATTTTCCTTTTTAAGCCCCACACATCTCCAGTCTGATGAGTAACACTTGATCATGGAAACGCTATATAGAGTTGCCATTTCCATGTATATAATATGAGGCTGAGCCGCTGTAATATATCATACTCCAAATAATACATCATTATAACACAGATTCTTTTCAGCTATTGCTTTATACTTTTCTGTTTGATGGGAGGTGCAGAAAAGGGCAGTTTTAACCCATTCTGCATCCTGCAGAATATACCAGCTATTTAATATATACAGGTATGGGATCCTTTAGCCTGAAACCCATTATTCAGAAAGCTCCACATTACGGGAAAGGTCATTTCCCATAGATTCCATTTTAATAAAATAATTCAAAATTTTTAAAATTACTTTCTTTTTCTCTGTAATAATAAAACAGTACTATATACTTGATCCCAACTAAGATTTAATTAATCCTTATTGGGTTTATTTATTGTTTGAATTATTTTTTTAGCAGACTGAAATCGAAGGTATTGAGATCCTAATTACAGAAAGACCCCTAATCCAGAATACCCGATTTTGAAAGATAGCTCATAGTACAACTTGATCCATAGATATATATATATATATATATATATATATATATATATATATATATATATATATATATATATATATATATATACTGTATGTATGTATATATATATATATATATACATATATATATATATATATATATATATATATATATATATATATATATATATAGCCTTAAAAGGTTGAACTTGATGGACGTGTGTCTTTTGTCAACCTAACTTACTATGTTACTATGTCCTGAGTATTCTGATATCAGGTCCCATACTTGTACTAGTCACTATACTCTACCCTTTAAGATTCCCTACAGCATTGCTAGTACTTATTTAGATTAGGTTAAAAAAAATAAATATATATATAAGACTCCAGTGAAAGTCGAAACGTCGATCTAAAAAAAAGACTCCATTGAGAGTCGAAACATCAATCTAAATAAAAGGTTTTTGTTTGCAAGAAGTCCCTAGAGTGCAACAGATTTTCTTCAATATATATATTGTGAGAGAAATGCTGGATTAGAGGTGGAAGGTGTTTATATTTCTCCCAGATTTCTCTCTTATATATACTAAGCTCCAGGGAAAGTATGTCAGCAGTGAAAGAGTGTTCTTTCACTGCATTTGGCTTTTGGAAAAGCCGGTAAAAAGGGCCCTGGAGTGAATGGAAGTGAGCGGGTGGGACTTCCATTCACCAGGCTATCCAGGTTTTGGTGAAGCCTGGCTAATTAGTGGCCTCGTTAGACTTCAGGGGAAACCCCTTTAAACAGTGTGTCTCAAAGTTACTCTCTCTCTCTCTTCCTGGGGAACTGCCTGCATGCAGTAAGGGGAGAGCCGGACACAGTGAGTAACCAAACAAACAACTGTTTTTTGTAGAGTTGGATGCTAGATCCTCTCTATTGTATAGAGAGGGAGCGACTGTATGTTAGTTAGAGCCGGACAGGCTAGGATTTCTTTTTATGTTTTGTTTTCCAATATGCTCCTGTGTGCCGGTTATATGTGAATAAAGCTGATTGCGGTCAGCCTAAAACTCAATGCTGAGTGTGAACTGTGGTTTTCTGAGACCAATCCGATCCCTGCAATCTACCTAAACCCCCCGAGACGGCACCGTTTGGACGAGTGACGTTACATATGGTGGAGGATGCGGGCAATTTAAAAAAAAAAATATATATATTTTTTTTTGTTTGGTTTTTTTTTTTTTTGAAGATTTAAAGGGCCAGAAACCCAGTTCCAGCTGTGCATTATAAAGTGTTTTGCTGCAAGGCATTATGGACGACGTTCTCAAGGCCCTGATACAGGCTACGGCTGCTCAGCAAGAGGCAACCAGAGTCCAGCAGCAACAGCTGATCGCAAACCGAGAGGAGCAGCGACAAGACCGGGAGCTCCTCAAAGAGGTAGTGCAGCAGCTAGCTGCAAGGAGTGCTGCAGCACCCCCTACAGAAACTGCTAAACCAACTGCTATACGGGCTAGCTACTATCTGCAAAAGCTGACAACAAGTGATGATGTTGAAGCTTACCTTTCCACATTTGAGAGGACAGCAGAGCGAGAGGACTGGCCTAAAGAGCAGTGGGCAGGCCTGGTGGCACCCTTTCTC
Source organism: Xenopus laevis (assembly GCF_017654675.1). Taxonomy (NCBI): domain Eukaryota; kingdom Metazoa; phylum Chordata; class Amphibia; order Anura; family Pipidae; genus Xenopus; species Xenopus laevis. Next base: position 121,232,003 of record NC_054377.1, on the reverse strand, counting down.
TCTGGGGAACCACAAAAAGCCTATTTTGATCTGGATCATGTTGCCGCTAAAGATTATGACAAACTAAAAGCTGAGATTTTGGCCCGGCTGGGGGTCACCCTCTCGGTCCGTGCCCAGCGGGTTCATCAGTGGATGTTTATGGCAGAAAAGCCTCCACGCTCCCAGATGCATGACCTAATTCATCTAACTAAAAAGTGGTTGCAGCCAGAGACCCTAACAGGGCCACAGATCGTGGAGCGGATAGTGATGGACCGGTACCTTAGGTCTCTGCCTTCACCTTTGCGCAAATGGGTAAGCCATGCAGACCCAACAACTGCAGACCAGCTTGTGGAAATGGTAGAGAGGTACCTTTCTGCCGAAGAGCTACTCAGTTTTCAACAAGTGGAGCACACCCTAGCTCCCAAAGGGAAACTTCCTGGCATATCCAGCAAACTCCCTGCATGGAAAAAGGGACCTACGACCGAGAAGAGCATGCTCCAACGTGGAGAATCTACAGGCACTAGACCCAGAGACTACCAAAATGTGCCAGGAGGGACCCCTCCTCGCAGAGGACCCAATAAAGACTTGGTGCGGTGTTACCGGTGCCATATGCTGGGACACTTTGCTGCCGACTGCAGCCTAACTGATGAGCCTATGCAGTGTGATACTGCCTTAACAAAGAGACGTATGTCAATGTATGCTCAGGTTTTATGTACTGCCCTTCCAAAGACAGGGAAGGATAAGTACCTGTGTGATGTTGTTGTGGAAGGAAAGCTAGTAAATGCATTATTAGATTCTGGTAGCCAGGTTACCCTGATGAAATCTTTGTTGATTGAAACGCCTCAGTATGGGCCTGAGACGGTAGGGGTCACATGTATTCATGGGGATACTCGCGAGTATGCTATGGCTGAAGTGGAAATCAAAACTGCCTACGGGACATTAAGGTACCCCGTAGGGTTGGTTCCCACTTTACCACATGACATAATTTTGGGGAGGAACTTCCCACATTTCTGGAAATTGTGGGAAACTGACAAGGTTATGGACCAATCCTACTCAAAGGGAAGCCGCCCTGATTCCGGTAATAAAGTGTCTGAGGGTGTACCGGAGGGTGAGGTTACTACAGATTTTCCCTTTTCTGTATTAGCAGGGGAATCTGATGAGGTAGACCCGTTGGAGGAAGACAATGACATGCCTGACTTGGAGATTAGGAGGGATAATTTTGCTTCAGAGCAGTTAAAGGATCCCACACTGTCTAGAGCAAGGGCCAATGTAAAAATGATAGATGGGAAATCTATAGATTCTGACTCTAGACCCTCTTGTCCCTACTTAGCCCTCCAAAATGACCTACTATATCAGGTAGTAGAAAAGGGAAATGACCGGGTAGAGCAGCTGCTTGTCCCAAAACCATACCGGCGTATGGTACTTGACCTCGCACATAAACATGTGATGGGCGGACATTTAGGTGTAGAGAAGACCAAAGAGCGAATTTTGCAACGGTTTTTCTGGCCAGGAATACATGGTGAAGTCGAGCAATACTGTAGTTCCTGTCCAGACTGTCAGTATTCGGCTCCTAAGCCGCATTTTCGGAGCCCTTTGGTCCCTCTCCCTGTGATAGAGACACCATTTGAGAGGATAGCCATGGATTTGGTGGGCCCAATAGTAAAGTCTGCACGGGGACACCAACATATATTAGTAATAATGGATTATGCTACCCGATACCCCGAGGCCATTCCTCTACGTAATACCTCCTCTAAATCCATTGCTAGAGAGTTGGTACATGTCTTTAGCAGGGTAGGAATCCCAAAGGAAATACTCACTGACCAAGGCACCCTGTTTATGTCCCGGGTCATGAAGGATCTGTGCAAGCTGTTTAAAGTAGTCCAACTTCGCACTTCAGTATACCACCCCCAGACTGATGGATTAGTGGAAAGGTTCAATAAAACGCTCAAAAATATGCTTAAGAAGGTGGTAGACAAGGATGGGAAAAATTGGGATTACCTGTTACCCTATTTGATGTTTGCCATAAGGGAGGTCCCTCAATCCTCTACGGGATACTCACCGTTTGAGTTGCTATATGGTAGGCACCCTAGGGGCTTGTTGGACATAGCAAAGGAGACTTGGGAGGGACAACCCACCCCCTTTAAAAGTGTCATTGAGCATGTATGCCAAATGCAGGACAGGATCACCGCGGTGATGCCCATAGTAAGAGAGCACATGGAGCAGGCGCAAGAAGCTCAACAGAGGGTGTATAATAGGGGTGCCAGAGTACGCAATTTTTCCCCTGGTGATCGTGTACTTGTGTTAATACCCACGGTAGAAAGCAAATTTTTGGCAAAGTGGCAAGGACCCTTTGAGATCCTTGAAAAGATTGGTGAAGTAAATTATAAGGTTCACCAACCAGGTAAAAGAAAACCAGAGCAAATTTACCATGTCAATCTTATAAAACCCTGGAAAGAAAGAATGTCATTGTTCACCAAACCTACTTCATCTCTAAGGGCAGAACCCTTAGTGCCAGAGGTTAACGTATCAGACTCCTTGTCAGACACTCAGAGGAAAGAAGTACAGACCTTTGTAACCCAGAATAGGGATGTTTTTTCTGAGAAACCTGGACGAACCTCTTTGGTAAAGCATGACATCATAACTGAACCTGGGGTAAAGGTTAACGTAAAACCTTATAGGGTGCCTGAAGCTAGACGAGAAGCCATATCTCAGGAAGTTAAAAAGATGTTAGAGTTGGGAGTCATTGAGGAGTCGCATAGCGAGTGGTCCAGTCCCATTGTTTTAATACCTAAACCGGATGGGAGCTGGCGCTTCTGTAACGACTTTCGAAAATTAAATACGGTCTCCAAATTTGATGCCTACCCTATGCCTCGTGTGGACGAGTTAATTGAGAGATTAGGGACGGCTAGATACCTGACAACCTTAGATTTGACCAAGGGCTATTGGCAGATTCCCCTGACGGATCAAGCCAAAGAGAAAACTGCTTTTAGTACTCCTGAAGGTCTGTTCCAGTATGTAGTGTTGCCGTTTGGGTTACATGGAGCCCCGGCAACCTTCCAACGTACCATGGACCAAATCTTAAGGCCCCATAGGCACTACGCAGCAGCGTACCTTGATGACGTCGTTATCCATAGCTCGGATTGGCAATCCCATCTACCTAGGGTACAGGCCGTGCTTGATTCCATACGAATGGCCGGTTTGACGGCTAACCCAAAAAAATGTAGCATAGGCCTGGAAGAAGCCAAGTATTTGGGGTATAACATTGGTAGAGGGCTAGTTAAGCCTCAGCTTAACAAGGTGCAGGCCATTCAAGAATGGCCTAGGCCAGTCACAAAAAAACAGGTTCGAGCTTTTTTGGGGATCACTGGTTACTATAGACGGTTCATAGCTAACTTTGCTACTATAGCTGTCCCTCTGACTGACCTTACAAAAGGGACCAAGTCCATAATGATCAAGTGGAACTCTGAGGCAGAGCAGGCCTTTCAGACCCTGAAAAAAGCCTTATGTAGCCAACCAGTACTGATAACCCCAGACTTCACACAGACATTTATTGTACAGACTGATGCATCCGATGTGGGGGTCGGAGCAGTACTATCCCAAATCAGAGAAGGTGCAGAGCATCCTATAGTTTTCCTGAGTAAAAAGTTGAACATCCATGAGAGAAACTATGCTACAGTAGAGAAGGAATGCTTAGCAGTGAAGTGGGCTCTGGAGGAGCTTAGATACTATCTGTTAGGCCGCCAGTTTACATTAATTACTGACCACGCCCCCCTTAAATGGATGTGTGAAAATCGTGAAAAGAATAGAAGGGTGACAAGATGGTTCCTGGCCCTTCAGAACTACAAGTTCACAGTGGAGCATAGACCGGGGTCCCAGCTGGGAAATGCAGATGCCTTATCCCGGGTACACTGTCTTGAGGCTAATTGTGTTCCGACCCCTACGTCGAAACAGAGGGGGAGGGTGTGTGAGAGAAATGCTGGATTAGAGGTGGAAGGTGTTTATATTTCTCCCAGATTTCTCTCTTATATATACTAAGCTCCAGGGAAAGTATGTCAGCAGTGAAAGAGTGTTCTTTCACTGCATTTGGCTTTTGGAAAAGCCGGTAAAAAGGGCCCTGGAGTGAATGGAAGTGAGCGGGTGGGACTTCCATTCACCAGGCTATCCAGGTTTTGGTGAAGCCTGGCTAATTAGTGGCCTCGTTAGACTTCAGGGGAAACCCCTTTAAACAGTGTGTCTCAAAGTTACTCTCTCTCTCTCTTCCTGGGGAACTGCCTGCATGCAGTAAGGGGAGAGCCGGACACAGTGAGTAACCAAACAAACAACTGTTTTTTGTAGAGTTGGATGCTAGATCCTCTCTATTGTATAGAGAGGGAGCGACTGTATGTTAGTTAGAGCCGGACAGGCTAGGATTTCTTTTTATGTTTTGTTTTCCAATATGCTCCTGTGTGCCGGTTATATGTGAATAAAGCTGATTGCGGTCAGCCTAAAACTCAATGCTGAGTGTGAACTGTGGTTTTCTGAGACCAATCCGATCCCTGCAATCTACCTAAACCCCCCGAGACGGCACCGTTTGGACGAGTGACGTTACAATATATATATATATATATATATATATAGAGTGCAACAGATTTTCTTCAATATATATATATATATATATATATATATATATATATATATATATATATTTATATTTTGTAAATTTTTGTTAATTGATTTATAAAATAGCACAAGTAGCAATATGCAATAAAATCTTTTTGGCCAGTGTGGTCGTAAAAAGACACTGGAGGGGATAAAGAAAGATGAACAACCTCCCCAGAAGGAAGACAGGTGATATGGCACCAACATAGATTGAAGAGACGGCATGAGGTAAGAATGGACATTGTAAATTGCTCAGTGAACAAGCTAAATCCCTTCATTGGGACCCTTCTCAAGCTTATCCGGAACAAGTGCCTATAGTCAGTCAGTGGGGTTCTAAAGCATTACTGTAATAAGTGTGAAATCATGGAGCCTACACAGAAGTGATGATGTGTAAAAATGAATCATGAAAATATAAGTTATTTTTGTTTAAATGTATATAGTACAGATATAGGATCTCTTATCTAGGAACCTAATATCCAGGAAGCCCTGAATTATGAATAAGACCATCTCCCAAAGAGTCCTTTTAAAGCACATACAGTAATTATAATTATTTTAATCTATTCCACTGTAATTAAAAAATAGGACCTTGCACTTGATGGCAATTAAAGTTGCATGGATCCATATTGATGGCAAAACAATCCTATTTAATGTTAAAATGTTTTTGTGGACTTATGGTACAGTGATCTGAATTACAGTAAGATCCCCAGGGTCCAAGTATTCTGCATAATAGACCCCATGCTGTGCACCATAAAACCTGTGCTTAGAGGTTTCTTCCCATTGCCTCCTTGTCTGTCTGGACACTTTGGCTGCCGGACACCCTTAGTGGCTTTAGACTACATGCCCTTATAAACCAGAACTAGAATATTCTGTGCTCTAGTCATTGGGCACAACTACACATGGGTGTTAAATAATAACCTAAAAGTGCACAGACCCTGTCCTTGGCACTTCTGAGAATTATACAGCTTTACATTTATTATATGGGACAAGGGAACTCAACCTTCAGCACTCCATCTGTTGCAGAACTAAGGGTCCCAACATCATCTTGGATGCTGAGAGTTGTGGTAGGGGTGATGATGGAAAATGTGTGGTCATACTGTAGTTCTGTGTGTTTTACAGAGACTATCTTGTATATACCTAGGATATTCATAAGGTGCCTAAATGTAGCTATATACTATACTGTATGTGGGTGGGTGTTTGTGTGTCTGTGATGTATTTGTGGGAGATAAGCTTATCCTCATTCTATCTGGACAATGGCACTTAATAAAGCAAAATCTCTGATACACTGTGGGGAGAAACTGGTAGCTGGTTAGTGCAGCTTATTGCCTGCAACTTGCAGAAGTACTATCTGTGGATATTCAGAGTTATCCCTGCAAGAAATCATGAATTCAAATATGATAAATTGTACAATATTTAACCTATAGATGTAGAACACAGAACAACCGTGAAAGAATCTGGAGCAGGCACTCAAATAAAGGCAATCCTCCATCAAATAGTAGAAAAGATTTATTGTGTCCTCTGCCTTACGCGTTTCGTGTTACAAACACATAATCATCAGCCTATGATTAAGTGTTTGTAACACGAAACGCGTAGGGCAGAGGACACAATAAATATTTTCTACTTTTCTACTATTTGATGGAAGATTGCCTTTATTTGAGTGCCTGCTCCAGATTCTTTCATGGTTGTCCACTCCCCATGCTGAGGGCTCAGGGCGATGTGCCTTGGCCAATTCCGAAATGTGGTGAGTAAATATTTTACTCTATGGAGACACCTCTTTATCTTATCACAATTTTCTAAATCCTAGCGCTATTTCCTCTCAGTAATAGGATTCTCTGATTGTTAAAATAATTCCCCACAATTTTTTGTTCAAAGCTATTTAGTGCTACTAAAAGTGGCCATTCATGGGCCGATAAAAGCTGCCAACAGACTGAGTTGGAAGCTTATTGGCCAGTGTATGGGACCTTCCAAAGAGCTCCCTGGTCAAAAATCGGGCAGATGTCAATCGTGTTTAAAAATCTCATTGGATCGAGGACTGTATTGGTTCGCTGATGTGGCCCTCACTCCGACTGCCTGTACTCCCAGCATTGGGATCTGATTGTTTAGCCCTAGGGCCCACAATTGGATCAGCCAAATATCCCTCCCTCAAGGTGGACAAATCAGGGAGAGACAAACTCTCTTGGCGACCTCGCCAAATGGGCGGATCTTTGTGTGTATGGCCACCTTAAGAGTGTGGGTATCTCAGTTAATGGGGAGGGAAGAGTTAATTAATGAGGAGGATCCCAACTAGTTAGGCATGACCGAACACTGTGTAGATATAAGGACATCCTCTGCCAACTACATTGTAACTCGTAAGTTATTGGTTCATCTGTACATTCTGCACTCCAACTTCCAACTTCCATCCTACATCCTCCATCTGTAACCTTGATGGAGAAGACCTGGCCACAGAGTTAGAAGTGAAGAGACCTGACAACTAAAGCAGATCACAGGTGCAAAGGATGATGATAATATGTTCCAATAACTTAGACCTGACATAGCACAAGGCAGGAAAATGTGGGACAATGGAATGGCTGGAGTAAGTATGAATATGTACATCATACCCAAGAACAATCACTGACCTTAGACCCCAGGCCAGTGCTCTGACGTCTCCATCAATATAGTGCCGTCTAGATATCCTTTCTCCCAGTTGCTTGGGCAAGATCCCATTGGTTGATGTTTAAGGCAAAGGTGGATAATGATGCTTGCATTTTTATCCACATGGTAAAATTCTAGCATGGATTTGCAAAGAAAGAAAAGTCCCTGCAAAACGTGGACTGGGCAAAATAGTTTGATCATCCCTATTTAGGAACTATTCTCAAATTCACTGGAAATTCAAGTTGAATTTGCTTAATTTTGCTCAGTACAGGGGGAGGCTTATTATGATATGGTTTTATGTTCACTGTACAGGCTTTGAGCCAAATTAATGTGTTTTACTAATGCTGTTCACAGTTACCATTTGGTTCTGGTAATTCAGAAGCTCTTGTCACAGCTTGTTCAGTTGGGCCATTCTTTCTGTCCTACCACTGAGCAAAGGGATATTAATCATCACTAACACTGACAAGAGTGATTTGAGGAAGAGTAATAGAGTTTTACAGCCAAAAACATTTGAGCAATGGCTTATGTCGGCCAAGGTAATATCTCAAGGAAATACCTCTTATGGCAATGCTATTATACATTCTGTGTTCATTCTTACATATAGCAAAGTTTTGTGTCTATTTTGCCTATGTTTGATTTAATAATCAATATTTTGTAAAAAATGGCATGCAGTCTGGTGGGACCCACATGAGTTGGAGGCAATTTATTACAGAACTTAATTTCCCTGCTCTCACTATACACACGCAACGTCATCTATAGTTGTGAGAAATCTGATGTATACTTACAGCTGTACAGATGCTGATATGCTGGTGTGAGAATGATGAGCAGTGGGAGGCAGGATCCAGGGAGTGCATTGATCTGTGGGACTTTAATTAAATGCCTTTTAGGCAGAGAGCAGAAAGAGCAGTCAGGGAAGAGAGGAGACAATAAAGAGAGAGAGCATGTAGTAAGAGAGGCAGAAGAAAATAAGTCCAATGTATAGGGAAATATGAAAAACAGAAAGTGAGAACATATAGACTGTACCTGGAATAGTTAGTAGGATATGGGAAAACATAAAGATAAAAATGGAATACAGAGAGGCAGAAGAACAACAGCAATGAGAGTTTAGAGAACAAAGGAGGACCTGTAACAAGAGGCAACATTGTAAATGTTAGAATATTTTAAAGACAGTGTTGGACTGATGGGTCTTAGGCCCACCTGGGCTCCCACCACAGGGGCCCCCACCCCACCTTCTAGGCCCCGAGGTGCAACCCCTCCCTTCAGGTCCCCATCCCAGGTGAACCTGACACCACCCCTCCCACACCTGTTCTTTAGTTGTGGCCGCAATCAGGGCCGGGGGGGAGAACAGGGGCCAGCACAAGGTCTCAGAAGGGTGTGGGTCTGGGTCGGCAGGGCCCACCAAGTTTTTACCCGGTGTCCCACCGTCCCCGTCTGACCCTGGTTAAAGAGAAAGAAATGACTAAAGAATGGGAAGTAATGTGCCTTGATGGTGAGAGGAAATGTCTACATACAGCAGATAAGGAAGAACCCTATTTTGAGAGTCCAGAAACTGAAGAATAAACTCTCTAATGTCTTGTAGATTGTGTGTTTACACAAGCTCACAGCTAACAAGAAACATTGGATAGGGTGTAGAGACAACAAGACCACAGCCATCAACTAACCCTATGTCATTAGGGTTTTAATAATCCAGTCTTTGATTTGTATTTAAACCTAAACATTATATAGTAATATGAACTAAGGTCTACTGATTGTCCAGATTGGATCATTATCACCCTAATTATGGCACAATGACAGGGGTTAGTTGATGTCTCTACAACATACAGCACAGAGTACAAAAGTGGAGGCAATTTCTGAACCATGGACCACTTTCCTAACACCAGAATTTGCATGTAGGAGACCGTGTGCACGTGTTGCTCCACATGAGGCCTAGAACACACTTTCTCTACAAAACCGGCCCATGAGGCACCATGAATGGGGACAGCACAGCAAACTGGCCTAGTGTAAACCCATCTCAGGCTACATATTCAGCTTTGCTACTTGTCTTTGTAATATGTTTCCAAAAAATCTTCAGATTTTATACATATACAACAGCAGTACTGAGGGAAACAAGAAATCTTCATGCCAGCCATCTCTAAATAATGCTAAAGAAAAAGTACAGTGAAAAAAGATACAGATCAGGGGCCTCTAGAGGTTTGTATTTAATTAATTTAGTGTTAAGGTATGTATTTGATTTAGTGTTTATAGACTATACATATCTCTCATTAGGGCAATGACTTGCGGGGGGGGGTGATATAAAGCTCAGCAGACAGGCAGCTCACCTATTTCAGTGGGACCTGGACTCAAGGGGCAGATGATTGCCACCTGAAAACACTAACTTCTGCCACCTGACCTACAAGTTTACCTGCAGTTGAAATGCATAAGGGTCAATTTGGAAAGTTTTATCCCCCCCCCCCACACACACACAACGTGCAAAGCTGGAAATTGCTTGGGCGACAAAAAGCCCTGAATCCCCCCATTGATGCCCATATACATTTCTCCCTCTCATTTCTCCTGCACTTGCTTTTGTCCTTCAGCCTACCATTCCCTCTTCCCCCGCACTGTCTCCTTTTTCTCTCTTAACAGTCTAACAGTTTCCTTCGTATTCACGGGAAAACAGGATTTTCCACCTAATCCTATTACCCCCTGTGATTCCACAGAGTATCATTAAAAGTGCTCAGCACATCAGGGAAGAGCAGGGGGCAAACCTGTCAGTGGATTTACAAGAACACAAGGAGCCAGGGGATGGAGGGCTGTGGAAGAAGGGAGGGCTACTATTGATAATATGAAAATATTTGCTGAACCTCAGCGCAGCACAGGACAAAGGATTATATACACACAGATACAATGCACAATATGTACATGATCACAGACATATATTGTGTTAAAGAGCGATACGTGCAGAGCTAGACCTGTTAAAGAATCTGGCACTCATTAGTATCCTTCTCACAATCTCTTGCTCTAAGGCCTCTGGCTTTGCTTTTCTAGCCAGTGAGCTGCTGCCTCTGGGGGGTTTATTAATGATATGATGTGATCCCCACACAGGGAACAGCAACAGCACCCGTCACATCAACCTCCACGCCTGGAGCAACCACGCAGCTGCATGTCAGCTGCACATAATGGGCTGCACAATGAATTTTACAGCTACTCCTGCCTCTGCATCCTTAGCAGCTGGACACGCTCATTCTGAGGGCTAGTAACCATTTCTATCTCTTTCTCATTGCCTGTAAATCATACAGAAGGCCCTTTAAGAAGGGCTGTCTTTTAAGTTGAGGGTGTCCCATTCTTTATAATCCAAGCGATTATTAAACTATAATTCATTTACAGCCTTCGGTTAATTATTGGAGTTAAGTCGCCAACAACAGGGAGCTGAATGTCCTAATGATGGAGGGACCCAGTAAAAGATTATAGGGGTAATTTACAACCACTAGCGCAATTGCTATTCCCTTCAGTCATCCCATTCACTCATTAAAGGTACTTGCGTCAAAAGTCGATCATTTCACTGCCATATAGTTCCTGCCTCATTTTCCAAAAGGAGCATAGATGCTCTTATTTACCCAGGGAACCCTGGAGCAATTGGCACCTCTCAAGCAGACATCAGTTATAGGGTTCCTAAAGCATCCTGAGTAATTGCGTCTAAAGAATAGGGTTCACGTTTTTAGCTCGCTGAATACCACCAGCCAGAATTAGAAAACTATTAGTGCACTTAGCAATGAAGTGCGGGTGCATTTCACTCTGGTGGCTGCAAACACAAAGGAATTCTGGGATAAAACTCTGCATAGTGGAAAATAAACATGGCTATTGCACTTCAAATTGCACTCATTCAATGTTTTTCCAGTTATATATTATATGCCTCTCTCCATCCTACAGCTTCTGGGACCCATTACAGCTTGATGGCTGCATTGTGGATAGTTCCACACTTTTCCAATACAAAGTGATAAATAGCTGATACCTACCCACTGCCCCCTATGTATATATCTGCTGCTCTCAGGAGCTTGCGTTCTGTCCTTCAGTGTCAATACTTTTTATTAATTTCCTTACATTTCTGCGTTGTTGATTGTTCGTATATAACACTGGAGAATATATTAGCACTTGAGGGAAAGAAGAAAATAATAACAGATAATAATGCCATGCAATGCTGGGTAGGAAGAAAGTGTGTGTGCAGAAGCGAGAAAGAGAGAGGGAGAGTAATGACACATTCGGCAGAGGGAAAATGTGAGCGAGAGAAGGTGAGAAGGCAGAAATTAAAATAGGCAATAATTCTCTCCAACCCACGCTTCTTACAGTTCCAAAGCACTGCATGCCATTATGCAGATTCTGACCTCAATAAATAGAGACCCATCGCTGTACCCCAAATACTGCCATATTCCATGGGACCCCTTAAACAGCCTGCCGGAGTGACTCAGACACAGCACATAATTCTCAGCCAGATGAGGGAAATTCTCCTATCAATCCACAGGCAAAGGCAGCTGTCAGAAGACGGAGACAGCTCGAGCACTGTTCTCCTCAATTCCTGAGCCAAGGCCCTGAAAAGGGTTAAAATGCTCTTTCTGAAAAGCCTGCTCAGCTGGGTGCCATTATGGGAGAGTGCCGCTGTGCAGCACTGCAGTGTTGGGTTTTAATTGTTCAGTCCTCTTTTAACTCTTTGCTACCTATAATGGGAATAATGACACATAATGCAGCTTGTGGCATTATTACACTGTACTCATCCATGTTGTTGCTCTGCACTTAGGAGCATTGGTGCAAAAAGGAATCACAGCCTCCCTGTAATGAGAAATCTAAGCAGGATGGATCCTACTGCAGCCAATCTGCACCACTCTCTCTGCTTTATTAGAGCACACAGAACAGCTGCTACATATAAATGTGACCTCTAATGACATGCAGCAGAATCCAGAAGGTTTCAGTGTATGTGTAGATCTACTGCTGATGCTGTCCATGTCCAGTGGCTACCATTGGGGCTGTGAGCACCTGTAGTTTGTAGCACCTGTAGCAACAGTCGGCGAAGCAAAGGTGATAACATGGCCAGTGTAAGTGGCAGATTGAATTGGGGTTTTAGCCAAAACCCTACACATTCTCAGTATTTGCATGATATATAACAAGATAAGCAGTGCAGCTCAGTGGCATAGAATTCTGGATAGGGTTCTGGATGCTATTGAGCAACAAGTTCTACATCTCCTCCCCGAGTCTCTGTGTCTGAATGTGTGTATCCTACCACCTTCCAAAAACATACAGGCAGATTAAGTGAATTATGATAAAACCGATAGACTCCTTGGATTGTAAACTCCACTGGGGCAGAGACTGCTGTGAATGATGAATAATCTCTGTGAAATGCTGCATTTAGCACGTGTTGGTGCTATATAAATAACAGATAATAATAATAATCTGTCACTAGAGTGGGCACTCAGGCACTACGGGAAATGTAAACATTTAAAATAAGATAGGCTTTTATCAGGAGGCCACATATGTTTTAACTGCCATTTAGAAACTAAAAGGGGTCATTTACATCCTATTCGAGCACAATCTCCATGTTTTTATTTCTGAAAATTAAGGGCTTTTTTCCCTAGAATTAACGCAACTGCAGACATATAGCAATTGTGTGGAAATATGCCTGGTGTAATTTCCGGTGTTCAGCGTGTGAGTGACGTCTGTGCCCAGTTCTTTAGGCACAAGTGTGTAAACTTAAGACATGAGGTATGGAAGACTTCCTCTTAAACAGTTGAAGTTTATTGCTGCCCACCTCTTTCCAACAAAGACTGATGTCCCTTTCTCTATCACTGCCAGAATGGCCACCGTATTTCCTGTTCCTGTTTGCTTTATTCGTTTTCAGTACCAACAACTTTCACAGTGCAATTTAAGAAGCACTGACACCTAGTGGCCAAACTAATTATACATTAACTATTTAACATTTTGCCTCCTTACAAGGGTTGGATTGACTGATGGGATACCGGGAAAAAACACAGTGGGCCCCACCTATATGGGCACTGTCGTCCCAGACCCGCACACTGTGAATGTTTTCAAAGCTCCCCCCCACCTGTTTAGAGCCGCCCATCCACAGCAGTACGAAGAAGAACATAGGTAACAGGCATGTGCCACTGCATGGGTGGGGAGGGAGAAAGACGGAAACAAGCAGGGGGGGCCCTGATGTTGCAATGGGGGGCATTCAGATTGCAGCCCCAGTGGGCCCAGAAGACCCCAGGCTGACACTATGTACTGCTTCTCTTGATGCTGGGTGTAAAAGGAACCCTGAAACTACCAGCTGTTTTGGAGGTGGTGGTAGCTCCAGGGTTTCCCTGAATTACAATTTGGGACGGAAGGCAGGAAGGACTGAGTTCAACTATAATAAAGTGCAAAGAGTACATTTTGATCCAAGTAACATTGCAAGCAAAAGTGCACGAGCACAACTGTGCTGGCTGTAAATGATTTCTTTTTTAACACAAAATTTATAATAAATTGTAGATCCCTGTCAGGTCCACCTAGCGGCTGACATGTACAGTATAGTAAGGTACATTAGTACAATAAACAACACCCCTTCTATTTTTAGAATTGTATAATGAAATGTCGCATATTAGTTTTTGACACAATGGGTGTGCCCAGAGGAGCCTGGGTACAGCAAGGCCCAAAAAGCCATGTGCCTAGAGGGACCGGGTCCTCTAGTGTCTAAGTCGGGGAGCAGGGAACCCCGTGAATGAGACTAGTAAGTGGCAGGGATATATCTGTAATAAACTCTCTAGGAGAGTGAGATAGAGAGAGCACAGATTAAAAGAGCATCTTGACTCCAGCTAGGAGGGATAGCAAGGAAGTAGCTCTCAGGCAAGACTGGCCTGTAGTATAGGGACACAGCCTAATAGGGATTAGGTCTAGTGATTTCCCTGATCCCCTGTGAGGATTGAGGTCACTGTGCTGTCTCTGGAGGAAAGTCCCTGGCATCTACCTCTGTCAGCTCTGTGTGAGCGGGGAATGCCTATATACTGCCAATGCCTCTGTACTACTGTAAGTAAACCTGTGGATCATTTGTCTTGGACAAATAAAAGTTATATTGCAAGAACCTCCTGGCGCCCATTTTGTCCTGTTTTGTTGCACAGTAGCCTGAGAGTTGTAGTTGTACTACACCATTCCTGAAATCTTCCATTTAGCGAAGGCCCTAGCCTGCAGTATACCTTCTTATGGCCAGCACCCTGCTTGTGTAGCTGGCCTCAGGTGCCCTGTAAATAGTTTAGATAGTTCACAAAAAAGACCAGCAACACTGAGATATCTTGCTATTCATGAAAATTTGAACACACTCTTAACTTTGATTCACAAGATATCTCGGTGTTGCTGGTCTTTTCTGTGAAAATATATATATATATATATATATATATATATATATATATATATATATATATATATATATATATATATATATATATATATTGTAAGATATAGGCATCTAAAGGGCACGATATTGTGTGTATTTCACCAGCATTAAGCTGGTGAAATCAAAACTCCAGGGAAAACTGTGTTGCTGCAGCATGTAATGCTGCTTAATTCTGCACCAGCTTGGTAAAAGCTGGATTAAGGGTCCCTGGAGTGGATGGAAGAGAGCAGGGTGGGCTTCCATCCCTTGCTCCATGTAAGGGTTTTGCAGCTGCCAAGCTAAAGGCAGTTAGTGTAATTAAGGATAGTTAAAAGGAGGTGTGGAGCAACACCTCAGAGCTGCTGCTGCTTCCTGATAGAGACCTCCTGGAGTGAAGGAGGGTGAGGGGCTACATGTGCTTGTGAGCACCAGGGAACAAGAGTGATTCCCCTGAGCTGGAGAGAGAACCAGAGAAACCACTCCCAGGAGACGAGTGTCTCAAGTGTGCCCAGAGAGGATTCTGGGATTTGTGGTCTGCTGAAAGCCATTGAGGGCTAAACTCCACTGTGAGTAAGGTGTACACCAGTGAGGGTGTGAAGTGGGACTGTTATTGCTATGATGTGAAGCATATGTGATTCCCCATGTGAAGCAAAGCTGCAATTTGAACTCTTTAAGGTGGTCAGTCTCCATTTATGTGCTGAAATCTGTGCCGGGGCCAAGGGTTTCGCTAATGGAAGCTCACAATATATATACAAGCGGATCTCTCCCCGATATGCCCACATTCAGGTGGGCGATATCGTGCAGATTCAATCGTGGGCCCAACGATTGGATCAGAATGTATGCAATATGGGCGGTTGGATCACAAGACCGCATCAACGAACAGATGCGGCCGCGATCAGACAGGATTTTTTACCCTACCTGATTGTCTGGGATGCCCGTCAGATGGCCCAACAAGAGGGCCAATAAGCTACCGACTCAGTCTGTCGGCATCTTTCAGCGGCCCGTGTATGGGGGCTTTTAGTAAACAAATAGTTGCCCTCTGGAAATGTACCAAAGTTAAAGTGCACAAATTGATGGCAAATTGCTTGGCAATTTATGGATATGTTTGTGTGCCTGCTGGAAAAATTTAAGCTTTTATATGTTTGTTGTACAGGTATAGGATCTGTTATCCGGAAACCAGTTATCCAGAATTACAGACAGTTTGTCTCCCATAGACTCCATTTTATCCAAATAATCCAAATTTTTTAAAATTATTTCCTTTTTCTCTGTAATAATAAAACAATAGCTTGTACTTGATCCCAACTAAAACGTAATTAATCCTTATTGGAAGCAAAACCAGCCTATTGGGTTTATTTAATGTTTACATGATTTTCTACTATACTTAAGGTATGATCCAAATCACAGACAGATCCATTATCCGGAAGAACCCCAGGTCCTGAGCATTCTGGATACCAGGTCCCATACCTGTATGTATATATATATATAATGTCCCGCAGTGCCCGCACTCAAACCAGTGAAGCCAGTGGTGCAAGATCAATGGTATTGTAATACTTCAATGGAGGATCAGCACTCACTGTTGTTAGTGAATAAATTAGTTTATTATTATTATTATTGTTTCGGTCCCATGTGGGAACCTTTCTTGAGAAACGTCAGATAATATGTAAAAAATTTGTGTTAAATAATAAACTAATTTATTCACAAACAACAGTGAGTACAAAAAATAGCTTGAAATTCGAATTTTTTTCATTCGAAAATTCACCTCGACATTTGATAAATCTGCCCCTTAATGCGGGGGCACTTTTACAACCAGACCAAGCATCACTTCTCAGTAGGGATGGGCAAATTTTTTTTCACCTCAAAAATGACGCCCATAGACTTGTATGGCGTTGTGCGTCAAAAAAAAGATACGCGTCAAAACAATGTCGCTACGCGAGAATTTTTTTGATGCTCATAGACTTTAATGGGCGTCGGCAACATTTCACCGGCGGCAAATTTTTTGCCAAACTAAACGGGTCAAATTCGTTCCATTCCTACTCCTCAGTTTCTCACTTTTCCCACCTGGGATAAATCACTAAAATATATGTAAACAAAGGGATAATATAAAACACTTGAACAATGAGAAATGACTGCCTGTTTATTCAATGTTTAATTCCTACGCTCCATAACACTAGCATCTAGTTTCTACAATCAGTAATCCAAGAAGGCAGAAAATAGATTTATTGATGGACAATTATAAATGGCAGTGTCAAAAGCAGCATTCAGCTCCAGAAAAGGGAGAACTAGCCCTTTAACTTGGTATTTAGACAATACTGTATTAGGTTTAATTTAAAAGGTGGCATACGTGAATGGAGAGCAAGCCATATTTGTTCTAGAGATTTGGTTAAAGTGAATCGGAGAGGAGATGTTAAATGGTGATTTGTAGTAAAAAAAAACACACACACAGCATAATTTACACCTAATTCAATAGGGCAGAGAAACCTGAATGTGAAGTTAGAGATTTAATATCAAGGATTTAACGGATCCCACTGGGAAGGGCATGCTCATGCCACACACACCTACACATGTGACATTAACATACAAACATACAGAAAGGAGACAAAAAAAGATTCCTGTCATTTCTTTAAGCAAGCAGTACATGAGTTCTTATTAACCAGCAGATCAATAGGTTTTCATATAATTAATTCCATGATAGAAGATCTTTTTTTTGTGGTGCATCTAAGTGATGCCTGTTGCCCAGGCAAGTGGTTTTAATGGCAATATAAGCCATAAAACTACACATTCTGTAGACGCTGGGAGTTGACTTCATGGCTATGCTTTAGTATGATGAAATACTAAAGGACTCTAAGGAATGAACTATTCCAAAGAATCATTAAATGTCAGAAAGTGCAATGTTT
This sequence comes from Xenopus laevis, assembly GCF_017654675.1. Taxonomy (NCBI): domain Eukaryota; kingdom Metazoa; phylum Chordata; class Amphibia; order Anura; family Pipidae; genus Xenopus; species Xenopus laevis. The sequence continues at coordinate 121,214,495 of NC_054377.1, read as the reverse complement.
ACCCCTTTTTTCCCCACAGTGACTCCAACAGAAAGCGCACTGTTTATTAAAAGCCTGTTGTGGTATTGGCAATGATGTGTAGGGTCAATATGTTAATTTATTAGTGTCTCAATATTAGTAATCCATTTTGTGTCATCTACTGCTGCACTGAGAGCAATGGTAAATTGTTTTTTTATGGAAGAGGGTGAAGCTGGAGGTAAATTCAGGAAAAGGGAAAAAGCTTGGGATCTGGCAGGATGGGGCTTTGGTAAAAAGTGGAGTAAAATCTCATTTCAACCTGTGATTGAGGAAGAGAGCAAGTAAGTATATTATGATCACCAAAAAGGGGCACATTTGGATTTTGTACAGACAGAAAAAAAGCTCAAGTTCTGTTTCCAATAGAAACTTTCTTGGTTGAAAGGCACATCTTAATTAAAAGGCATTTAAAGTAGATGTCTGGAGATGAGATTAAATGATGGAAGCCAAGCCACAAGGATTGTTTAGAATCTAAACAGGGAAATGTAATAAAAGTATCTGCCCAGGTTTAGTAACCTATACCAACCAATAAAATGCTTTCCTCCAAGCATCATCTGCAACAGCCTTCTAACACAAAATGCTTCTTGCTGTGGGTGACTAGACCAGTATCAGGTTTTGCCCTTTTATTACATCACCCTAAGGAAGGCTGATTTTTTTCATTTCCAAATTTGACAAACATAAAATCAATTGAATTTGAGTTTGTTTTTCATGCTTGCAATTTTTTTTGTCAATCACTAGCATTTTTATGGAAAAATTTGAATCAGAAAAAAACTTAATCTTGTTGTGGAAGGAAAAGTTTTTGCTAAAATTTGCTAAAGAAAAAAACAAAAAAAGAAATAAATTGCAAGCATGAAAATACACCTCCCACTGACTTTGCTTGACAGGCTTTAAATTTACTTGCCTAGTTTTTTTTTTTCATTCCAAATTAAAAAATTGGAGTTTGGGAAAACTCTATAATATTAAAGAAAATTCTAGAAAATCAAATTCTCAAATTGCAGAAATTCTTTTTATATTGAATTTGAATACACATGAAAACTGTCTCCTGCATGCACATACTTGTATAGTTGGTTACCAATTTTCTCCTGAAATTGATAAAAGATTTCGCCGTGTAACAAAATTTTTTTGACGCCCACAGACTTTAATGGGCGTTGGCGACATTTTGCTGGCGGCGAAATTTTGACGATACGAAACGGGTCAAATTTGCCCATCCCTATTGATAATAAATTATTCTTGTTATAGGATCAATTTTTTTTTTTTCAAGTGCATTGATGTACACTAAAATAGTATATAGTATTATTATTACATTTCTATGCTATTTAATATTTTACATATAGCAGCTCCTATGTCTTGCTCTCTGTAAAAATTGATCAGCTTTCATTTATATGCAAAAAGTATTCTCCATTCTGTACTTTCCAACTCACCCAGCTTTGCCCCCTTGTTAGACCACCCACCTATCTCTTAAGCACTTCACAGGGATGTAGGATTTTTTTCCCTAGCTTTCACCGTTAATATTATTTCTGTAGGAAAAGCCATTTGACAGCTTGGGCTACATTTCAGTTAAAATGTAAAAAGGCAGCAAAGAAGCTACAGTATACAGTATTTGCTGTTTTCTCCAATGAGTTAACAGTAACAATGGATCAACTTTTATATTTAGTTTGGGTGGATCACCACTCATTAAGACATTTAATTTAAACAGAGAATTACCACACCTTTTTCCATTGACACCTACCTGTATGCAGTGACATATTTTGCAATTTGCACCTGGCCCCCCCCTAATTTAATAAATGAGGCATGAAGAGAAGAGACAAGAGATTTTTGTTGTGTCACATTTGTTTCACATTTACTTGCTTCTGTGACACCCCAGAATGGAATGTGCATACTTTTCATACCATTTGGTCACAGCTCAAGGGCAATTGTATTGATGCTCTCTGAGATCTGTGCATTTACAGAGGGCTGAACAATAAGACAAACCTGTGCTAGTATGACCATAAATATCAACTCCATAAACAGGCCCATATTTTTGGCGAGGCCACAAAGGCCTGTGCCTAGAGCGGCTAATTTCTAGGGGCGGCATGCTGCTTGGCCACATTGGGAGCACAGTGTTCCCCAGCGCTAAGGTGCCTGCTCGGGGGGGGGGGGGTGCGCGCGATCTGCACAGGGGGTGCAAGCGTTCTATGCAAGATCTGCACGGCGGGCGTTAGGACCACTAGGTCTCTGGGCTAGTGATGGCCGAATAAATTCACCAGGCATGGATTCGCAACTAATTTCCGCATTTCACCAACCACGAATGTTTCCATGAAACTGCATCAAAAATTCACTGGTGAAAAATCCTTTTTTTTTTGCGTGCATATAAATTGTTGCGAGTTGAAATTATTTCGACGTCCATTGACTTTAATGCATTTGACAAAATAGTTGCGCGTATAAAAATTGTCGCTCGCATCAAAAATTGGCGCGTGGCAAAAATATTTTGACAACCTTTGACTTCAATGCATTTTGCGAATCTTTGCAGATTCATCCATTACTACTCAAGCGCCGCAAATGGTAATCTGGCCCTGTCCATAAAGAAGAAAGCATAGGAGTAAGATAAGCAAAAGATAAAATCAGAGGAAAGTCTAGGCATGAGGCCTAAAATATTTTGCTTTTTAAAATGGCATTAGACTTGCTAGCACACTCTTTATAGCACCATTGGCAATCTCTGGGTTTTTGAGAATTCACAAGGATAAGTCTCAAAATTGAGAATATCGTCCAACAAATGTCTAAATTAGATATTTTTGGAGTTAATACCCAATCTTATGCTAAAAATTGAATGTAGGGATCCATAGGGTTAAGTTCCCCTATGGTCCACATGTTGGAAATCCCTTAGTGTGGTCACCTTGGACCTAAACTGGATAAGGGAGGGGGAATGAGCCCTTTGTCCCTGTGCAGTGTGCCCTGGCAGATTCTAGATTTGACCAGGAGGTGTCACTGTTGAGCCATTTCTTCAAATAGCTGAGCTGCCATGTGCTCAAGTTCAGTCTACTTCCTGGTTTCGGTCCAGTCAGGAGTGCAGGGACTGTAGCAAAGATGTAAGGGCCTGAGGAATTGAGAGGCCCATGGAGGGCTTTGGGTGCAGGGCCCCATGCCTGGTGTGCTCAACCATGGAGGATATAGCGCTTGGAGGCAGCAAAGAGTCTGTGACAGCAGCTGCCTGTGGATGAATGTTGATTTGAAAGGGAGCTTATAATGTGCTCGCACTACGGGTATTTCTGGGAGATGGTGCATTGGAGAATAAAGCAGGTTTGTCGTGCTCAGCTAGGATTAGCTTGGGAGTCCAGCCTGAGTATTGAGTTGCTGTGGATGCCCGACCCATCTGTTTGATTCCCTGGTGAGTGTGAAGGGTATAGAATGGCTCCAGTGTGTCCTCTGGATGAGGACAGGTCCATGTGTCTGCTATGTGAGAGCAACTACCTCTGTCCATCAGGAGAGGTATTTGGGCAGGTAGTGCTTGGGCGGGGGAAGGGACTGTGACTCTCTTTATCCATCAGGAGTGGAGTATGGGCCTGGTAAGGACTGTGCCAGGTTTGGACTACCACACGGGATCCCCAGGGCAGGGGTTATTGATATGCGATTTTACTGTATTTCCAGTTATATAAAGTTTTATTTGTTTTACTGCAATGGTGTGATTAATCATTGTTTTCCTAGTGGGGCCACCCGTTGGTGTATCCCTGGGTCCTACTAGGTGGAGGCTCTACCATTGAGAGAAATTTCCAGAACCCTTTCATTTCGCAAAGGGGATTCAGGACCTGTGGATGGTAAGATCACCCCCTATGTCACAGGGGTCACCATGATGGGGTTACACAAGTAGAATTCATTCCTGGGAATTAATTATTTGGGGTTCTTAAAATAGCTTTACCTACAAACTACTATGTTTGGTTAGTGCAGCTTTCCCATGGGAATATGTTTGTTCTTTATGTCCTTAAAACTACTTTATATGGTATATTGTGTCTTTTTTTTTAACCTCATCATTTTTATGTAAATAAATGTTTAAGATAAAGCCTCACCATAAAGACCATAGATAACCTCCCTTTCTTACCCTAACAACCTACCAGCAGGGTTGGACTGGGAAGTCTCACCCCAGTCTCAAAGCCCCCTCCAGCCCCTCGTGCATACCTTTTTCCTTTTCTCGGCCGGAACTGGAGTCAGGGAGGGAGATTGGAGCAGCGACAATAGCAGGTCTGGGCCGGCAGGGCCAACCGGGTCCGAACATGCCCACCACCTATTTGCACGCTTTTGCAGCTCACTGCTATTCCTGAAAACACTCAAATACCAAGTTTGATCACTTTCATAAGAAATTTATTGCAAATATAGAAATAGATTTTTTTCCATCCATCATTCTTTTTTTAATCTTCTGTAACAATTACGTGCCACTTAAACAAAATATGGAAAGACAGCAAACCAGAGGACTTTCCGATTCCTCATTGTCCTCACAGCACAGGGGACAACTGCCTTGGCTGATATCTATAAGGCCAGATACACAGATAAAAAAGATTGGGGGGGTCATGACACTCATTACTGACATAGCTTTAACATGATATACCTCAAAGCCTAAGACATTTTTTCCTTTCTTGAGCACCACAGAGACAGAACTTCTACCAATTATTTTTCCTGCATGCCTGTATCAGACCAAAATGTTCCATACTGATTTAACTGGATGCCAATTAAAGTAATGAAATAAAACAGGTTGTATAGCAGAAAGTATGCAATACGTGTACCTTAAAGGGTTCTTTCACCTTTGAGTTAACTTAAAGTAGAGAGCGATATTCTGAGACAAATTGCAGTTGGTTTTTATTATATATCATTTGTGGTTTTTGGGTTATTTTGCAGTGAATCTATCCTCTGCAAGTGCATACTGTACATGTTCAATAATAAGCAATGTAACTGCTAACCCAATTATGGCCAGTACAATATCGCTGCCATTGGACTTTATATAGCCTTGTAGTAAGCTCACATCCCCCTTATTTTGGTATTTTGGCAGCAGTAGTCATTTTTGTAATGTTTTTTTTTCTGCAGGAAGGCAGGCCAAATGGTTATAGATTTGTGCATAAAACCCCTCTATGGACTTGCAGAGAAAATAATACATTACTGGTATAATAGGGCCAGGGTGTGTTCATTGATCAATCCAGTTTTTTTGTGTGTGCTACACAAAAAAACTGCCAGATCAGTAGCAATATTTTTATATTTAAATAAGCCTCAGAACACTCCCACAACCTCCTTAATTAAGGATCACTGGGATTGTTTGGATAAAGGGATACAAAAATAGCATTACTAAATTATCAGTCTCTCAGTATTATGCCTTAGTTCATTTTAAACCTACAGTTACAGTAACTGAGCGGGTGCCTTAATCTTTTTTTGGAATGTGGGGTTATTGGGACTGAAATAGTATGTAAGATATACAATTACTCTTGTTTTACCGTGGGCTGTTTTTTTGCTAGCTATATATAGGCCATGGGGGTACCGAACACAATATCTCTTTGACAAGGAACCTCAAGGTCTTGCCTGAAGACATCACTGCTTGGTTATTGTATGAGATTTCAAATTGGCTACTCTAAAAATCACTGAAAGTTATAAATAATGAAATACCACGTTGTGTCCTTGGCCATATACACAGTGTCACAGGTATCTAGCTTGGACATAGTCGTTTTAATTTCTCCCTAGCAACAACAATTCTATAAAGTTTTATAGGGAATATATCTATATATACTGTATATATACAGGTATAGAATCCGTTATCTGGAAAACAGTTATCCAGAAAGCTCCGAATTATGGAAAGGCCATCTCCCATAGACTCCATTTTATCCAAATCATCCAAATTTTTAAAAATGATTTCCCTTTTCTCTGTAATAATAAAACAGTAGCTTGTACTTGATCCCAACTAAGATATAATTAATCCTTATTGGAAGCAAAACCAGCCTACTGGTTTTTTTTAATGTTTACACGATTTTCTAGTAGATTTAAGGTATGAAGATCTGAATTACAGAAAGATCAATTATCCGGAAAACCCTAGGTCCCAAGTGTTCTGGATAACAGGTATGGGATAGGTTTCATACCTGTATATGTATATGTATATATATATATATATATATATATATATATATAGGAATGACAAAGGCTCACAGGTCTTATGAAGAAAATAAGAGTGTTTATTAAGTAAAAAAACGACTAATGTTTCAGATAGCACTCTAGCCTTTATCAAGAGGGGTTGTTTTAAGTAGCATACTTATATGGAGAACAAGCAATTTGATCAAAGTGGATTGAGGTGGATATTTAATGTCTCATAGAAAGAGTTAGAGGAGCCTTTGGTATGGATAATATGACAGGTAATGTGGGTCATTGGGTAAAGCAATAATAGTCAGTATCAAGTCTTAATTCCTAATACTACAGTTAAAAATCCAAATTATGTTGGGGAACCAGTCATGTGACCCAAAGAACCTGTTTGCACTTCCTTTTTATTTCTCATTTTCAGTTAACGGAGATCATTTAACATTATTAAAGGGGATTCTGGAGACAAAAAAGGTAGCATAAGCACCCATATTTGGCTGATATTCCCAGATGGAAGAGAATCAGAGGTAGCACAGGGCAAAATAAAAATGGGGTACACTTAAAATAAGGTCTCATGCATTGCTAGCCCATCTTTGAGGCCAGTGTCTATTAAGTGCTTCACATTTAAGTTGCAATGTCTTTGCTAATGTATATTTTGTGATTTTTCCTATTCCTATTTGTGTGGATTTTAAAGAACAAAAACTATAGCCCCAACCCAAAAGAGTGATTAAATGAGGCCAACTGTGAACAATTGACATGGAAATTTAAGTGAAATAATGAAAAGGCCTTATAATGAATAGGGTTAACTTATATGTATAATGATAATGATAGCATGTACCAGTGTAAATCCTTGCCTCATCCCTATACAAGCCATGTGATATATGCAGATATTTCCCCTGATCCTACAGAAAACATCTATATTTTTCTAAATGCCAGGGTGTTCCAGTTTATAGTGTTGTTTTTCGGCTCTGTAGATAGACATGTTGTGCCCAAGGCTACTTTTAATCAGTGTATACCAGTGTCCCTTGATCCAAGAGATAAGAGCCATGTTGTTCTGAATGCTAATGGGTACTAATGACCCTATGGATAGCAGCCATGTCATTGTGAACAAAAACCAATTTATGGCAGTGCCCCTCACCCTAGAGATACCAGCCAATGTTCAGCAGACAAGATATTTTCCACACTTTACATTTCGATGAGCTCTTTAAAAAGAGAACTCTGCCAAGTGCTTTTTATCTTTTGTGTTCTGTTCGTTTCATTTTTTTTTTTTTTTACACTAATGCATGCAAAAAAAACAAAATACAATTTCTGCTTCCTCTCTTGAAAATCATTGGCGAAAAATATTGTGTACAGGTCCCATAAACGTTACCAGTCTCTCCCCATCCCACCTTTACCACCCACCATAGGAGAAAACAAAACAAGAACTAGGAAACAGACCTTGTCTCTGTAAATCATAGAGTAAAAGAAAAAGTATCTCTGTAGCTTTCATAGACTAATTCAAATTTGCTATGTTAGTTACAGGGCTGTCTTTAGTGGTGGTGGGGTCCTAATATTTCTATATAAAACATTTCTATCCTACTTATCAGCCTCCTGCTAGTAGGAGTAACTACCAGGGGAGCAGAATCCATAAGAACCATGCAGTGCTGCGGGGTCCATTTCTGCAGGGTCTGTAGCTGCAAGGTAAAGGGGGAAAGGGGTCCAGTGCAAAGATAGTTATGCAACTGCCTCCTGCTGTTGTTTAACTAAAGCCTTTAGCTGTTGTTAGATGCTGGGAGCTGTAGGTCAAATATAGATTGTAATTGCAGGCTGGACATCCCTAATTCTAGTTGTTACTGACACTATGCTGCATTTACAGCCCACTCTCTATACTCTCTATACTCTCTATACTTTCATAATGGCATCCAATTTCCATTCCTCACTATTTCCACTATCCCATTCCTGCAGCTCGTTCCCCAAAATCCTCCTGACTTACTTTGGAATCTATCCCTCAGCTAACATCCATTCAAACAAAATACCTGGACCTCCTTTCTTTCCACTCTCCATTTAAATGATGCTCTGCTGGACCCCACAAAAAAAAATGGCCATGGGCCATTGCCTTTCCTCAAAACCCCTAAAGACGGCTCTGATTTGTTTACCTCTACAACATACCTTTGGCTATATAGAGATTATTAATCAACAGACAATTTAGAGGTTGTAGGTTGAAACCCATGCACATAAAGGTTATAGAGGAACACATCGCAAGCTGACTTCACACATAGTCGTACAGTTTAAAAGTCTTTATAGAGGGGTTGTGGTATAATAGAAAATTTGATGAGTATTTTGACACTAAAAATGTGGTCTTTGCCAACATATACATATCCTCTCACCAGAATAAAAGGGGAGTTCAATGGGAAGAGCAATGTTAAGAGGCTGACTTCTAAACGTTAAACAAGAAAGGAATTTTGTTTGTAAGGCAATAAGGCACATATGAGGTTTTGTTGCATTCTATAATGGTTTTTCCAGTTTGTTAATGTTAATGGTCGTTTTTTGAAAGGTAAGCATTGATGCAACAGAATCATAATGGTAAATTCTAGTGCTTGTGAGAAAAAAAGCCACACTTTAAATCTTTGAAACTGTTAAGTGCTTCCTTCAATGACATATAGAATTTTTAAAGATCTTGGTCACCTTTAAATTAACTTTTACAGAGCATTTGGGTTTTTAGATGGGGTCAGTGACCCCCATTTTAAAGCTGGAGTCAGATGAATAATGCAAATTATTAAAAAAAACTCGAAAAATGAAGACCAATTAGCCATTCTAGAACACACTAAAAAGGTAATTTAAAGGCGAAGCACCCCCTTCAAGGTGTAACTATGCAAAGGTGCAAATGGAGCTTCATTTCTGGTAACCCATATCAATCAGCATGAAGCATTTACCACTCTGGTTGCTATAGGTTACTAGAAATTGAGAAACCTCTGCACGTGATATGATGCTACTGCCAAGTAACTGCAAACTCCCCTCGGCACAATATCCCTACACTGAGAGCAATATGATTTTTATGTTGACAAAGCAAAGAGTTAATGCACTGTGAAGAACAGAATAATGTCTTTTCTGTCCTTGCTCTATTTTAATTGGGAAGTTACACAAAAACAATTGTCAACGTGTGGCTAAAAACACCCAAGATCCCAACAGCTGCAGTTGAACATGGCTGATGTGCAGTCCAGCACCATGGACAAGGGCAAATGGGTGTAAAATGACTCTTGCTGCCTCCTCACTTAATGCAGTAAATACAATGTAGTGAGGATCTGGGCACACAAAGTGCCCTATTTGGCAGCAGTAGTGATATAAAGAATAGAAAGGTGCATCTCTCCCAGTTCCAAGCTGGCAGTACCCAAGCATTGTACTATAATTGTTCATATCCCCCTGTGAGTAATGTCGAAAGCACAGGCAGCATATGAAGAATGTCCTATTCATTCTTTAGTTAGCTGGGAATACCTACAGATGTACTCTGTGTGATAAATTGCTGGATCAGCTCTCTTTCCAAGCAGGCCTAGAGTTGCCATTTAAGGTAAAAAGCCACATAATTATATGTATCACATGAAATTCAGAGGTTGCATTGTATCCTTTCTTGCCTCTGGCTCTTGTTTCTTTTTAGCTTTTCTTTACCTTTTTTTGTTAGGTTTGGGAACAGAGCCACATCTGAGGTGGATCACTAGGTAATACCCCACGGCGACATGATTTATTGTGAGTTCTTACAGGTAAGGCAAACTAACCACTGTTTTAATGTGCATCTCAGGCTAAAGCTGCCTCCACTAACTATGGCATCTCATCTGTACATTCTGGTTTGTAAAATTAACATATCTACCTTCAACAGACAAATTTAAAGGGCCATTACGCCTGCTTGATTTATTGTCTTTGTGCATTTGTCTAATGGAATATTTAGAGCTAATAGCATATTTGCTTTCCTTTTGCTTTATGTCCCCAATAGCTTAAAAGGTGTTGCTGGCTCAGCTTTACTTTTTTTTTTTGCTGGTAGGCTGTGAGCAAGTTCTGTATTACCTTGCATAGTCTGTGTATTGTTTAATTCCATTACAAGAAGATAGAATAGGGAAGAGTTCTAGCAGTCCATGCATGTGGAAAGAGCCAATGAAGCAGCCAGGACTGTTAATGGCACTCTCCGTAGCAGAAACAACTCCCTTGATATTTTTATAGGCTGCAATCAGGGGCAGCAAAAATCAATGTCAAAATAAGTATTCCCCAGTAGTAAGTATAATTCTGCAGAACGATTTGAGGGTATAGTGGTCCTTTAAAACAGTATACAAAACAGGAATTTCTACTGAATCATGTTTAAGCTTCCTTAGACTTTTCTCCAAATTTTAAAGGGAGTTTAAAGGTACTGACACCAATGCCATTCTTACTGTATGTTGTCACACCTCTGATCTGAATGGCAGCCCATAAGGAGCTGCAATAAAATTGATATATATTAACAGGGGATTTATGGTATGTTAACTAGGTTTTTCATCCACTGCAAATGTACAAAGGCTAAAAGGCTGGACTGAAAGCATTTCTGAAAGGTATTGGTAAACTAAACAACCACAATGCATCCAAAAATAGTGACATGCTTGCAACTCTTTGCAGAAGACACTACTGGACTCATTTACTAATACTGGGCCAACAGGCACCAGTGCAATTACCCCTTGCAGCCAATCAGCAGTCAGCTTCATCATCCACAATGGGTAAAATTAGAAAATCTGTGATTTATTGGTAAGGGTTGCCACTCCTGGTGAAAATATGGCTAGTGTAAATAAATGAGTCCATTCATTAAACCTACAGCTACACAAATATCTTAGTGGAGCGCATACTCAAGTGCAGATTTATATTTAATAATATATTTATATTTAATAATATATAAAATATAAAAGTCTCTCTATAAAAGGCTAAAGATAAACTGTACTCTCTAGCTTTTGACCAGGAGTGAAATTGGCGAATACCTATCACATTAGTGATAACTTGATGTATGTATATATACTTTGTATGTTTCATTAAGGAAGAAAAATTTATAAATAAATGCTACAGTCCATTTAAGTGCTAATTTAATCTAATACTCCATAATACAGGGGCCAGGACAACTATGCTATACGTGTAGCTTTTAGCAACTATGGTTTTATTCCTTTATAGGGATAATAATTTAGCCTCTTTAGATGTAAGAAGGGCAGATGTGTTTACAGAACCTCATAAACGCAAGTTCCACAACTCTCCTCTGTGTAGGAAAAATCCTGAAGTTAAGTGTACCCGCTGTCTCTTTTTTAACCCTATCAAATTGCATCATTTGTGAACTGAACTTCAGCATGCTTAAACACCCAAAATAGGTTTCCAAATATATTTACAACCCTGAAGTGCCTTATTGCTGTGTGAATTCAGCTTACGACTGGTAACAAATAAGAAGCATGGGGTGGGGGGGAATAAAAGTACTTAAATGAAATATATTAATACAGAGAAAGCCACTAGTACAGTGTGTGGAATAGAGGGGGTGGTGTTTTAAAGGGGGGAGAACTATGCCTGAAAATGTCCTGTCCACAACCCGCAAGTCCATCTTTCTCCTCCCCACCTTTATGAGGTACAACCCCCCACCTCCAATGTAAACTTTAATTGCAAACTGTGGTACATCAACACCACAATTCTCAACAAAAAAAATCTGTCAATGTCCCTGACATCCTTTTATGCCTTTTACACCTTTTTAAGGTGCCAGTCACAGTTTTTGTTGTGCAGATACCCCTTTCCAATAATCCAAAATGTCATGCAAGTCTTCCCCTTTAGCAAATTGGACTTTTTTGCGTAGAGCATGTCCAGCTGCTATATAGACCTCTTCCCGGGTGTGTTTTTTGTAAGGGCGGAAGCGCTCCCAGATCTTATGGGTATTTTCAGTGGAGTACTCTGGGCTTGAGGAGTATCCAGAGAAATGGTGTCTAGGGGACAGTTGGGAGTAGCTGGAGTCTCTTTTAGAGCGGGAAAGAGGTTTTAAGAAGCTGACCCTCTGGCTCAGTGTATCAGCACTTTCCTCATAATAGAGGGCTGGGAAGGAATGGCGGTGCTCACTGCAGTGGTAGGAAGATTTGACATCGAGGTGCTGTACTCCAGAAGAAGACACTAGTGGATGGCGATCCAGAGGGCTGTTAAGGGGGCTGCTCTTTTCAATGTATTTGGAGTCACATTTCAAAGATTGGTCAGGAACATCCAAACTGAAAACTCGGGCACTTTTGATGGAGCCACTAGATGAAATGCTGCAGCGTTTCTTGGTCACTGTGGCAGCATCTGCACTGAGTTGGCGCTGAAGAGGGTGCACACCTTCCTTATATGCAGGAGAGAGGAAGCTGAGCCTCTCCAAGTGGCCTGATGAGCTGGCTGGCACAGACTGGCAGTCATAGCCTAGCTCCGGGTCCCCCCCTCCTAAAAAAGAGGAAGTGTCCAGTTTGAGGGCATCAATACAGTTGTTAATAATCTGATTCACTTTGTCTACCTCCTTGGCAATTGTGGATATTTCAGAAGCTGATCCCTCACCATTGTCCAGTTCATGAAAGTCATCTTCATCCTCTTCATCTCCTGACATCCTCCTTTGGCCTCTGTCTAACCCATCCCCACTCCGAACCTCCATGTAGTTTGTTCCTTTTGGTGTCCCCATTTGAGAGTTTATTGGCTTGGAGGACATTCCTTTCTCTCCTCCACTCCCAAGCCCAGATACAGATGTAGGGAGTGAAGATATGCAAGAAATAGGAATGGGGTGCTCTGATAATTTCTGTGAGGAATGAGGCCCTAAGCAGGGATCAATATCAGAACCATACCTCATTTCTAGAATGGTTTTCTTAACATTCAGAGATTTCTTCTTTTCTTCCTTCATCCTCTTCTTCCTTAAACAGTAGTACACTACTCCCAGGATGATGACCATGCCAAAAAGACAACCCAATATTGTCATAATATAGTGAGTTGTAGTAGAAGTACTGGGAGCCAAGTCTTTCTCATCTCTGATACGAGTGGCAAGGAATAGACATGTGTGGTTGTAGCGTTTTGAAAAACGTATGGAAGTCACACAAAAGGTATAGTTCACATGAGGTTTCAGTTTATCCAGAGTAATATACTCCTTCTTGTGCTTCAAAGTTGTTACATCATATACAAAGCTGTTATTGTATTGCACTAGAACATAGAGTTTTTGATAGGGATAAGGAATTGTCACAATCAGGGTGGCTGAATTTCCTGTTACATGATGAATGTCAATTGTGGGACTACCTGTAGAGTCAGGGGTAGGAGTCGGTGTAGTAGTTTCTGCTGACATATCCACACCAGTGAAGCCAGAGCCCTCATCTTTATCATTAATTGAGTCTGGATTTAATGGTGTGGGCCTCTCCCTTGGCAGAGACAGGTATCCTCCATTCCTACAGTGAGCTTGAAAAACAGTTATGGCATTTCTGCTGTGATGTGGTCTTGGGCTTAGCAGTGGATACCCATTAAAGTCACGTGGGGTTTCACATTGTAACCGATCAAAGTTGCGCGTGACATTATTAAACATGACCAACCATTCAAGAAAGCCATAGAGCTCACATCCACAATGGAAAGGGTTCCCAGACAATTCACACACCATAAGAGCCTGAAGACCAGCAAATGTTGAACTATCTAGATGTTTTATTCTGTTTGAGGACAAATCGATACTGATAAGGCTCAAGCACTCAGAAAAGGCATTAGGTGTTACCACCTCTATCAGGTTATGCTGAACAAAAAGAAACTGTAGCCTAGGCATTCCCCTTAACATTCCCTCTGACAGATTGGTCAGTTTATTATAGCCCAGATAGAGGATCTGTAGGTTAGACTGCCCCATGAAGGCACCATCTTCTATGTAGTAGATCTCATTCTTGGTCAGGTTCAGATCTGTCAAGTTTCCAAAGCGAGATAGTGAAGAATAACCAATTATCTTTAGCTTGTTTTCATTGAGCCGAAGGTCATGAACTGTGCTATTAATGTGCTGAGGTATGGTCTCATAGGGGGGTTGGTTCTGGCTGCAGATTGCTAGCCAGACATATCCTTTTTCACCCTCAATTAGCCAACAATCAGATCGTGCACCTGTTGGCAAGTGGCAAAAGAAAAAGATGGTTGTCAGCCAGAGCCACCAGCATGACATTGTGGTGCCAAAAAGAATTATTTAGCTGGAGAAAATGAAGTGTACAGTTAGTGGGAAAAACTCAGTGCCGCAACTTAGGAAAGTCTGTGTATTACATTCCTGAACAAAATTTTGCACATTATCTTCTGGAGGGGAAGATGCTTGTACAAAAACTGTACACAGGTTATATAGCCACTAAGCCTGCACCTTGTTTGTAGTCAACAGTAGTTTAATTGTGTTCTCAGTTCTTCCTCTATAAAATCAAGGAAACTGAACGTAGTGGAATTGATGAAGGGAGACAGAGGATAGAAAGTTTATGTGTCTGTGCCAGCCGACTCTGTACCCCAGTGATGGGAGTTTGAGGAGATGAATCCGTCTCTGTGTCTGTCTGTCTCCAGCTGCCACCAGCATCTGAACAAGAAAAGAGACAAGAATATGTCAGCATTAGATGGGGGATGGGTTCATTATAGCAAATAGAGAATGTGGAGGGAAAAACAGAGGTAGCTAAGTAAAGTAGACTCAGAAGAGAGAATGCCAGAGTGTGAGAGTCGTGGAAGAGAAGGAAAGACAGATCCAGCTAAGATAAAGAAGATTGTTGGTGCTTTATTGGCTGTCAACTGAGCTCCTGCTTCAGGATACACTGTTTATAAATGTTTTTTTAAAATGGAATACTGTTGACTATATATTTGCTCACATATAATCTGACATATTTGTATTATACCCCTTTCTAGAGGGTCATTCAAAATGTAGCGAGTAATCCCTGCTACAAAGAATGCCTCATTTGGCTGCCCATGTCCCAAGGCCTAAAGAAGCTAGCAGCAAATCTACTAGAGATATAGTTATTGCTTAAGGCTGCAGTACATTGGCCGTCCACATACCCTCTACATCCGATCAGCCAAATGGCTGTCATGTTGCATTGGTAGATGAAATTGCCTGAAAACTTCAAAGTCAAAAGTCAAAGTAAACTTTATTGTCATCTCAGCAGTATACAAATACACAGTGAGACGAGACAACGTGGCTCCAGCTAGTACATATCACAAAAAGGCACTTAGAATACACAATATATGTAAACATTTGAAATGTGCAAAAAACTTGCCTAATCAGTTGGGCTCAGCGGCTCAGCGGGTCACCACACATGTACCAATAATCATACAAATTACATAATTTGGTACGGTAACATTGCAAACTGAGCCAAAACAATGCCAAAGAAAAACAAAAATATATTCAGCTCCTAAAATTCCATTTGCTGAAACCACAAGAAAAATAAAAGTGATAACACTGGAGTCCTGAATACAGATCATCACTGGGCTGACGTGAGACATGGGTATCGCCTATTATTTTCCCAACAAACCATTGTTGTCACCTTCTGAGATCTGTGCCATTAGTATTCTCCATTCCTTGCTCCTGGCAGAGCATCTCGCCATTCTCTCAATAATCAACTCTGAAATAAGGATGGAAAGCAAAAGGCAGCAGTGTGGAAGTCCCAGCTGAGAAGCAGCAGACCATGATATTACTGTGCTAAATGGCCTCCACTTGGAATGATAGGTCTTAACCCCCTCAACTCTGTGAGGCAAGTCTCCGCATGAAATACTGATGATAACAAGTATTTAATGCTTAACATAACTATTATGGATATTGCTATTTTAACCAGTGCCGGCTGCATATAATAAGCTGCATTGCATTCACTGTGACTCCTAGCTCCTCCCTTGTCTGCAATAAACTGACTCCAATAACTTTTTCCTTAATTGTTCCTTAGCTGCTCCCTATAATTCGTCCACTACTACATCATCCTTAAGTTATTGCTAAATGCTCTACAACAGCTTATTTGAATTCCTTCCTAACTCCCTCTAGGACGCAGCTCTATAATCTCCATTAACTGTTTCTATAACAAGCCCCAATGTTTATCCTTCAGTCGCTCCTGTAAGTACTCTTTATAACAATGCCTTAAGTGCTCCCCTAATCACTCAAGATGTTTTATCCCTTAACCACACTTGTACCATCTCGCTCCTAATATAACCGCTCACACACTCATTTCAAATGACAGGAATGCAACAGTGAAGCATCTTTTTGCTCAAGTGTTTAACACAGACTCAGTGTGAGATAAGAGGGAAGTAGTAATTTAGAAGGAAATAATGCTCAACAGGGTTTGTGTAGGGGGAGAGGGGCAGGAGATGTGAAAGGACAAGTCAGCCTTAAAATAACTTACATAGCAACAGTGTAACCAGCAAGCTTTTAAATGATTTTAAAGTTATTTATTTTTATTGTATTGAGAATTAATCAAAAATTGTACATCAAGTAAATGCATCTATGCCATCCTATGGGTGCATAGGTGGACTATAAGTTGTGTCTAGCTCCAAGAGGTTCCAGTGTAGACAGGCAAGTATTATTAGTTGGGTGGTAATTTTGGGTGAAGGTGGAATTTTGGCTCAGTTACACCATTTGTCAACCATGAATTGAAATGGTTCACCCAGGTCCGGACTGAGAATTAAAATAGGCCCTGGTATTTCAGGTACTCAGAAGCCCAATCAGACCACAGAGAGGCCCAAAAAGCCCCCATCAGCCCACTAAATTCTGACTTTCTATGGCACCTTATAGCAGCCCCTCTGGCATTTGCCAGAACCCACAGTTTGCCAGTCCGGCCCTGGGTTCACCTATGTAGTTTTAGGGGTATTGACCTGCAACATAGCAATTTTCTGTAGGTAGGGTCAGACTGGGCAAGAGGGACACTGGGGAAAAAACCCAGACTGAGACCCAGTCACCATTTGCATCACATCAAGAAGGAAAGATATGGTAACATACAGGGCAGGAGGCCGACTGAGGGGGGTTGCGGCTGGGGAATTTAAGAGCATGGCCGTGTTTCTGCAGTTTTTGCACATGCGGTTTTGTGCACATGCATGTCACTGCATTTTTTCGTGCATATGCGTCACTGCATTTTTTCGCACATGCACGTTGGCTCGATTTTTACCGCATGTTAGAAATCTAGTGGTTGGAGGGGGCCCCGCCGCCGGGGACTACCAGGAGGGCCCATCATTGTGCAGCCCCTGCAGGCCCCGACTGCTCTAGTCAGACCATGGCCTTGATCGCCCTAGTAGGAAATGGAAGGTTCTCAAAAGACAGGGACATAAGCAAAGTGGATGGGGATTAAGAAATAGAAGGAGCAGCATGGCAGGAGCTGTCGCTTAGAAGACCATGTATCATGCCTGTATAAATTTGATCTTCTTCCATATCTCTCTTTAATATTCCTGAGGCCATTGTGCCAATTAATACATTTTGCAATCTCTTCACAATAGAGTACAACAATTGCCTAATCCACATTTTTATCCCATTTGAGGACAGATATCAATATTAAGGGATAAGAAGGAGTTAGGAAAGCTACTTGCATTGTGAAGCTTGCACCAAGTGGGTCCTGTGTGCTTTGCCACTGACGTGGCCCTGAATGACATGCCTTACTTTTCCCTTCTTTCCCCTCCAGTTCGCTCACACAATGCCGATTTAATTAGCCCGTTATCTCGAAGTGCCAGCTGCTGCTTCTAACATTGCATCTTCACCAGAGAAAGCATGAGGGGCCCGACAGTGGAAACAGACAGAGGGAAGGCAGGAGAGGGAGCAAAAAATTAAGAAAAGAGGCACAAACAGACAAAAATAGAAACAGAATAAAGAAAAAATCATAATGAAAAAATGAAAGGGAAAATTAAATCTGGATGTACATTTTCTATGATGTAGACTGAATTGAAGCTTGAACTTCATTATGTCGGGATTTGGTGGCTGCAAATATTTATGGGCCATTTATGACTATTTGAAGAAAGAAAGAACTACCCTGGCCGACCAGACAAATGCGAATCCCAGGTGCTCGGCGATAGAGGAACTTGGCAGCCTCAAAAGTAACGTGGAAACAGAACACACCGGCACATCATGGGTACTGCTAGCAGGTATAACCTTGCTCGTTTATTGCGGATGCAACATTTCGGGGCCGAAACGTTTCACGCCCTGAAACGTTGCATCCGCAATAAACGAGCGAGGTTATACCTGCTAGCAGTACCCATGATGTGCCGGTGTGTTCTGTTTCCATGTATGACTAGGAAAGTAATGTGTAAAGTGCAAGAAAACAGACACATTGCACCGTTTTTCAAAAGAACTGTATTTATGAGGGACAAGAAGACTAGGGAAGTAGGGGCGCTTGAACTTCTGCCTCTGGTCTACAAAAATGTCCACTTTTTGTCTCATTATTTTGCCTTTCGCCACCTTGAAATCCACCTTGAAATGTTACAGAAATGTTAAAGATAAGCAGATCGATTCCATGGCTATATTTTCCCTGCCATGTTTTTGTATCAAATACACCTATCACAGCCAAAATCAAACACATATTAATGATCTAATCAGTACAAGCTAAACACGTTTAATCAAACTACATATATAGTTTTTTGAAACTTTGTCAAATGGGTTCTTTCACTGAGGGAGTCCAAGTCCATACTGAGACTATAACAGACTATAACGTGCAAATTTCAGGAGCATGCTCAGATTGTAGCACTGCCTTCTACCCAGAATGCCTAACTTTAGTATCAGAAGTATCAGGAGGAGGAACCAGTATCCAAGATGCCTGCCTCAGCTAGAACTGCAATGGAGATAGGGGAGACCTTGCAGAAGGAATAGTGAGCTGATCATTTACATTATACAAACAATTCTAACTTTTAAAAATCTGATTTCTTGAACTTTCACATTGTGTATTTACTTAGTAAATGATTTTAGTCATGATTGGTGCCCTTCAAAGCCTCCTCTATTAAGATTACCTGCAGTACAAAACATCAGTGTACATGCTCATTTTAGTTTACAATATATGGGTTCAGTGTACGGCTGTTTAAGGTTTCAAAATGGTTATGGTTCAAAATCAATATAAATATTTCAGTACTTTTTTCTCTATAATATATTCAGATGAATACTGATAAACAGTATTCAGACTAGGGAAACATGGGCATGGGCCATGTAAAGTGAATTTTAACCACAAATTGTAGTTTGATAAAGTAATGGCCACCCAAGATATTGTGCAGGCTACACAATACAATAAGATGTTATGGGGTTTCCCTATGTCTAAGTCAAACATTGGACAGTATGTAGCTGCAGGCTCTTGGTAAAGTTGGGGAGCAGGGGTCCCATGATTGAGGTGGTGTCAGGACATGGTATTTCTCTGTAGGGTTGCCACCTGTCCGGTTTTGACCCGGACAGCCCGGTATTTTGAGGGGCTGCCCGGGTCTATACTTCCTGCCCGGTTTTCCAAATAAGGAAAACCGGGCGGGATTCCCTTGATTGACACGGCGATCGGCCAATCGCTGATCGCCGCGTCGTAGTCCTGCCCACTGACGCCACAGGTCCGCCCACTGGCACCATAGCCCCACCCACTGATGTCACGGCCTCACCCACTGATGTCACAGACACGCCCACTAATGTCACAGTCCCCCCCCTCGCCCGGTCTCAGCCAGACATAAAGGTGGCAATCCTATTTCTGTGTAATAGCACTTTCGAGGATAGTAAAGCAGACAGAATTATATAACAAGAGCAGTCTG
Source organism: Xenopus laevis (assembly GCF_017654675.1). Classification (NCBI taxonomy): domain Eukaryota; kingdom Metazoa; phylum Chordata; class Amphibia; order Anura; family Pipidae; genus Xenopus; species Xenopus laevis. The sequence goes on along the minus strand of NC_054377.1, from coordinate 121,194,722 downwards.
TGCTCCAACTAGGATGGGTAGCAAGGGGGTAGCTCTCCCCTCAGGCAAGACTAGACTGTAGTGTAGGGATCACAGTATTTATTTAGGGATTTAGGTTATGTATATTCCTTGATCCAACTTGTGAGAATCCAGTTGTCCAGAGATGCTGAGGGTGCATCTAGAACCTGTCTCCACAGGGATGTCACATGGTGCTGGCTCTGAATTGTGCTGTGCCTTATACACATTTAATACTGCCTCAAAGTAACCCCGTGGATGTTAAATAAAAATGTATTTTGTTTTGTTACAACAACCTCTGGCACCCGCTGCCTTAATTTTTTGATATACCCTCCTCTTCCACATAACGAAGGTCCATTCAGGGTAAGAGAGTCCAGTGTAATCCCATATTGTACTGGTACTAGTCTGGGAAGGCATTTATTAATATGTTGTTTTTTACCCAGCCGGCGCCGTCATAATGACAAAATTAAAGGCACTGTAATTAAATATCACATAAATGTCATGCAATTATTTTGATGCAGAAGTGTAGACTGAGTAAATATGATATCTTAGTATATACATTCCCCCACTGGCAGTAGCACTCACATACACACTTATTCAGGCTGTCTGCCACACACCATTACACATATATCATACACAAATATATCTGCTAAAAACAATATAATGCTGAAGCATGATCACTTTCTGACAGCTCACATCTCTCTCGCCCTCAAAGATAAGGCCTTCTCAAGTTATAACCAGTGACCCAAAGCAATTTTTCCAGCCTGGTCTAAAGCTTTGTGCACTTAGGCATGGCAACAAAAGCTTAAAATAAATATAAATTGCATTTGTAGAGTGTCAGGGAAGCAGGAACAGGACCTGTCAGGACCAGAGCCCACCAGGATTTTCCCCAATATCCCAACTGAAGCATGTAGTGTGTATGCAGTTTGTAGTACTGATCATCAAGTCTGTACCCGTGAAGTATTGGTCTGCATCTAGCAGTGGTTATGTATTCATGCAGCATCCACCATCCATCCACCATTTGAAATTGCCAAGTGTATGCCTGATGAGAAAAATGTGACGCTGTGCAACATCAAGGTGTCAAAGGTAAAGATGTCGATGGGCAATGCTGACATCAATCCATGCCTTTCTTGCTCATTATAACTGCACTGCTCCCTATCCTTCTTCCTACTTACAGTGGGAGTAGCACTGGGATTGCAAATTACATTTTTTTCTGCATGGGAATAGTAGAGTATTAGAGACATGCCTATCTAGTGCCTCCCAATAATAATGGTTTGATTTATACAGAGCTTTTCTCCCAGAGGACTCAAAGATATTCCCATTATTTGTGCCTTGCTCCTCTGTGCCGACCACATTAATCATGTTGATTTGACGTTGATCCTCTTGCTGCCTCTCTTTCACTTTTTAATGGAGGTGATGTGCCAGCTCTCTGGCATTTACAGGTTGGGTTAAACTTTACAAATTGCACCAGGGTTGGGCCTAATTGGATTCAGAGGGGGGTAAGGAATCCCCTGCAGGTAGTGGATGATGGGGGGATAGAATGTAAGTTCCAACCAAAGCAAGTTGGCTCAGCAGAAGCAGTGTTTAAGAGGCTCACTCATTTAACCAATGGACCTCTGCCAAGGATGCAAGTAGTCTATAGTGTCCTTCGGGAGGGTGATGATGCTAAATACTGTCAATAAGACTTTGGGGATGCGATAGAAGGCACACTGTTTAATGTTTCTTATTGTGCCTCTAGGAAGCCATTTAAAATGACTAATTGAAACCCGTTACACAGAGGTTTTTAAGGGCTGGCTGGTTTAATACGAGGTATTCATTTTGTAAGGCAGGTTTGGTATTTGCATTGATGCTATATGTTTCATTTGAGTTGCTTCCTATTGTGTTGTCTATTACTCCTTTGCTGTCGATGTGTTCTGGAAAAAGTTGCACCTAGGCAGTAACCCATGGAAACCAATCAAATTTTTGCATATTTTTAGTCTACATTTGGCTGTCTGACCAAACCTGCTCACTAACCGATTGTTATGGGTTACTGTGCAGAGGCAAGTGCCATGAAATGCCATGTTTATGCCAATAATGATCTATTTTTCCCAAAACTCCAGTTGAATCACAGTGCCCACAAACTAGTGTGCAAAATATACTGTTGTAGGTGTAAAATAACATATTGCCGTTTTTTTTATTTTCCCTTTTCATGAGAATTTCATATTGCAATTCATTCCAGGGTGTAATTCACCAAAGTTTTGACACATGCCACAAGGAGTGTGTAGTAACACAACTACCTATGTAGATAACTTTTAAATATAGTATAATTATTTGTAAATCAACCCTAATATCTGCTGTCCTTATATGATAACTGTCAGTCAGTATCGTCAATTTGTAAAATAAGAAATTTTGCTTTCTAAATGTTTATTCTTTGGGATGGTGAGGGCAGGGGTTACATTGGCTTCCATTATGATTGGTGAAAAGAAGGTTTCACTAATATCACAGAAAGAGTTTATTTACTGTAGTAGTGGTCAACTCTAATTTATTGGTTAGGTTTGAAAAAAGGGTTGAATGACTTTTAGGTTATGTTGCAGGTTGTATTTCTCTTTGCAAAAGGCCTTTTTAGGTATATTTTAGATTTAATATTATATTAAAATGTATTATAATATATATTATATTTTAGTAGAGGTTTTCTGCATTTAATTTTGCCGGTGTTTGCTTGACTGTCACGTGATGCATTCCACATAGGACAGGGACATGTGAAATTAATCTCAATATGAAATAGAACTCATATCACAATGGGGTATGTTATACTGTATAGATAAATATATATGAATAAAGTACCCCCCATTGTAAAATATAAGGATATTATAAGTTACCGAGGAGTTCCAGGACCATATAAAAGCAGGAGGCCGAAGGACAAGTGCTTTTAGGGTAAGGCCACACTGAGCGTTTTGGGGAGATTTGGTCGCCTGGCGACTCATCACCTCGTCTTCCAGCTTCCCTCACTCTGTGCTGGCTAAAATGAAAAATCGCCAGCGCTAATAACACGCGGCGATTCGTTTTCCGAAGTTGCCTCACGAGGAAATTTCGAGCGACTTTGGAAAACGAATCGCCCCATGTGATTAGCTCCGGCGCAGAGGGAGGGAAGGCGTTTGGGGAGATTGGTTGCCGCAAAGATTAGTCGCCAGGCGACCAAATCTCCCCAAATGCCCAGTGTGGCCTTACCCTTATACAGGTAATGGAAATCTGAGGTGACTTCTAATACTGTGTCTTCATATTTTGCAACAGGGGGTACTTTATTTATTATAATACACAAGTTCTGTCACAGCGAGTCGAGATGTGACAGAAGTGACATCACTAAGCTCCGATTATAACTAATGACATCACTAAGCACTGTTTATATAGTGAATAAAGTATCCCCTCTTGGAAATTACAATGACATCACTACTCACCGTTTATAAATGATGACATCAATACTCACCATTTATAAAGTGAATAGAGTACCCCTCTTGTAAATTATAAGGATATTATAAGTTACTGAGGAGTTTCATGACCATATAAAAACACGAGGACGAAGGCCTGGGACATTTCCTATCAATAGCAAAATACTGATCTCTATGCATAGAACAAAATGAATGGGCATTGTAAGAACACATATAAACAAAACTGTACCAACTTGCTGATCTCAAACGCATCCCCATGGGGATAGTAAAAATATGTATAAAACAAAACAGAAGTACGCTGCCAAGACTGTAAATGCCAGCTATCTGCCTACATGAAACAGAAAAAATAATTCATGATGAAAAAAAGATACAGAAATAATTACAAGATTATTATTCTAGAGATAGATACTGTATTGTAGTGGATGTACTGTACTACATTTTTTTGATGCTGACAGCATTGAGCTAAATGGTACTTGCTGTGTTTATGAGTAATAACCACTTTGCAATGGAAGCTCTGTAGAATGACCATGCCTATTAAATCACTGGTTTTACCTCACCTCCGATCATATTTAATATTTAAATAGAATCGTGCTTTATGGGCCCGAACCCCAATCAGATTTATAAAGAATTCATTACGTGCAAAGGAGAGATTGGTTACAAAGATAAGTATTTTAAAAAAGCCAGAGAATCGAAAGTATGTACAATTAAAGAAGGCAACATTGTGAATATGTGCTACGCCATTTGTACAGTATGGGACCTGTTATCCAGAATGCTGGTGACCTGGGTTTTCCGGATAACAGATCGTTCCTCCATTTGTACGTCTGGACAATGTGTGACGCGTCCAAAATCTATGCACACATTTACTAAGATTCGTAGTTGCGCCAGCGTCCGTTTCGCGGCACTTCACCAGGCATATTTTCGCCAGTGCTACGCAAATTCACTAAAATCCGAAGTTGCGCTCAGGGGAAGCGTAAGGTTGCAAAGTTGCACTAGCGTTAATTCGCCAAGCAAAGCAAAGTTATGCTAGCGATGCTTAATTTGCATACGGCGCCAAATTGAAGTTACAATGGAGGTATATGTAGCAGCACTACACAAGCCTGGGAAACCTTCAAAACAGCAAATAACATTTTTATTTTGCCCTACACATGTGCCCACTGTATAGTTAAGGTGCCATGAGTTAGGAAATGTAAGGGGGAAGGAGCGTAGCCCCAAAAAAAATTTCGATCTTTTTCAGCCTATCACCCATAAAAAAAGAAAAAACGCCAGCGTTTTTTGGGACTTAGAAATTTTTTTAACTTTTTTTGAAGCAATCCCTATCTACTCTATTGCACTTCGCCTGGTCTGGGGTGGCGAAGGAAGTCTGGCGTAAAAGGTAGCGTTCAGAACAATGCGCGCGATAGTGAATTTGCGTAGTTACGTCCGTTGCGCAAATTCGCCATTCGTAAGGGTGCAAAGTAACGCTAGCGAATTTACGCCAGTGTCCGTTAGTGAATCGGCAAATTAACAAAAATGCTCTACGCTAGCGAATTAACGTTAGCGTTAGGCGCTTCGTCCTTTAGTGAATTTGCCCCATAGGCTCATCACCAAGCATCAGGGTTGACAGGCTACCCTTCTTTTTTTAGCACTCCTTTTTTCCATGTTCTGAATTGCGCACAATGTAGGGGCATTTCAGAAAATGCCCATTTCCAGCCTAAGTAGTGACACCTTATGTTAAAAAAAACCATAAAACAATCCAGCTGGAGAGTGCATAGTTTTGACCCTGGGGTTCATTTGTCAATGTGCAACCTGCAAATGTTTCCCAGCTTACGATGCCCTTGATCTTTAGGTGTGGGAGCAGTTGAAATGTCACATGAGCAAAGCAAAGTTGCAGTGAGCCGCATTACCTTCAAAAAGGCCTGTTGGGTGTTTTGCGGCATCTTCTTGCAAAAAGTACAATTTTGCTTACCTTATAGACAACCTATATGCGTCTTCCCACGTGCCTGTTAATAGGGTCTCCCTAAAATGCATGCCCGCCCCTTCACAGACACGCATTCTCTCCCTTGCTCCCACACAGACTAAAACAAACAGTGGGTCGTGTTTTATATGCTAATGCATCTCCATCTCTTAACGAGGCCGTTAATTAGAGCTGTGTGCAGCGCGGCAGAGGGAGGGGCAGTGGGAATGTAATTATAACATGTTTTGTGGGTTATTCCACTGAAATGGGAACCACAGAGTTACACAGAAGCAGAGAACATAGGGGGCACTTCGGTGGATGGGAATGAAGGAGGGAGTGGAAAAAATGTGTGTGTATATATATATATATATGTGTGTGTGCAATTATATATATATATATATATATATATATATATATATATATATATATATATATATATGTGCAATATTCTTTTCATGCAGTTGTATTCAATTGTTTTGTTGCATGTTATTCCAGTGCTTTTTTATACCAGAAAATCAACATAATTTATAAGAACAAGAGCTCCCTTTAGTTAGGCAAATAGTCTGCCCTAGGCCCTGCATTTATGGGGCCATGCATAGCAGTAGTAGAAGGGAGGAAGACTGGTAGATGGTAGGTATATACTATAGCCGGGTGTAACAGAAAAACAAGATGGAGACAAATGGTAAAACTGAGCGTTAACATCAGTTTTGATGTGCATCCCTTCAGCCCTGCAAGTGCAATTCCCAAGATCCACTGATACTATACAAGTCCTTATTTCATATAAATAATGTGTAATGATTTGCCCTGGGTCCTGCCACAGAAAAACACTGTGCTGTTATGGATCCAGAGATAATATAGATTGGGATAAAATAGATTCACAGAAAAGAATACTATTATACTTAGTGGCTATCATAGTCATTTACACGTCCGTCAAGTCAAGCCATTTTGTCTGAAACAAACCTGCCTAACTGCTAGCTGAGCAAGATAAAAAAAAAAATTGAAACCGTTGCAATTTGCCTCAGAGGGGAGGGATATGTTCCTTCCTGACTCCAAGATGCCAGTTGGACCAGTCCTTGAATCAACTTTGCACTAATTATTGCATTACTAAAAAGGCATCCAACCCTTTCTTGAAGCTATCTAATGTATCTGCAAGTGCACTTCAGGGAGACAATTTCACAACTTCATTACCCTAATTGCAAAAAAAGAAATTTCCCCTATAAAATAAACCTGCTTTCTTCTAATCTCAGTAGATGCCCTTGTGTCTGCTGGAGAGATATGCTGGTAAATAGCAGCAGAGAGATTATTATATGATTCCTTTATATATTTATACATAGTTATCATATATTCCCTTAAGTGCCTCTTCGTTAGTGTAAACATTACTAACCTTTTCCTCTGAGACCTTATATTCCCTTCATCAATTTAGCTGTTTAATTGCTGGAGACCAAACCTGCATGTCATATTCTAGATGGGGCCTTACCAGTGCTTTGTAAAGAGAAAGAATGTCCTTCTCCTCCTGTGAGTCTATACAGGGCAATACTTTGCTGGCCCCTCCTGCTGCTACATCCGAGTTTATTATCCAAAAGAACCCCAGGTCCTTCTCTGCATTTAATATAAGCTTCATCTCACTGAAATAAGACTCTTTATAAATACAATTGATTAAAAATTCTGTACCGTTTAAAGGAGAACCAAACCCTTTATATTAAAATCCCCTATCCTACATAGACCCCCCTTCCTGCTCCCTCCCCACCTTAGGTGTTACCTTTGGCAAATGCCCCTAAACCTTAACTTACCCCTCATTGCAGATTCAGCGCATCGGAGTTCACGGGCGCCATCTTCTTCTTCACTTTGGTAGTGTTCGCGAAGTAAGCGTCGTATTGGCAAATGCGCAGTTGGAACAGTCTTCCGGTTTTTGACAACGGCGCATGTGCCAAAAGTGACAGAAATTGGCGAAGTGCCGGAAGAAGACCCGAAGATTACCGAAAGAGAAGAAGTTGGCGTCCGTGAACTTTGATGCTCTGAATCAGCAATGAGGAGTAAGTAAAGCATTAGGGACATTTACTGAGGGTAACACCTAGACTGGGGGGAGCAGGCAGGCCCGGATTTGTGGAAAGGCCACCTAGGCCCGGGCCTAGAGCGGCATGCTGACCAACCAGTACTGGGGATGCGCTGGATATACAATAATTTTTTAAATTTCCTGTGTGCCAATCCCCATTGCTCCTGTATCCCTGGAGGGGACAAGTGCGATGAACGGTAGTGGGCCTTCGGTTGCCCTCTATGTAAATCCGGCCCTGGAAGCAGGGATGCGGGTCTATGTAGGGCAGGGGATTTTAATATAAAGGGTTTGGTTTTCCTTTAAGAAATAATCAAATTAGTCTTCAGTATCTCACTCTCCACAACCTGTCACTCTTCATGTTCTCTTCATGCTGAGGTCTGGGTCAGATCTTGATTGACAGGTAGGTCTATTATGTCTTTAGGGGCTTCCTTTTCTTAGCAGAATAACTCAAATAACCAACTCCAGCACAAACAAAAGGTAACAAAATAACAGACACCATGCATTCAGATAAACAAGATTTCCATCACAGCTGGTTATTTTTAAAGAGTGAGCACCTAGGTTAAGGGTGCAACCCCCCCAAAGGATGTATTAAATCTAAATGTCAATCAAAATCTGACTACCTACTGCATGAAGACAGAACGGAGAGAGACAGGTTGCTCAGAGGGGGAGAGTGAAGAGTAACTTGATTATTTCATAAATGATACATAATTTTTAATTGATTATATTTAGAAAGTTTCTCGTTTCAGCAACATGAAGCTTATATTACATTTTCATTTCGTGATAGACCCCCTTTAACTTAGTCCAGCTGAGAGTACAAGTGGCTGGTATAATTTTAATTAACATCCAGGTGCATAACCTTACATTTATCAAAATAGAATCTCACCAGCTACATGATAAAAGATAGACGGAATACCATTATTAGACCAATCACGCATAATTGGGTTACTAATAATAATGAAATGTTTTTTTAAAAATAAAACATTTTATAAATTGCAATCCTACTGAGGGCATAAGTGACTTGTTCTATTATTATTAACATGCAGGTGCATAACCTTACATTTATCAAGATAGTGTCTCACCAGCTACATGATAAAAGATCAACAAAATATCATTATTAGACCAATGGTCCAAAATTAGGTTACTAATAATAAAGAAATATTTTTTTAAAAATAGAACATTTTATAAATTGCAGTGACCCAGATTTAAAAATGATTCCGTTACATATTATAATAAAGGACAATTACAATATCAACAGAAAAGAGAAACACCAACAAACGTAAAATATTTAAAAACATTTTAAAAATCCCTTCAATTACAAAAAAAATAGAAATAGAAAAAGTGAAAAATAGAATCAAAATCTCAGTGTGAAGAACTAAACTGTGTGCTAAATACATAACATTACTGGGCCATGCTCTAGAGATATACACTTAACACACTTTATAGTCTAGCAGAACAATAAGCATCTTAAAAGCAATTCAGAAATTGCATTTTATGCCTGAATGATCCTTTACATATAAAATCATCCACTCTACACAAAAAGTGCATTAGCCCCAAAAATATTCTTCATCTGCATGTTTAATACAGCCATTTATATTATATGAGAAATGACTATTTCTAAGAAATGGTTACTTTTACTTTTTTTCTCTATAAATGATTTATCAGTACATTTGATTTTTTTCCTTTAATATTAGCGGGTACTGCCATACTGTATGATTTGTTAAGGTACAATAATACAACAATAAAAACTTGTTTACAAACTGCATGCTGGCGCAGGAGGCAACATGACCATGAAATAAATGAAAGAATGCTTAGTTTAACTGCAGACTAACATTTGAATGACGTATCTCTCAGACATGGGAAAACCATAAAGCATGAGTCATCTCCCAATACCCTAGGGCCTAGTTGCAACTGGCGTACACCCAAGTATCAACTTAGGGTTTTTATTTGCAAAATGAAAACATTGGACCTCATTATTGAAAATGGCAATTTGTAAATTGCACCTTGCCTTTATGTAATTCTGGCATGCACCCATAGGTACAAGCAACTCTTTTTGCTACGGAGCTTGGTTCTTCATGTAGTACTGATATGTATATATATATATATATATATATATATATATATATATATATATATATATATATATATATATATATATATATATATATATGTGTGTGTAGGGATGTGAAAATTTAGACACCCTTACACTTTATTGACAGGCACATCCCTATTAATATGGACGCCTAAGTGGGTCCTGATGGGGACCTGGTGCTTATGTAACCCCTGTAGTTCTCACAGTTGATGCTAGATGGCACTGTGGCATAGTATAAAAGGTTTGAAAACCATGTGGTCACAGCCATTGCTGCTGAACCTTTACTCTGTTAAGCAGCAGAGGTTAGGGGTAGTGGAACCCAGTCTGAGTATATTAAAGTGATAGTTATACCCTTTAATAGATCACTCTAGGAGTGATAGATAGGGTATGTAGTTGAGAAGCTCAAAGCTCCAATGAGGATATTAGAGGGATTAAGATCCCGGGTATTACTGACCCCATAGTAGGGACTAAGTGTAAGACTCAGGGAAGTGCATAGACTTCTGGGTTCCACTTAAGGTGATCCTGAAAACTGGGCAATACCTTCTCACAAGCTGCATAACTCTCTGCTGTGTATTCTCTATCTACAGGGAGTCATTCTATACTTGGTACTGTGAGTATACATTGTTCTATTGGTTGATCTATGTTTTATCCTATATTCCATACTCCCATGTGAATTCTGATGTTGGTCAATAAACTCAGTTTATGGTTAAACAAAATAAAACCACTGGTGCCCAATCTCTTGTGCATTGCACACGGTTACAGTTACACTCTACCCTGCCTCCACCTCGCTGCGAGGGCTTACCCCTGAGGAAAGAGGATCTCATTTGTGGCTAGTGATGGGCGAATTTATCCGCCATGCGCGAATTCGCGGCGAATTTGCGCGATTCGCCGCCAGCGAATAAATTTGCGAAACGGCTGCAAAAATTCGCGGAAAAAAATCGCCGGCGTCAAAAAAAAATTTCCGAAAAAACGGACGCCGGCATCAAAAAAGAGACGCCGGCGATGTTTCGCAAATTTTTCGCCGTTTCGCGAATTTCGCTCGAAATTCGCAAATTTTTCGGCGAAGCGAAACGGCGCAAATTCGCCCATCACTATTTGTGGCTCCACACCACATAGAAAGTAGCTCATACAAACCATGGCGGTGTCAGTTTATTATAGAGCTACATATATATATTTTTCAACAAGTTTCAGTGAGTCATGTGACAGCAATTACATCACTAAGCTCCGATTTTAACCAATGACATCACTAAGCACTAAGTATATACAGTAATTTACAGGATATTCATGGCTCTTGTTTATTAAATACATACAAATGTGGGCCGAAATGCTGGATACGCATGTTTCAATAAAGAAGTTTGATTCACAGCATAAGGAGTGCGGGTCCTTCTGAACTATTTTATATATATATATATATATATATATATATATATATCTATATATATATATATATATAACAATAGAATGCTGATGCACACCAGGGTTTTTCTTTCAAAATTTACTTCTTTATTTGATCGATGTTTCGGTCCACGTCTGGGACCTTTATCAAGGTCTTGATAAAGCTCCCAGACGTGGACCGAAACGTCGATCAAATAAAGAAGTAAATTTTGAAAGAAAAACCCTGGTGTGCATCAGCATTCTATTGTTATATAAGCCGTCCTGTCTTGCACCCAGGTGAAAGCTTTTTTGAAGTGTGTGCTCAAGCCTTTACACATACATTTATATATATATCTGCAATCACAGGTCTTATAGAGAAAAATAAATAATTTATTAATTACACAGGACTGACGTTTCGGCCTCCCAAAGGCCTTTCTCAAAGTGCCAAATGATTCACAGTCATGCCTTATATTCACTCACTCTCGGGAAACATCAGCTATAGCAAAACTCATATAATCGCCGTCGCAGACAAAATCAATGAAACAATTAACACATTCATTCACCATATATCAGCAAGGTATAACATATGTTCAAAAATAAACAGCAAGTTAAAAACCAGTTACCAGACCCCTAGTTAAAAAAAAGACACAATGTAGCCTTATATTACTCAATCCATCTAAGCATGCTACACATTGTTATTAATATTACAAATGTGTTGCTTATTGAGAAACAATTCGGTATCAAACACAATAAATATCGATCTCCCATTTTTCCACTGGATTAACCATTTCATATCTCATACTGCTCTGTCGGGGTATATGTTGATGAGAGAGGGCAGAATTATGTAAAGCTAGATTTGTATAAATATAACATACAGCAACAAAATCCTTTATATTTATATAAATCCAGCTTTACATAATTCTGCCCTCTCTCATCAGCACATACGCCGACAGAGCAGTATAAGATATGAAATGGTTAATCCAGTGGAAAAATGGGAGATCGATATTTATTGTGTTTGATACCGAATTGTTTCTCAATAAGCAACACATTTGTAATATTAATAACAATGTGTAGCATGCTTAGATGGATTGAGTAATATAAGGCTACATTGTGTCTTTTTTTTAACTAGGGGTCTGGTAACTGGTTTTTAACTTGCTGTTTATTTTTGAACATATGTTATACCTTGCTGATCCAAAATAGGAGATCCATATTTATTGTGTTTGATACCGAATTGTTTCTCAATTATCGACACATTTGTAATATTAATAACAATATGTAGCAAGCTTAGATGGATTGAGTAATATAGGTTACATTGTGTCTTGTTTTTAACTAGGGGTTTGGTAACTTGTTTTTAACTTGCTGTTTATTTTTGAACATATCTATACCTTGCTGAAATATGGTGAATGAATGTGTTAATCGTTTAATTGATTTTGACCTCATAATTCAGAGCTTTCTGGTTAACGGGTTTCTGGATAACGAATCCCATACCTGTATAACAGACTGAGGTTATAAAGGTGTTTTGGGGAAAGTAGTTTGATTAATCTGTTCATGGTTAATCTCTTAAATACACCAACATCAAAGGTGTTTCCATAATGTGGAGGTTAATCCTTAAAATACACTTAAACACATTTAACACCCAATAGGATTGCTGTTCCTCAACATGTGTATTTTGCTGGGATAGTTACCATCAATTACAAAGCAAATCTTATTAATAGAAATGCAAAGCATACTGGGTGTTTATATAATATACTGCAAGCTTTCACGATCACTTTAGGTTTGTCTATGCCTGTGTTACAGTAGGTTTATCTCCAAACCTTAAATCCTGCAGATCTCCCAAATTAGCTATCAAAACTGAGTTTCAAAACTGTGTTTGAGATGAAGATAAACTGAACTAGGGGAGCAGCGCTGCAAATCTAAAACGTAGTGTTCTGGAACTGTATCTCCAAACAAGCAAGCTGGAAACATGAATTTCATTTTGCAGAGCCTGTTGTTTCACACATACAGCATATTTTGTTCCATTTCGGATGCATTTGGCAGTTGTTTCAATTAACCCTTGAGCTGCAAAGCTGTGAGGTTGGCATTGTTATGAGGGTCAAAGACACTGGCACCCAGACATCATGTGAGAGAATGCTTATTTAATGAATATTACCAAAAGGACTTCTGTAGCAGGGTCACAACTGTTTTTTATAAATCTGTAACGATGGTCAAAAATGGCAAAATCTGCTCATCTGATCATCTGAGATAGATGCAAGTGCTGGGCCAAATCAGACTGATGTGGTCATTCCGTGAGTGTGATCTCATCATCCATGAACCATATCAACAACCCAGCTCATGCTTTTGGTTTATGCATACCTATAACCAGAGTGTGTTTTTGCCCCAGATGTAGATGCAGGGTCCAACAACAGTCACTGACAAACAGAACACACCGAGGGCTCAATGACTTCCTCAAGTGTAATTGGGCTCCTGCACTTCCCCCTGCAGTGAGTTGCACACAAAACCCCTTTCTTTAAAGGAACTTGTCCTTCCTGCCTTCCGTTCCAAATCTAGTGCTGCAATACTAGAAATAATAGAAACCTGGAACTGCGGTTCCCTCCTGACCGTGCAGTAGCTTCAGGTTTACCTTCGTCCGAAGCAGCCTTACAACTGAACAGTGGGATGGTAACCAGATAGCAGCTCCCTAACAAAATATAACAGCTCCCTGATAGATATAAGAACAACACTCAATAGTAAAAATCCAGGTTTCACTGCGACACCTTCATTTACATTGAGTAGTAGAAACAACAGCCTGCCAGAAAGCAGTTCCATCCTAAAGTGCTGGCTCTTTCTGAAAGCACGTGGCCAGGCAAAATGACCTGAGATGGTTTAGGAATTACATTTTATATGATAGAGTGAATTATTTGCAATGTAAACAGTGTAATTAAGACATAAAAACTACACCATAAAAAAAATTACAGATCCCAGGCATGGGATCTGTTATCCGGAAACACGTTATCCAGAGAACTCCGATGGCCATCTCGCATAGACTCCATTATAATAAAATAATCCATTTTTTTTTCAAATTGATTTCCTTTTTCTCTGTAATAATAAAACAGTAACTTGTACTTCATCCAAACTAAGAAATAATGAATCCTTATTGGAGGCAAAACCAGCCTATTGGGTTTATTTAATGTTTACATGATTTTCTAGTAGACTTAAGGTATGAAGATCCAAATTACAGAAAGATTTGGTATCTGCACAACCCCAGGTCCAGAGCATTCTGGATAACAGGTCCCATACTTGTACATTTTCCTTCACATGGGATCTTTGAAGACCCTTTGCATATTTTTTTTAAAATACTTAGGTTAGTGACAAAGAAAAAGTTCCATATATAAGTATATAGTTATAAGCTCTCCCATGGAATGCCACCTATTGGAATTCTTCCCAAATTTCATTCTCGTCCCTTGCTTGGCTAACAGGTTAAGAGACAGCAGATGCAGCTGCAGTACTATAGCTTAAATCAGGGATCCCCAACCTTTAGAACCCGTGAGCAACATTCAGAAGTAAAAGGCGTTGGGGAGCAACACAAGCATGAAAAATATTCCTGGGGTGCCAAATAAGGGCTGTGATTGGCCATTAAGTAGCCCATATGTGTATTGTCAACCTACATTAAGACTCTGTTTGGCAGTGCACCTGGTTGTTATGCAGCAAAATCTTGCCTCCAAGCCTGGAATTAAAAAATAAGCACCTGCTTTGAGGCCACTGAGAGCAACATCCAAGTTGTTGGAGAGCAACATGTTGCTCACGAGCTACTGGTTGGGATCCCTGGCTTAAATGCTTAGGTGAAGGGTTAGGTGTCACAGTCAAGAACCTTCTAATACTGTGCCGGATTAGCATTATTGAAAAAAAATGTCATTAGAGATCAGTGCAGCAAAGTATAACGTTAGCTTAGAACCATCAGTAATACAGCTTTAGGTCACAGATCATTGCAAAGCCAAATGCCATGCTGCTTGCCTCCACTAAGGTGAAACTAAAAATTTGCCATGAATTAAAGGAAAACTATACCCCCCCAAAAAATGTAGGTCTCTTTAAAAAGAAATTGCATAAAACAGCTCATATGTAAAACCCTGCTTCATGTAAATAAACCATTTTCCTTATAATATAATTTTCTAGTAGTATGTGCCATTGGGTAATCATAAATAAAAAATTGCCATTTTAAAAAATAAAAAATTAAATTTTTTTATAGGTGTTGTAATTCACTGTGCACACAAACATGCCAAACAAACCATACATGTTAGGTCACATGAGCCAATTAACAGCAGAGTTGTGTCTTTTGCTTCAACACTTCTTCCTGTTACAGTTAGAGTTGAAGTATTTCTGGTCAGGTGATCTCTGAGGCAGCACACAGACCATCACAAAATGGTGGTTCAAGGCAAGAGATGTAAAAGGGCAAGATTTACTTAAATATATATACCAGTTTGGTAAGATTTTTTAATATGTCACTTAATATGATATAAACTATCTGTTGCTTAAAGGGGACCTGTCACCCTAAGAAACAATTCCAAATTCTTTTCTATCACGTTAGTTGAGCGAAATAAAGTTTACTTACGCTATATTTATTATTTAAATTACGTCTTCTTCACTTTTGATATTACACTATCACACCAAGCAGGCAGCAGCCATTTTGTGGACACTATTATTTAGACAAATTGTGTGTCACCCCAAAATCTTGTGTAAGCACGAGAATTGGGAATCTAATGCCCATACACAGTGTTCTACATAATTATAGCACCTGGGGAGGGAAGGAGTAATGTAAGAAGTGAAGTGACATGTAGGAAACGCTGAATGGAAAGTGAAAGTAATTGACTGCCCCACCTCTATGCCTCAGGCATAGAAGAGGGGCAGATAATATTTGATTGACAGCTCAGATATTTAAACACCTTTATAACAAGTATGGATGTTTTAATAAAAAAAAATAATTTGTGTTTCATGTTTAATTTGCAAAGGACTTTCATCATGCAGCTTTTTATGTGTAGGTGACAGGTCCACTTTAAGGATTCATTTTGGGGGTATAGATTTCCTTTAACATTTCTCCAGCTTTAGGCTTGGATGCCCAAAGTTTTTTTTTTTTTTTTTTTAAATCTGACAGGAATCATATATTTACTGGGTACTAAACCGAATCAGTTGGAACAGTAACGGTGCCAATGAAACTGATTGCTGTCTTCACACCTTTGTAACATTAAACAAATAAATAAGAACATTCCCTATATAACAGCCAGAGACGGGAGACATGTGTGGGCACGCATAAATATTTAATCCTTTTCATCGCCAACAGAGCTGGGAAGCACATTGTTTTGTGGAGCAATCCTTGTCAGTTTGGTTCTGATGGAATTGTGCAAAGTGTCCCATATATGTCTAGAGTTATATAATAAAAAGAATCAGACACCCTGTCACTGGTACCAAGAGCAATATCCTTGTTGTTTGGACTGTTGCCATGGAAAGTTTGAAGTGAATCTCTCTCTTTATAAAAGGAGGCAAACACATCCATGGTCAGACTGAGCCGGCAGGACACCGGGAAAAAACCCGGTGGGCCCCGGGGTCTTGTGGGCCCCACCAAGTCAGATCTGCAGCCATAGCATCTTTTTCCTGCAGTGACTGGCCCAAGACAGTGCATAAGAATGGCGCTGGGCGGTGCACGCATTGGAGGTGCTGTGGCCGACGGCAATAGCAGTCCTGGTGGGCCCCAGACGCCCCAGTCCGACCCTGAACACATCACTAATGTGTATATGCAAAGGGTGTCCTGTCCCTACAGTACGGCACACCATCATAGTTTAATATCTATATTAAAGGAAGATACTAGACTATTCTAAACCCAATCCATAAATACTGTAGATATATTTGGTATGTTTTGCCTCAGAATCAGGTCATGCTTTATAATGCCAATAACAACTGGCACATAAGAACTAAAATCTTACCGGACTCATAAACCGCTAACCAATGAAATGTGCAAGCAGGCACCATAATCTAATGGAAAATAAATAATTAATACCCTACACTGTAGTTCTATGAATTCCGAAACGGATCCCCTTGGGAATATATACATGTATGTATAATCCTGTTTCCATGGGAACTGGAAAATCCTCCACCCTAGCTAACAAGACCCCCAAAATCAGTGTGAGGCTCTTGTTGCCTGGCAACATTTATTGTTAGAGTATTTCTGATGTGGAAGGAAGCAGTGTAAGTGATTTAATGTACGGTGACCTTAATGTGGTGTCAGCAATGTATAGTGCACATGTGCAATGAAAATAATGCACTGCTTGTTGAGTAATACACTGTGTGATCTCAATGCTCCATCAATGAGATTTAGTAGAGTGAATATAACAATGTGATAGAGAAATACAGCGTTATGCCGTGACAAGGTCTCTCTGCTACTGCAAAGGTACTAAATTTATGTACAGTGAGCTCAACGCACAGCCAGAAATTTAATGGATGGAAGTGTCTATTAGCTCACTAAGCTGTGAATACTCATATCTGTATATGACAATTGTATTGTTCTGGATACTGGATCTGAGCGTAGGAAATAAAATGATTATCCTGTACCTACACTGGCAATATTTATATCTGTGAGTATCTTACTAATGAAAGGGAAACTGCAACTCTTTCCCTGTGACTTTGTGGACTGTAAATTAATATATGGATATATATGTAGGTAAATGATAGGAATATAAACTTCTTATAAAGGTGCTGCTGGCAATGCTTGTAGATTTTGCCTTTACTTCTGGCTTTTTGTTTTGTTTTTTCTTATTATACCCATTTATCTACTCCCAAAGTCCTTATATCAGTTTCATATTTATATTTAAATAAAATACAAGGACATTGATGCAGTCCACTGGTTTTTATATAACAGGGGGCATGCCCAAGTGATGCCCAGATTTGGCAAAGTGAAGAAGCAACAAGCTCTATTCATTGCACTCATGCTGAACAAGGGGTATACTGTCCCTTTAAGCAATAAAGTACCACAATTTTAGACTGGTAGCACATGTGGCACTTCTCAGCCCGACACGTATTGGCAACTGCTGCTTCCAGTGAAAAGTTTTAAAACAAAGTGTTTTTTGACAAAGGAGCATTATTAGGTTGTAAGGCACCTGTTCGTAAGTTTTCAGGTGTTTTACCATTAAAGTGAAAGGACGATTCCTCTATCATGAAACTTAGACCCTATGGGACTTATGGGTCAGAGTGTCCCTGCTCGCCATAATGTTTCATATCTTTATATTAAAGGAACAGTTCAGTGTAAATATAAAAACTGAATAAATAGATAGGCTGTACAAAATAAAAAACGGGCGTCAAAAACGGGCGCCGGCGTCAAAAACGAGACGCCGGCGTCAAAAACGAGACACCGGCGCAGTTTCGCGAATTTTTCGCCGTTTCGCGAATTTCGCGGCGAAGCGAAACGGCGCAAATTCGCCCATCACTAGTCATTTCACAGTAAAGGGTCAGTAACAGCAAAAACATTTTTTTTAAAAAATATACTGTAATGTTATACTGCTCTTCTTAAACATTATCCATATTTACTTTAGAAGCTTATATACATACTATGTATTTACTATATAAACAGAGGGTTGTAGAGTAGGGCTGTAGGGCTCACATGGTACAACAGATAAACAGAATAACTATTTAGAATACAATGGATTAAGTACTTAAGTGAAGATAAAAACAGACGTCAGATGTCATTCATGGCTCTCAACATACGGTGAACATGTTTCTTTTATGAAACGAGATTTGCTACCAAGAAATATATCAGTTGCAGATGCTAGTCAAAAGATATAGTATTTAAATGCAAATAAAATATTTTAAATGTACCATTTTACTGGCAGATTAAAATAGTAATGCAAATTATACTCACATTGTGGGCTTCTGGAATAGGGTGAAGATTACTTCTACTCACTAGCGCAGCTCCCTACACATTATTGTGAGAATAAAGGTTTCTTTCAATGTTCAATGATAATGATTTCATTGTAGAAAAATTGTAATTGAAATTGCTATGTGCAAAAGTGGTAATAGCGTCCCTGGTGTTTAACACGCAAAAGTACAATTTAATCTGCTTTCTTTATAGCAACATGACAGCTCTATACAGCATCTGCCAACTATTAGGTTCTTAAAGCGAAAAAGGTCAGAAATAGAACCCTGCAGCTGTCAGCGCAAGCCCATACTTTCAAATGAGCCCCTCAGGCTTTATTTTGTCAGACCTAGTTTTGCAGTTCTTCCATACAACTAACAGTTATATCACCAAACAGATCAAGGCTACAATATATACGACATACTCAATGCCAGCCCCGTAGAATATACAGTATAAGCTTCCTTTTACAGAAAATGACCTGAAAGAATGGCTGGTGCATTTAGTAAAATTGGGAATAGCCGAGGCAAGGTGCATGAAATGGTATTATTGCAGCTCTTAAGGGCTTTTACAGACGAGCAGTTGAAGCTGCGCTCCCCTGCGTTCGGTTTTTCTGCGTTCAGTCGCAGGGGAGAGCAGGAATAGATGCATTAAGCTTTTTTCAACGGGGCTGTACTCGCACAGGCGCGTGTAGGCACCGAACGCAGGTTGAAACGCAACATGCTGCATTTTTCCTGCGTACAGCGCCTACACGCACCTGTGTGAGTACAGCCCCATTGAAAAAAGCTTAATGTGTCTATTCCTGCACTCCCCTGCAAATGAACGCATTATTGTTATATTTTAATTATCAAGTCTCTTAAAAGTAGGAGGCTCTTTACAGTGGCGATACTAGATGTTACTGGGCCCCACAGCAAATGTATTTTAGGGCCCTTAAAATATCTAGAGGTTGTCCAATTTAACCCAAATACTGTATATTGAAATTGCTCAATAAGTAGGGACTTGTGGATCCCCTATACCTCAAGGGCCCCCTGCAGCCGCAGGGTCCGTTTCCTCTTTAGTTACACCCCTGGCCCTTTACCACCTTAACTTTAGAAAGACGCTATACCCCCCTTGGCTCATTGAATAGGGGCTGTGCTGAACATAAGTTTTGCCCATTAATTAGGAAATGTCTAAAGTTTTGTTACGCTAAACAGAACAACATTTTAAAATGAAAATAAAACCACATTATAGTTCCTGATCCCAAAGTCAAACAAACCAGCAGACCACATAGAATCCCTCTGTATAATGAAGTAGAATGTGACAGAGGACAGGGGGTTTACATTTAAGGCTGCTTGGCTTGGTTTGGGCATTTCTCCACTGGTAGAAAATTGCTTGTGTGCAGTGGGCCTGAGGTTATGTTGGGAGACATTTAAGATAGTTAAGCATGGGTCCTAATTGGAAATTGCAGTTAAAATTTGTTTGTTAACCTCTGTATATAAATTTGTATTTTCAGGTATTTGATTGTACAGGTATGGGACCGGTTATCCAGAATGTGCAGGACCTGGGGTTTTCAGGATAAAGGATCCGTTATTTGGATCATCATGCCTTACATCTACTATAAAATCATGTAAACATTACATAAACCCAATAGGCAGGTTCTGCTTCCAATAAGGATTAATTATATCTTAGTTGGGATCAAGTACAAGGTACTATTTTATTATTACAGAGAAAAAGGAAATCATTATAAAAAGTTTGGATTATTTAGATAAAATGTCTGTCTATGGGAGACAACCTGTACGTTATCCGGAGCTTTCTGGATAATGAGTTTCTGGATAATGGATTCCACACCTGTACTTTGAAACCCTACAAAATGTAAAGCTTCTTTGCAGATGTGTTGATATTGAGCATGAAACACCCTATGATTGGCTGATTGGTTACAGTTTAAAGCTCCTTACCGGCAGCCAGTCACAGTGTGCCATACCGATAATGTACCCTACATTTTGCCCATGGGGTGACAACATTATTTTTTTGTGGAAGATTTTACATTTTTATTGGAGGGAAATAATTATTCTCTGTTGAGACCCTCATCATTCGTAGAGCCCTGAAAGCAATAGTTGAATATGTCAGGGTGTGAGGATGTACAAATGCTGCTTGTGCAAACCAAGAGTATCATTTGGTTTTGTAATTTGGATGTATTCCCCCCTTCAAACACATATAAATATTATTAGCATCTTAATTTAATTGTCATGATTTTATGTACTTTGGATAAAATATTTTCAATACAGTACAGGTATGAGATCCCTTATCCGGAAACCCATTATCCAGAAAGCTCAGAATTATGATCGTATAGACTCCATTATAATGAAATAATCCAAATTTTTAAAAATGATCTCCTTTTTCTCTGTAATAATAAAACAGTAGCTTGTACTTGATCCAAACGAAGATATAATTAATCTTTATTGGAAGCATAACCAGCGTATTGGGCGTATTTAATGTTTACATTATTTTTTAGTAGATCCAAATTACGTAAAGACCCCTTATCTGGAAAGCCCCACGTCCCTAGCATTCTGGATAACAGATCCTATACCTGTACTAGTTTACAGCTAGAATGTATTACAATATGGTGTGTTACAATATGGTGCAGTAATGTTTCATTAAGGAGAACTAGTGTTGCCACTTAAACCGCAAAATATACCAGCGTTCCTAATTTTTTAAGCTTTCTTTTCTATTCATAACAATGTCATCATTCCTGGGCAGGTGACAACCCCAGCTGCAGTGAAATACCAGTGCTAGCACAGGTAACCATGGAAGCCCCTATTGTGAACAGCAAGCCATGTGAGCTAGAGTGGATGAATCATGTTCTGTGCTGGGGATCTCAGTGCTTATCTTTCTATTTCCATTCTCTGTACAAAGTTTTCTATAAATCTAAGAACTGCAAACTTCAACGACCAACATCAACTCTAAAAACCCTAAAGTCCTGTGAACCTCTAGGTCTCAAATCCCGTATGAAACACCCCGGCTTGTATTCCTACCTACATGTCACCTTCTATACAGATCATTTTAGAGGAAAAATGATTGTCTGAGCTGTATTTTATTTTCTCAAAATGCTAGACATGCAGTATGCCTGGTTTGAGTGAATGTTTAGTACGGTATATGAAAGTTGTGTATGCTACAGGTATTACGAGTTCAATTATCCAGAATGGATATGGAATCTTTCTGTGATTTGTATCTCCATAAGTTAAATCTATTAAAAAAATATTTTAAACATTAAATAAATTCAATAGGGTTGTTTTACCTCCGATGAGGATTAATTATAACTTTGTCAGGATCAAGTACAAGGAACTGTTTTATTATTACCTAGAAAAAGGAAATACTTTTTTAAATTTTGAATTATTTGATTAAAATGGAGTCTATGGGAGATGACCTTCCCATAATTTGGAGCTTTCTGGATAATGGGTTTACAGATAATTTATCCTGTATCTGTATTTTGATTTTTAATTCATTTTTGTGCTCTTGTGAATATTGTTTCTTGGCAGATGCACTGCCTCGAATAGGATATCTGTGAGTTCTCTCTCAAACTAACAATTTTTTTCTCCTGATACCAAAATTTTAATTGTGCTGTCCCAGATAGATTTCAGAAGCAATTTGTTGACTTTTAGATTGAGGGGCTTCATTAACAGGCCATTTAATATCTCTAAGCTATTGATAAATTAATTATAAGACGTATTAGTGCAACATTTACTAAATATCCACTACATTTTGGTTGTATTTTATTGCAATTCCCAATTGGTCAGTTGCCAGCTTATTGGCCAGTGTATGGGGCCCTCCGACAGGATTCCCTGACCAATATCTGGCCTTTGTTGATCGGGTAGGTTTAAAAATCCCATTGGATCAAGGACCGCATTGGTTCGTTCATTTGGTCCTTGCTCCGACCACCTGCATTTCTGGCATTGGCCATAGGGTCCTATGATTAGATCAGCCCCATATTGCCCATTCAAGGTGGGCACATTGGGGCAATATTCAGTTGTTTGGCGACCTCTACAATCAAGCAGCTCTACTCATGTATGGCCACCTTAACAGTAATATTCCTCTTTTTTAGTTTCTCAAGAAATATGGTTACTGCACAATTTTAGTTGATTGCTGCTACACCATCCCATGATGGATAAAGTGCCTGTGGGCCATAAAAAATAACATTTAATAGAGTTTTAGTCCTTAAAAAAGAGAAAAATATATTAGTTACTGGTTACATATTATTTACAGTGGATCATAACATTTACAAGTGGGGTTTAGTTACCTGGCCATATGGTTCTTTACACTATGGTTTTTTGTATTCCAGCTGTAGAATTATGTTTCCAATGTATGCTATGCATTTAAAGAATGAGTAGGCATTGTAATTCTTATATACTGTATACACTTATATATATTGTAGAATAAAATTTTAATCATGGGATATTCTCTGGTATACCTGTGGTCCAGTCCACTAGAGATGTTCAGGTAGGCTTAAAACCTGCAAGTGAGGAGAGTACCAACCAAGAATCTTAGCCCCAGGCATGGGTTCAGGGAGGTGGAGGATCAGACTTAGAGCTAATCTTTTGTGATGCACTTGCACCAACTCTCCCCTGTGTTAAAAATGTGGGTGGGATTTGGGAACAGGTATGAAAGCAGTGACTTAAGTTTACAGTATATGCAGGTTTCTGACCTGCCTATTGCTATTACTTACTCCAGGTTCTTACAGGAAGTCCCTCTTTAATTACTCACATTGACCAGCGACACTACTTCTACTACTACTGTCACCAGTAGATGTTGGGCTTGGGGGGGAGCACAAAAACTTGATAGGCTGAGTGACTATGAAGATTTTCATTCATCCAGGTCATGGTATATCTAGTTTAGGTAAAGCTAAAAACAAATGGACTTTTCACTACTCATCCGAGCAGCTTCTTCGGTTCAACTGACTGGTGTGGGAAGTTCTCGGCATATAAACTCTTCCACTAATCCAATCACAATGGCACATTGTACTCTTTAAAGAGGTGACATCTGAAGATAGGCTTAGGCAAACAATATATTTGTCCTCAAGCCTATTGGATCTTTTGAAGAGTTGTTGCTATCTGAGATGATGAGGTGTAAGGTTGCCACCTTTTCTGGAAAAAAATACCGGCCTTCCTATATTATTGACGTTTTTTCTTATTAATAACATTGGCATCAAGCATCATTTTGACCGGGCAGGTGGCAATCCTAATGAGGTGGGGAGGCAGTGTTTTAGTTTAAGAACATTAAATTAGTGGCAGGTAGATATTCAAAGTCATATTGCCCTGTTCCAGTCCAAATCTGTAATGCGCCACTATCCCTTTAAAGGGCAGCTAGCTCTCTAGAAAAACATATGCTAAACAACTGAAATATGTTTTTAATGTTTTACTTTTTTAAAAAGATTTCTATCTTTTCCTTTTTTTAAGTACCTGCTTGCACGGGTATGAGTTCTGTCTGTACTAGCATTCACAATGCCTGTTCTTTGTTTGTATCTATTTTTAGTGTACATTACCCATTATGCAGTTATTGACATCAACCCCCATTACATTGTTAGGGATATAGCTCAGCCCTAACCTGCTGCGAGACATCTATATTCAACACTGAGTCAGTATCCAGTGGAGTTTAAACAATATCTAGCCTCTGAGACAACACCTGCCTGCATATTATTATTATTATCATTATTATTAGACTTCACTGGCATGTTCCATATTACTGTACAAAAACGGATCAATATAAAAAAACATATGGAAATTGACAAAAACTGTGACGGAATGAATACAAGAGGATTTTCTCGTCATAATCATGATGTACCTGTTTTTTGCTAATCACTATTGGAAGAATCAACACTTTAAAAGCCATATAATCTAAAATCTATTGCACCCCCATAAAAAGACCATAGTGCTGGTTGCATAGGTTCAAACTTTGAGCTCTAATACTGTGGCCCTTCTTGGCTCATTATTTGCAGAACAGAAGTTAAACTACTAACTATTACGCTCAAGGTTGAGCTTTCACTTAGCTTGGAGAAATGGAGTGCATGGTCTTATGCAACATCGATCAGATGGGCGCCAGTGGTTCTTAACCAATTAATAAACAATAAAGTAACCGGAACAGGCAAATGCAGGTGTCACAACAGAATCAATCTTCAGAATCAATAGAGGCAGCTCTTTGTCACAGTTGGGTTACATCAATGGCAATTATAGGGCACCTCCTTAGATGATTTCCATGGGTAGTCTATGCACCTGAGCCAGTATGCAGGTGGATTACTCACCAAGGGTAATAAACAGTTTGCTGTCTTTAGTGGATTCAAGGCTGTTCACTAAATAACCCCAATGCCCTATGTTCCTTAAACATCTATCCTTAATATCTAACCTTCATCTAGCTAAACTGCCTCCATGGGGTGCCCTTGCCAGACTTAAGCTTTCTCAGATGCCTCTTGCCTCAAGATACAACTTCATTGTTGCTTACTCAGTCTGTGGACATTATACCCCCTTTAACATGGAATTAACTAAAACTCAGGCCCTTTTAACTGTCTTGGGAATCACCATAAAGTAGGGTTGTGTCCTAGCATTCCTACCCCTAGGAAAACAATGATTTGCACACTGATTCTTCCCATAGTTAACACAGAAGAGCATTTATACACAGCATACAAAATACACTGTATTTCTATAATCGATAAAGATTTTCATTCATCCAGGTCATGACATGCAGCATCTAGTAGAAATAAGTATAAAGCAACTGGACTTTGTGTTTTCTTGAAAATGTTTCACCACTCATCCAAGTGCCTTCTTCAGTTTAACTAAGTAGTAGGAAATTTGCTGGCATTCAAACCTTTAAAGGAGAACTAAAACCCCCTTTAGTCAAAAATCCCCACTGACCCACTCCCTGCCTCCCCCCTGCTTCCCCCTGCTAAGTGTTAACCCAGAATTGTGCCCCCTGTAGGATTACTGACCGCACATACAAAGTCAGTGCAGCGGAGCTCACGGGCGTCATCTTCATTGCTTCAGTATTCTCCGTGAAGTGAACGGCGTATTTAGATTTGCACTCAATGTATGTGTGGGAGGTGCAAGATATGAGCATAACATGGTTTGTGTATCCATAAATTGCAATATATTAAAGCTGCCCAAACACACCAAACTCATCCCTGTTTGTCCAGGCCTACACAAACTTGCATAATTGACAGAGCTTGGTGACAATAAATGTTAACAAGAGACATTAAGAACAAGAATGGAGTATAAGACACGCAGCTAAATGGTAGGAATTCTAGTAAAGTAAAGTAAAACTCTTTATATAGTGAAAGTATGATACACATCCCTTGAAACTAAAGGAGAGAAAAAACCTTATTGACAATTGGACCTCCCTCCACCCACCCAAAGTGCATCACTTAGGACCAACTAAACCCAGCTGTTGCTACAACCTTGGTCTATAAAGCAGAGTAGTGAAGAGGGGCTGAAGGACAACATCCCCTTCTGCTTCATGTCCTCATCTACATTGACGCCAGGTCCACATCAGATAGAATTGCATGTGCTGCTGTTAGACGACCTGCAGTGGCACTAGATGGCACCCACCAATCTCACTGCTCTACTCTGCTTTACAGAATAAGGTAGAGAAAACAGTTTCATTTAGGGAGGGCTCTGGATGATAATTCAGCTATTACAAGGGGTTCATTCTCCTTTAATACAATCTACTACTAAGATGTGCACGAGGGATCGTGGCTTCCCACAGTATGAGTATAGTTTCTATTAAATCTAGCAAAGTGTTCTGATCACAGAACAGAAAAAAAAACCTCCACCACCAAAAATTAAAGCCGAATGAAAAATAACTACAATATATTTTGGATGGTACCATTTATACAGACAGCGAATAATTGGTAGCAGTGGACTTTGTTAACTAGGGCAGATGTAGCAGTGTTTGAGCTGTGAACCAACTTGCTATGAGAATGATCAGCAGAGTATACATCAAATAAACAAGAGCATAGTGCAAGAGAATTTTTGACACAATTTAGAAAATGTAAACACAGGCTCTGTGCTGGTGACCTGAATAAGTGTGGCATGAAGAAAGGGCTTTCTATCTATCTATCTGCACACAAGTGTATGTGTTGTCACCATGATGGATTAGAGTTTTGTGTCTCCATTGCATTATTTCAGACTCTAAGCGCCTACATAGTATGATAGCCAAAGTATAAATGTTATTAGTTTCACATACTTTTGTGGAGTATGCATATTGAAAACCAGCAAAAGTCAACCTCAGAAAAATATGAGATGCAGCATTTTCCACAAAATTTTGAAGAATACCCATCCTCAAGATTTGAGTCATTTTCAAGGGTCTATATCTTTATTATTCCAGCAGCTCAGAGGCTTTTCAGCATCTAGCAGAATTATAAGGGAAAAATCACCATTAGAAAACAACAAGAAACAACTCTCTTCAGGAAAGTGTAAGAAATATCCCTCTTTAGAAGTAATGAGGGACATTTATCTTCAGTAAACATGCAAGATCAGTACTCATCGATTCAGGAGGAGCACCAGATCACACCAAACTGTGATGGATCCCCATCTGCAGTGAAGTTTTAAGAAGAAGATGCCACTGCCCAGGGGCATAAATACAGAGGAAGCAGACCCTGCGGCTGCAAAGGGGCCCAGGAGGTATAGGGGCCTCAGGAAGCACTGATTCATATACAATTTCAATCATTATTGGTAAAAACGTTCAACATCTAGATATTTTAGGAGCCTGAAAACAAATTTGCTGTGGGGCCCATTAAAGCTCAAAAAAGCTAAATATAAAAATAAAAATCTGACATTGAAAGTGATCAGTGTAAAGATTGTCCAAGCCAATGGTTAGACCCACCCAAGTCCAAGAAGGTTTTATGGATGGAATTCCATGTTTGCCATTAAAGGAGAGCTAAAGCTTAACTTAGATGTAGGCTAGGAATGCTGCACATTATGTTTTAAGATATTGTACCAGCCCAAGGCAACCACAGTTCTTTGGCAGGGAAGATCTGTGGATCTGAATATTCCCCCTGGTATCTCCCCATCTTCTTTTTTGCTGATTCACTGCAGATGCTCTGTGCTGCTATCTGTTACCTGAGCTTAGGGACTAACTCACAATATACATGTATATATTTATATATATATATAAATAGAATATTAAAGCTACAGTACCAGACTGATAAGTAGTAATGAATTAAAATTTTCATTACATGGCAGATCAGAATCCAATGCAGTTTGCATCAGAATTTAATAATCAGTCCTGTAGCATCAGCTTCTATGACAGGTGAACCTAATTTTCTGCGTAATGATTTGCAACAATCCTTAAGCTTAGTTTCTCAACAGCAGCTCACTGAGCATATGCAGTATCACTGACAATCAATAAAATTCAAGATGGTGAGCTCCTGTGCACAATTTTGAAGGCCTTAATCATAACTGTTATACACATTCTGAAACTATAGGTTGGTGCAGTAAGCTCCGATTATAAAATACAACATTTCTACCCATATTTGTTATAACAGTTTAGTATCCAGTTTAGTATCCTTTAATATGGGGAAGTAATCATGAAACAATATTCTAATATTAAAGGGATACTGTCATCAGAAAACATGTTTTTTTTTAAAAAGGCATCAGTTAATAGTGCTACTCCAGCAGAATTCTGCACTGAAATCCAGATTTTTTTATATTCAATTTTGAAATCTGACATGGGGCTAGACATTTTGTCAATTTCCCACCTGCTCCTGGTCATGTGACTTGTGCCTGCACTTTAGGAGAGAAATGCTTTCTGGCAGGCTGCTGTTTTTCCTTCTCAATGTAACTGAATGTGTCTCAGTAAGACATGGGTTTTTACTATTGAGGGTTGTTCTTAGATCTACCAGGCAGCTGTTATCTTGTGTTAGGGAGCTGTTATCTGGTTACCTTCCCATTGTTCTTTTGTTTGGCTGCTGGGGGGGAAAAGGGAGGGGTTGATATCACTCCAACTTGCAGTACAGCAGTAAAGAGTGATTGAAGTTTATCAGAGCACAAGTCACATGACTTGGGGCAGCTGGGAAATTGACAATATGTCTAGCCCCATGTCAGATTTCAAAATTGAATATAAAAAAAATCTGTTTGCTCTTTTGAGAAATGGATTTCAGTGCAGAATTCTGCTGGAGCAGCACTATTAACTGAAGAAATTTGAAAAAATGTTTTTTTTCCCATGACAGTATCCCTTTAAAAATGGACTAAGCAAGCAAGTTAGGAAGTATGAAGGCAGGCTGTTACCATAGCCAAAGAGGTCCCATATTACAGATGTAATGATACACCTTAATCCAGTGCACAATAGAATCTCCTGCACTATTTTATGGGCAATTTGCTGAAAACATTATCGGAAAACTCTATGTTGACATTTTTGCATTAGCCCTTTATTATATGTTATACGTTATGTTATTTTACACGCAATAGGGATCCAGCTTGAAGCCATCAGCTTACTGCCAAGTAGTATACAGTAGACCTTATCCATTAACCAGATTACATATGAAAAGACCCACAATGGTTACAATGATAAAAATATCAAAATAGGGAATGTAAAGCTATTAATAAATCTGCCACTTGACTATCAATGGAAAAGGAACCATAGTAGTGATGCATGGACCAATGGTAATAACCATGATCTAATAACGCAAAGAAACACAGGGACTTCATGTATCAAGGAATGCAGGACAGGAGGCAGTATCCCAGACTGAATAATCAAACCATTCAAAGCGTCACTTGTGTACGATACATTCTACAAAACTTTATACAGATTACTCCAGACAAAACAGGGAAGCAAGAAACATAGTAAGCCTGAATTCCAAGCATTTTAGTCCGAACACATGGAAAATGCACATTTTAAGATAATTTGGCGTTTTCATTGTTATACCAGTATGAAGAAACGTCTCTAATGAAGAAGATCCTATGAACAGTGTAAAGGAGTATAAGAAGATGTAGAGGGTAGGACCTCCGCAGTTCATACATATTCACGTTTCTCCAGGCTTCAATCAGTCTACTCAGTCCCCAAAATATGAAAAGTATTCAGAGAGTAAATACACACACATTCAACCATAGAATTGGTCACACAAAGATTTGCAATGCAAATTCAACAGTGTATAAACAGACAAAAACAAACAGATGCAGAATTACTTAATGCAGATGAAATCTGGCTTCTGGCACATGTTCCAGCAAAACACTTGGTGATACACACAAACACCTAATATATACAAAAAATACAAACATACAAAGACAAAATGAAATATTAATGAATTATATGGCCATGTTCATGTGTTCATACTTCCATACTAGAAACACTAATGCACAGACAGCCCAGGACACCTAACTAACTCCCACTCACAGTACTGTACATATATTAACTTTCACATATATAAGGATCCACAAATAAACCTATTTTAGAAGAAACCACACATACTGAATACACAAGCATGTAACATACTCTAGGTGCCCTTTGTACACTGTATGTACACACTCTGGCATAACTAAGTAACACATATGCATAGGCATTTAGACCTACAGGCAGTGTTTTATTTGAAATATCTGCAGCTATACAAATAAAGAGAATACTTAAATACATGCTGGCACACAGAAAGTAAGAGGCAGAAAGCTCACTCTGTTAATCACAAATCTGCAGATCCTATCACACATAAACCAATGAAAATATCCAGACATTTCTAGCGAGCACATAACAAGTGTCCGACCCAATAATTGCAACATTCTCTAGGAAACCCTGAAACAATGAGGTCTTCTACATATGAGCGTGCACAGACCCACATTCATTGCCGAGGCTATTATATAAATGCACAACATATGGCAACATGATATACAGAAGAAAGCGTTGCCAATAACATATGCACACACACAATCACACACGCCATGCAAGATTAATGCACAATGACATGTATAGGCACATGCAAATGGAATTACATGCTCCTTGGTTTTACTTGCTTATATTACCATATGTTTATAAGATTTTTTTTTCTCTTTTGGACAAATGCTGCATATTGGGGCATGGATGTATAAACACTGGCATCTGTATTACTGGATACACATGTACTTGGGTGAAATGGCACATAGACTGGCACATGTAAGAACTATGGCATAAGGTAGATCTATATAAAGATAGATGATGGATTGATAGAAATATACAGTAGATGTAAAGTAAGATTGCTAGAGAGATCATTAGATGAATCACAGAATATTTTTCAGACCAAACATATCTGTACATTGTGCCAAACACATACACATGCAGTTTACCAGTGTCTGTATCAGTTGGCTCTTGCTCTCATGATCCTCTATGGCGTGAAGGATCTGCTCGTCCACTTAGCAACCGGTGTCCCTGTCACTTTCCTTGCTCTTCCTGTCACCAATTCTCCCCCTGTATGGTGTCACCAGCAGAGCTGCCTCCCTTGCGGCGCCAGAGACAGGCACCCAGACAGAAATCTTTCCAGATCTCCCCAGCTGTCTTACTCCAACAGATAGGCACCCACACAGCGAGTCAGAGGAGATATCAGGGAGGGGGAGCAAGCAAATGAGGAGGAGGAGGATGGAGGAGAGAAGATAGGGAAACAGTGAGAGAGTGGCAGAGCACAGAGAGGAGGAATGAAGAGAGGCAGGGGATGGGGAGAGCTGGTGAGAAAACAGAATGAGAAAGCAAAAGAGGATGGGTGAAGAGCACAATTAATTAAACAGAATGAAATGTAAAAATGTAATGAATACAGTCTATTCATTTACACTTAAGGGAGACTGCACAGGAGATGCATGGGAGAAACTGAGGGAATTCTGAAGAGAAAACGAGCTGTAAAATGGGAAACATAAAGGAATAATGAAAGAGGCTTAGTCAGTACTCTACAAGGCTGATGGAGAGCTGAGGAAAGAGATTACTGTGGGTCAGACCTGACTGAAAAGTCAGAGAGACAGAGAGAGAGAGAGGGGGAGAGGAATTGGGATTGGGAGGGAGATGTGAGGAATGAGAGAGAGGGGAAACTAAGTGGTGAATGAGAAGCCAGGGAAGCCAGCTAGAATGTTGAGGAGATTTGAGGAGATTAAAAAAAACAATGATTGGATGAATGGAGGGAATGACAGGAAAGGTATAGACCAGGAGCAATGGGAAAAAAGAGAGAATCAGGATTGTGTGTATGGGTGGAAGCCATGAGGGTGGGAGAGAAAAGGGAGGGATGCATCTAACAAATAACGAGCAGGATATGAGGGATATAAGGTCTATGAAAAAACACAAACAAAACAACAGACAATATAAAGGATGGTGGGGAATAGGTGATTTCCCCACAAAAAGGATACGTCAAGAGCTATAGAAGTGAGGGGCCAAGATCAGTGGAGGGGCAATGGGATCCCCAACTTGGAAAAACATGCAAAGATGTGTCTCTCAACAGCTAAAGTCCTCCGGTTGTTGCCAAGCTACAAACTCCAGCACCCATCGTTAGCTTGTGGCACGGAATCACCCTCTTCACTTGTGGCATTGAACTGTTTGTAGTTTTTTTTTTATTGTAGAGGATTCTGTGAATTGTAGTTTAACAACAACTTTAAGTGTATATTTCACAGAGCGAAGGTGAATAATACAAACTATTACATAATATAATAATATCTCTATTATACCTTGTCCAAAGATATGATCTTGACAATAAGGATGGGTGCCTGGGGCATATGCCAGGTCTTAACTACCCAAAACCCTGCAAGGACAGTGGAGAGAAATGTATGTATACATATGAAGACCTAAAGTGTAGATAACTGTGTAGATCTGTGACATTACCATAGACATATTCACAGCACAAATTAAATCATCTAATTTTCACATGTGGAACAAAATGAAAAACGTTTAGAGGAGGCAAAAAATAGCCTGTGGGCATTGCACAGCCTGAAGGTGAGAGAGCGTGCAACAATCTGCTCATGAGGGACCAGCGGGATGTCACCCAGATTTTCCATGAGATTCAGTTAGCTGAATGATGAGTTTTCCTTCAATCTACCAAGTGCTCTCTTCCCTCCTGTCGTATGAATCACCATTTGCTAATGAGAGGTGTCAGGAGGATTATGAGCTCCTCAACATGCCCGTGTGACCGACAGATCAATCCATCAAAATTAGATGAGAGAAGCCCCTGAGACAGAAATATATAATGGGACATTATCCTGTGATACCAAATCAGGTCCATAGCAGTGTCAGATGGTTCTACTATTTTGTGTCAGACCTGCAGCAAGTTCTGTGGCACTAAGAACAGTGTGTTATCTGGAGCCAAATCAAGAGCCTGAAATACACTCTCTGCCATGTCAGTGTCAAAATGTCAAAGATATTTTGTCAGATTGGACATGACCGCAAATACCAGGGTCCTGTGCCGCGGTGATTTTCCAGTGCTCCCGGTATTATTATAACCTCTAAATAGATTGTCTATATTTAAACTTTTCTGGAACCAGGTTGCATTTATTCTGGTTTTGTTGTCTAGTTGCAAGCTTGTGCCCAGTGTCTTCCAAGAAAATGCAAGTAATAGGTACAGTGAATTCACATAACACCATGTTTGCAGTCAATCCCTTTATGTCAGGTGTCCCAAACCTTTTTTTTTTTTACCTGTAGACCACATTTAAATATGAGAAAGTTCCTAGGGAGTGCCCAATAAGTGATTGGTTATTTGGTAGCCCCTATTTGGATTGGCAGATTAGACGAGACTTTGTTTCACAGTGCCCATGGTCTTTGTGCAACCAAAACTTGGCTTCAAGTCAGAAATTAAAAAAATTGCACTTTCTTTGAGGCCACTCAGCTCAGCATCCAAGGAGTTGGTGAGCAACATGTTGCTCATGATCCACTGGTTGGGGACAGTGTCGGACTGGGACACCAGGGGCCCACCCACAAACCTTACACCAGGGGCCCACCAAAAGTCCTTAGATCAGGGGCCCACTCTCAGTATAATTCCTCTCCTCACTCAACCTCTATTCTGCTAGTCTCTTTTCTTACATGCTATAATCTATTATTCAATCTATTTAGTCTCTTTGTTTCATTCTGGAACCATTGTCTGGTCATTTTTTGTAAGACCCCTCTATGTTATGATAATGTTGCAGGCTACGTAACTTGCTGGTACTATACCATAATGATGGCAGTGACTACAAGCATATACTGTTACCTCACAAACTTCACAAACTGGGCACAATGAACTCCATCTAATATGGCAGCCATACTGTATTGGTCATTTTTCTTTGAGTGGCATGACAATAGGATGGCCTTTGATCGCTCATATTTGTAGGCAGATGGTGATTTTTGGTTTTGGGAAGGCTAATTGAAGTCATTTTCTACTCAGATTCCTTCATACTGTCCCAGGGCCAGGTCCATGTATTATAACCGAAAACACATGGTAGGATAAATGCAATGGCAGTTTCATATATTATACCTCAGAAAATATAATTAGATAAATACAGTGCCAATTTCATAAATCCCAGAACACATGGGATTATATATAATTATATATAATGACACTAGAACATATAGTATACAATTGTGTCAGTTGCATGTATAATAACCCCAAAACTCATGGCAGGATAAATGCAGTGGCAACCTCATGTATGATACCTCCATCCTGTTTGTTGTACAGAAATGTATTGATGTTATCTTGGGGAGGTTTAGCCCTCATTTCCATATAACCCATACGACTAGATCAGGGGTCCCCAACCTTTTTTACCCATGAGCCACATTCAGATATGTAAAGAGTTGGGGAGCAACACTAGCATGAAAAAGTTCCTGGGTGGTGTAAAATAAGGGCTGTGATTGGCTATTTGGTACCCCTATGTGGACTGGCAGCTTAGAGGAATCTCTGTTTGGTAGTGTACCTGGTTTTTATGAAACCAAAACTTGCCTCCAAGCCAGAATTCTAAAAGTAAACACCTGCTTTGAGGCCACTGGGAGCAACATCCAAGGGCTGGGGGGAAACATGTTGCTTTTGAGCCACTGGTTTGGGATCACTGCACTAGATATCCATGCATGTGGCTTGAAAGCAGAGTTGTTCCAGTTGAGGATGCTATTTTTGCTGGGGGTCCCAGTAAGGTCAATATATGCTCCATTAATTCAACACCTGCTGAGCAAATACAGTAGGAATGACACGTCTAAAATGATTTTACAAATTGGCATTTCTTTTTATGGTTGTTCTTTCAGACTTCTTCCTACATTGCTTGCTGTTTGCTACTAGTGATGAGAAAAATTTGTCTCTCAGGTTTCACCACGAAAAAATGCCTATAGAGGTCAATGTAGTGAGCTATGAAAAAGTCACATGGAAAAAAGAGTTGCGCTTACGTGCTTTTCAAATTTTCGCAGTTTCGCTAATTTTGCTACTACTGTTTCTACTGCAATCACCTGTCTGTTGAACTTAAAATATACATACCTATGTACATAAATAATTATATTAGACTGTGGTCTTGTCTCTAGCACACTTCCTCACAGTCCTGCAGTAACATTGTAATTTAAGGCTAACAGGGGTCACTTACCTTTGCCACATCAAGCACACTAAATAGAAACACAATTGCACACCTATGGCCCTGTGTACTTGCCTACTGCACCTTGCACAAGATTAAAAATCAGATGTGGGGTGCAAATAACAGCACAGTAATATGTAAGTAGTGATGGGCGAATTTGCGCCGTTTCGCCGAAAAATTCGCGAAACGGTGAAAAATTCGCGAAACGGCGCCGGCGCCTCGTTTTTGATGCCGGCGCACGTTTTTCCGACGCCGGAGCCCGTTTTTTGGACGCCGGCGCCCGTTTTTTGACGCTGGCGTCCGTTTTTTCGGAAAAAAAATTTTGACGCCGGCGAATTTTTGCGGGCGTTTCGCGAATTTATTCGCTGGCGGCGAATCACTCAAATTCGCCGCGAATTCGCGCCTGGCGAATAAATTCGCCCATCACTATATGTAAGGCATCTCTCCCTGAGGAAGGGCTTCATAGACCTGGAGCCCAATAGTGCCACCTAGGTTGCATGACTGAATGATGCCCACTATTGGCATTTAAGGCTTCACCCATGTTCGCTCCCAGCCTCATAAATAAAGATATGCAGATTCCTGCCCATTTTTTGCATCCTGCCCAAAGCATTGCAAAAGAGCTAAGTACCAAGGGTCATATTTTATACAAAATTGCAAGAATAGGGTTCTGTACTAGGACCCTTGCTTTTCAACTTGTTTATTAATGACCTGGAGGTGGGCATTGAAAGTACTGTTTCTATTTTTGCAGATGATACTAAATTGTGCAGAGCTTCTGTGCAAAAAAAGGGCATTAACTCAAGGGATGAAAACATAATTATGCCTCTTTATAGGTCCCTGGTAAGGCCTCATCTGGAGTATGCAGTGCAGTTTTGGACTCTAGTCCTTAAGAGGGATATAAATGAGCTGGAGAGAGTGCAGAGACTAAGTGCAACTAAATTGGTTAGAGGGATGGAAGACTTAAATTATGAGGGTAGACTGTCAAGGTTGGGGTTGTTTTCTCTGGAAAAAAGGTGCTTGCGAGGGGACATGATTACACTTTACAAGTACATTAGAGGACATTATAGACAAATAGCAGGGGACCTTTTTACCCATAAAGTGGATCACCGTACCAGAGGCCTCCCCTTTAGACTAGAAGAAAAGAACTTTCATTTGAAGCAACGTAGGGGGTTCTTCACAGTCAGGACAGTGAGCTTGTGGAATGCACTGCCGGGTGATGTTGTGATGGCTGATTCA
Source organism: Xenopus laevis (assembly GCF_017654675.1). Lineage (NCBI taxonomy): Eukaryota > Metazoa > Chordata > Amphibia > Anura > Pipidae > Xenopus > Xenopus laevis. Next base: position 121,158,276 of record NC_054377.1, on the reverse strand, counting down.
GTTAATGCCTTTAAGAATGGCTTGGATGATTTCTTGGACAGACATAATATCAAAGGCTATTGTGATACTAAACTCTATAGTTAGTATAGATATGGGTATATAGAATTTGTGTGAAAGTAGGGAGGGGTGTGTGTATGGATGCTGGGTTTTCATTTGGAGGGGTTGAACTTGATGGACGTTTGTCTTTTTTTAACCCAATATAACTATGTAACTAACTATGTAACTATTCAAGTTAAAGTGCTGTAGCAGGACAAAGCCTTCTGCATCATACACCAATTTAAGAATTCAAATTATAAAGGAGTAAGAGCAGTAACATACAGTATATAAACCCATACAGATGCCCAAAAGTACCCCATGTATGAAAGGGTACATGATAAACTGATCTAGAAATTGTTATATTGCTGTTAAACTGCACTGGTATGAGCTCCATCTAGCTGGCCATTAAAACGATGCTGTATGTTTAATAACCAATATAATTGTATGCAACCCTCTATTGTACTGTTGTGCTATCCAAGGTAAAACTGGTCGGTGGGGATACCAGGAAATATCCCAAAGGCTTTCCCTCATCACAATGTTGTCCAGCTTTTAGCCCATGGACCACATCCTTACTGCCACTGTGTCCACTACAATGTTACCTCTTTAACACTGAAACTGCTCACAAAAGAGAAGCTACAAAAACAAGAAAAGTGGCGAGCAAAATGACAAGGGAAAAGAAAGAGAGCAGAGTATGGGCAGAGTAATGGGCAGATCACTGAAATAGGGGAAGGCAAAGAGGAAATAAAGGATCAGAAAAGGACAGTGGTTAGAAAAGTGGAGAGAGAGAAAGTAAAAGAGGCAGAGAAGTACAGACAAGAAAAGGAGGAGAGAAGGGATAGAAAAGATGTGATCTGCTGTGCCAGTGAAAGTTACATCAATATTTAAAGGAGCAATAAAACCAAAAAATGAAAGTGTATCAAAGTAATTAAAATATAATGTTGCTCTGTGTTTGCTTCAGAAACACTACCATAGTTTATATAAACAAGCAGCTGTATAGCCATGGGGGCAGTCATTCAAGATGAAAAAAGGAGAAAAGGCACAGATTATACAGCAGATAATTCAGCAGATAACAGATAAACTCTGTAGAATAGAATGGGCTGTAAAACATGGAACACTGAGACAGTCTGGTGAGTTTCATAAACCTCGATGATATAATGATGGATAATGGGAGCTGATGGGGTTGACTCAGGAACACCCTATTTACAATACACTAACTGCAGCTGGATATACAAATCTGCTCTGTCTATTCCAAGATCTAAGTTTATGATGTCTAAAGATTAGGAAGCAAGAAGCATACAAAAGTACATGCCAGAACATGCATACACAGAATTCAGTTTATTTAAATACAGGCGCAGACAAAATTATTCTGAAACTTTTTCTCACCGGTTTAATATCAAAAGAAAGTCGCTTGTTTTGCCCTGAGCTAAACTTTTCTTCGTTCCTCTGGCACAAAACTGAGGTTTTAAACACTACAGGGTATGGAGACAGTGTGCCTGGGAAATATAATTAGCAGTGCTATGTGCGAAAAAATGTAATAATAATATTAATCTGTTTTACATTTGCTTAGGGGCTTGTTCAGAGCCATCCTCACACAGAATTCCCTATTAATTCAAACCACAAAAAAAAAAAAAAAAATAGAATTAGAATGGCTGTTTTAGTGAATCTCTGCTACATTAGGAAATAACAAGCGATTCATCACTCCAAATGGAGAAATGGAGGAGGAGAATGGGATGATTAATGTTTAAAGATTAAATTCATTGCATGTTTCTCTTAATATTAAATGCTTTTAGAGCTAAATGGCCATTAAAATCATAACATTTCTCTTGAAGTCAAAGATCCCCGGCAAGCCTTTAAATTCATGGAATGTAGGAAAGGTATAATAGCAAGCTGACATGTAGTATATTTGTGATACACATAACGAAAGAATAATTGCAGCATTGTATTTTCTGACATATAATTATGCCAAGCTTGTGCATTAAAAAAAATGTTTCTTTAGGTCACAATAGACCAAACTGTACCAGCAGCTCAGTCTTCTCCAGAGTGTAAGGCTGAGTAATTGGTGGTGCTGGCTCTTGTGCACTGCCTCTGGGCCATGTTCAGATTGTATTCACATGTATTTAATCATGCCTCCTATATATAAGATTTATTCTGGACTGAAGGGTAAATGCCTTTAAATTTCTCAGTCCTCTTCTTACTGCTTTATTGGAGTTGCTCAACCTCCACTTCCAAATATTCCACTTGGGGGGGGGGGCGGGAAGTCCAGACACATTAAAAACGTTTTTTCAAAAAAGTAGGCAGAGATTAGGGTGGATAAGGAATGTGATTGGATGGAGAGGGGCAGTATGTCCATATGGCTGTTAATATAATTCAGCCAGATGGGCGAGTTTCGTGAAGATGCTGAAGTTTATAAAAACTCATGGAAAGCCATGTCCTAAAGTATTGTTCTGTCCAATGGCCAGTAATGGTCATCAACCACACCAGCACTTGTCGACACAGTAGTCCCCTGGAGTGGAATACAGTGGTAATGGAGGACTGGTGACTGTCTCTCAATGAATGGTGATTGGACAGAAGTATTAAAAGAAATTCGATATTATAGAATACACCTAAAGACATACTGTATTATTGTGTTGCATATCCTACACATTGGTTGGTTGCAAAAAATGTATATTAAAACAAAGGGGTGATTCACCTTTCTGTTAATAATCAGCATGTTATAGAATGGCTAATTGTAAGCAACTTTTCAGCTGGTCTTCATTTTTTCTTTTTTAACGTTTTTTTATTTATTTGCCTGCAAAACAGGGGGGTTTCACTCGGTCAATTGTAATCCTTGTGGTTTCTGATACTTTCAATTTGGTAGGCATGACCATCAGACCATTATATAGGTTTCATTCTGAATAAATAAACCACAAATAATAATAAAATTAAAACAAATAGCAAATTGTCTCAGAATATGACTGTCTACATCATACTAAAAAGTAATTTAAAGGTGAACAACCCCCTTTAAGAAGCGGAGCAAAAAAGGGGGTTTCACTCGGCCAATTTAAATCCTTGTGATTAATATTTTTCTGATATTTTCAATTTGGTAGGCATGACCATCATACCATTATATAGGTATCATTCTGACTCTATAAACATTTCTTAATGTCGATTTTTTTCTGTAAGCCACTAGAAAGAAAGGCCGGTCCAACACCACATAATGCACAACCGACACAATGCAGATCCTTCTGCAGCATTAGCAAGAGTGACTGTATTGCTGATGTCACAGGCTCCATTCATTACCCTGTACTCTTACACACAGCAGAGCACAATAGTCATATGTCTAGCCATTAAACACTGCTGTCAGACCATTAGTGTGACGAGTGTGGAGAGAAAATCTCATTAACATAAATACATTATATGCTAAAAATAGGGAAACAGACAAAGATGGGATGGAAAACTATATTTGAAAATAAAACACACACAATATAATTAATTTAGAAGCCCCATTACGTTACATTTATGTTTTAAATGTACATTTCAACACTGCAACAACAAATTGTTGCGTGGCCTTGGTTCTCTGAATCTCTTTATTTAATTACAAAAACTGGAATCATTTTTAGTGAATTGGGAAAATCTTCGGGTATTATTTGCCTGCGGTGATAGGCTGTGCATGACAAAGACTCTGGCAAAGAAGAAAGTTTAGCTGAGTAACAAGAGGCAAAAAGATAATGAAAAGGGAAATGGAAGTACAGTATACAGGGAATGAGAGCACAGTATACAGGGAATGAGAGCATGTGAGGCAGAAAGACTTAGGGAAAGGAGAGCAGCAGCCTGCGTCAACATTAGAGTAGTCCACTCCGCGCAGCTCTTTAATCTTTTAATCTTTTCTATTTTAATCCCTCGCTGAATTTTGTATTAAAATAAATAAATCAGGAAAAAGCTGGACTGGATTATGTTACGGAATGGATAAACACAGTTTAAACTAAGGACATGCATCAGTCACAAAGCAGAACAGGGCGGTTCTATGTAGACCATGCATATAAATTGAAACGGTATCAATGAAACATTAACCTGCTAGAGGGAAGTTTAAGAAATTGCTTTATGAAAATTTGCCCCGGGACAAAATACAGTTTTGTCTTGGGAGCTCATTGTGAAGGGTCACTTCTTGTTTGTCTGAATGGGAAACATGACCTCTATGGCACACGTGCTTTTTCCGATGTTTCTGAGATTAACTTGCCATAACAAGTGTGTGCCATAGGAATGGTCTTTTTCGTTCAGAAACTGGATGCCATAGGAGAAAGGGTGAGTATCTTTGATCATCTGGGTCCTTCCTGAGAAGACAATAGAAAACGACTAGGCCAAAAGCCAATCCTTATAACTACAATAAGGCCATGGGCACATTTTGCAGCCTGAGAGAAGCAGATCCGCTCAGTGCCCCTGCTCCATTTATCAGTGCGGATTCCATATGTGTATAGTCACACGCAGCAGATCAGAGTGGAGGTTGGCCTAAAGATGCCACCTTTTGCATACTTGGGCTGATCGCTGATTACAGGACCGGACTGGGCCTGTGGGACACCAGGAAAAAAACCTGGAGTGCACTAATGGGTCAATACACAGGCAAGTCTGATAGATTCACCTGGGGTGCTGATGAATCCCACACAAAATCCCACCCCAAAAAAAAAAAAATATTATATATATATATATATATATATATATATATATATATATAAATACTGTATCTTTATATTTATAAATATAAATCCTTCAAAACATGGAGGAATTTCATAGACTACAATTTAGCCAGTTGTACTACAGTTGTTTACTTTTATTAAGTGCTCTCATGTCTGAAACCCTATTGAATAATAAATAATCAAAATAATCCCTTGTACTCCGTTCCTCCAAAAACAGCCAACTGGCTAGATATCCACAATTTCCTTTGCTGAGCAGAAGTGGGTCAATTAGAGTTCTATTAATTGCTCTTTGCTCAATCAGGGATTGCTGTAACATCTGGCCCTGTTCATAGCAACTTGAGGACTGAAGCCACAAACCTGTGACCTAATGTTTGCTGTGCTGTTCACTCTAGAAATAAATGGCTTATTACCTACATACATTCTTCCCCTAGCTGATTTATACTGAATTGTGAACTAATGGACTTTGTGGGTCAAATAGCACATACAAAAAATCCCAATTATACTTGCTAACCAGTGACCCAGAAACCTCTATCCGACACAGCTACCTTGACTCTCCTGAAGAAATATCAGCCAGCCACAAACACTGCAAGGTAATTCGTTGAGCACAGTAAGGGTGTGGCAATGTGTATTACAAATTTATACACTATTCCTAAATAGATCAAATTAATTAAAAAGGCATATCATGGATAGCCAGGTAGAAAACACTCCTTGTACTATGTTTATATAAGACTCCATGGTAGCAACAATAACAATTAACGCTGGGTGACTGTCCCATTGTAACAAATAAGGAAATCATGTACTTTAGGAACTTAAAGGCAAACTATACCCCTGAACATTACAGGTCTCTATACAATTATATGATATAAAATAGCTCACATGTAAAACACTGTTTCATATAACAAAACCTTCTCATGAAAAATATATTGTTCTAATGCTTTGTGCCATTGGGTACTCCCATAATTATAAACTGGCATTTACAGAATTCTGTCCATATTTTTGGAATTGTTTTTTTAATGACTAATATGTTTCCGTGATGGAACAAGTTAATGTACCTTTAATACAGTAGGTATTAACATGTACCTTCATTGGAACCATGACCATAAGCGGATTTTCTATAAGGCTAGGGGAGGCCCTAAACCTGTCTGACACTTTTATAAGTGTAAAGTGTAGGGACCCGTAGGGTTAAGTCCCCTACGGTCTTAACCACATTGTGGAAATCCCCTTTCTGTGCAGCTACAGGGTCTATCTAGAGCTTTGGGAGGGGCCGGAGTCTTGTCCCCAGGATTGCCAGGTTGGCGGGTTTAGCAACAAATTGGCCTACTTTTCAAATGTAGTGGTGAGTCCAAACCCGCCAATGTACGGTTTTGGGCTAGTTTTGATAGGTTCCGCGGGTTTGGACTTTCAAAACCCGCTCAAATGTTATGCAAATTTAAGTGACATCAGTTCACTACTGGAGACGACTATACTGCAGGAGAGAGAGTCAGCTGCTGCTGTGATGCCCCGCTGGCACGCCTCCCTCCCCCTGCGGCTTCGCTAGCTGCATTGTGTGCCTGTGTTGTTGGTTGGAGACGTCATGGCTCATCATGTGACTCGTCTTCGTCTGAGAAAAAGAGAGTAAGGAGAGACTGCCTGCTGCTCTGCTGTCCTGCTGTCTCCCACCACGTGGTAAAGTAAACCTTACCTCACTGACTGCGCAGTGCTCACCAGGGTTTCCAGGTTGGTGGGTTTCTAGCCAAATTGACCTAGTTTTAAAAATTAGTGGCGGGTTTCAAAGGGGAAGTATTGTCAAAAATTAAAATCCCCCTTTTCCCTTGGGGAACGGATATAAGCCTTTTTCTAATTGCAATCTTATTTTTTATCAGCGGTTTTCATTTGCGCTTATTGTTTTACTTTATACACTAATGCCCTTTTTTCAGTGTACAAATTGGGGTATTTTTGGGCTACTTTTAAAATGGATTTTGGCTACTTTTTGGCTCATTTTTTGATTTTGGTTTGAAATATAAACTTGGCAACTCTGCTTGTCCCAGTGCAGCAGCGCTCGTCTTATTTTGAACATTGATCGTGACTCACCTAATTCTACGGGCTTGGGGCAATGCACCCGGGCCATCCGTTGGATCTGGTGAGTTCCTCCAGGCATTTTTCCCTTAATACTTTTTAAGGCTTTTTGAACTCAAGCGCGGGGCCCGGGGTACATGCACCCGGGTCACCATCACTTTTGGGTGAGCTGTTTAAAAGTGAATGATTTATTTGGCTGCCAGTATATTTTTAGGGCACTACAACTAGGAAAGCATATTTGTACACTGATTTTCAGTGCCTAATTAAGCGGCTATTCACATATTAGAATATATATAGTGATTGATACCAAAAATAGCAAACAATTTTACCAGGGCAGCATGTCTGCCAGATACCAAAGGGTTTCACAAGGTGTCACTGCTGCACCACCTTTCAATATATAGGAGATGCCATGTGCTCACAGCCATTCCTGCTTTAACTTTCGCTGAGAGGCTGGGGTGCGGAAGCCCCAAGCCGGGGAGTTAGACCAGGAGGGTTTGAAGCTCCTAATTGCCAAAACTGGACTTTGTGTGCTTGTGCTATGGACAGTGCTGGGAGCTATAGCTCGTATCAACCAAGTGTATGCTCGGCTAGGAGAGCTTGGCATGTGTGTGTGCTCCAATTCGCACGTGTGCTGAGGGCAATTCGTGTATGCGCACATCCAGCTGGTGCAGGGACCAGCCAGGTTGCCTAGGGTGCCTGCATTGCAATTAACCTATGATTTCACCGAGGTTATTAGTTCATACAGATGGCTTTAGCATTGCATTTATTCTACATTGCTTTCTGGTGGCATGATAAATAAAATTTGCACAGCGTTTATCTTACTCAGTGTTCAGGGGGGCATTTTACATGAAACTGGCATCTTGTTTACCTTGGATTCATCTATCCCTAATCTTTCTGCATCCATTAGATAATGTACCTGGTGTACCATTACTCGCTATGATGGAGGGTGTCAATGCCTACTGCCTCTCACTATATAGAATATGCCTGTTATGAAATTATCCACTGCGTCTCACTGAACGCTATATATCAGTTGGTAAGGAAGGCAGTCAGGCAAGTTTCATTTACAGAAAAGGTTAAAATGATAGAAGTGTCTTTTTTCAACCTTAATTATAATGCTACTGTATCATTGCACAAATGTACTTGTGGTGTAAGCACTGCCTCTCACAGTATGCAATGTACTTGGGGTGCTACTACCCACTTTCTCCGACTGAATATACCGTACTTGGGGTGTCAGAACTCACAGCCTTTTATTTAATATAAAGTGCATGCGCATGGCCATTACTCCCATTGTACAGTATATTATCACTGTTGTGATTCCATTACCTATTTCTCTCATGGTATAATCTCATGGAGATGACTGATAGGATACATTAAGGGGGACCGAATGCTAAAAACTTGAAAAATTCAAGCTTTTCTTTTACTATAAAATCAGAATTTTTAGTGGGGAAAAAAACTTGAATTTTTGGAGATTTATTATACCCTGGGACTGCAAAAAGTCCAAAGATATTATTGTCTGTGCTGAGTTTCGCACTATAAAAGAACAGATTGGGCTTTGTTGATGAGTTTTATCGCAACAATCCGAAAAAGTCGCTGTTTTTGGGCGACAATCTGAAAAAGTTGCTGTTTTTATCGATCTGATTTTTTCATGTTTTTTTATGACTTTTTTTATTTATAAAATCAGTCCGATGCCCTTCAGTGAGTGCTGCCATATCAATAATTGATATGCGCGGTTGGACAACAAAACACCACAAAATATTTTCTGATTGCCCAGAATTAGAATCACAATGCAATTATTCCAGTACTGTACTATCAAATCAGTTGGTAATTATTGGATTAAGCACTCTCTTGTGCTTTGGCACAGTTCCCACTGTGCCAAACTATTGGTTATTGGGTTGATAATTGTTATACAAATCCCCTTTTAAGTTAATCTGTGTATGGTCAACTTTAGCCTCCCCAAACAAAAAAAAGTCACCCTCTACCTATGACCATGACTATTTATTTTTAATATATGATTCTTATGAGATGAGTGATTTTGGATGGATAAATAAACTCAGCATCTTTGAAAAACCATCGATAGTTGTTTTGTTGCCTGTTTCCAAGATTGGGTGAGGTGCCAGTGTCAACAAGAAGTAGACATTGACCTTCTTGTGAATGAGATGAAAAGGTTTTTTTTACACTACGTGTTCAAATGAATATACAGTAACATGAAGTGTGGGTAGAAGAGTCAGTAGGTACAAATATTGCAAAGGTTGTCATTGACCCTTTTTAACTCTGTTAATATTTTCCCTTATAACAATGCTCCATCTCCACCCTATTCCCTCTTCTCAAACAGTGCTGGGTTCATAAGCTTTTCCTCTGTTCCAGACTGGAGCAAATTAGGCAACATTAAACCAGATTAATTATGATAAGACTTAGGTATCTCCTTATTCAATTCCAGATTTCCCCACAGCCTTCAATTGAATTCTAAAGGTCCCCATAGATGCAAAGATTTCTCTTGCCGAACGACCGATTTTAGCGTAGTCCGACCAATCCTGTGAAATCATCGTGCGGTTAGTGGGATCGTGGAGTTAGTGGGATTCGAACGATCAAACATCTGTCAGGAAATTGATCGGGCAGGTTAAAAAATCTTTGTCGGCCCCAGTGCAATCTATCTATGTTTGCAGGGCCAAGCAGGCAGCTCCCCTTTGTTTTCCTGGCAAATTGGTATTTTTAGTTGATGGACAATTCGTACAATCATATGATCATTCTGAGATAATCGTGGTCTCGCGATGAGGATCGGATCTTTTAAAAATCTCAACATCTATGGCCTGCTTTAGCAGATAAACTAAAAAAAACCCTGTTTTTATGCAATAAACCAGAAGAAAACCATTATTATCATTATTTATGTCGCGTTACTAAAAAGTCAAATAAAGGATGAAAAGAAAGAAAAAGCAGATAAGTTGCAAAGTTAATACAACCCTTGCATATTCCTCCCCATGTTCACACAGTGAAAAGTCAACCACAGCCCTGTAATTAAAGCCTGGAAATGAATTCCTTCTTCCCCCATGAAAAGTCAGACAGATAATTCCTTGAATCAGAAGTGTTAAGCGTTTTCCTAAGACCATATTTATCGCAAAAGCTTGCAGCAATATAATTAAAGCCATCCTATACATTTAATGCAAAGCAACATTTTACCAAGTATGGTAACATAAATGTACTTTGGAATATTGAGCCCCTGGTGTGTCTTCTATATTGACATTGCTTTGTCTACTCATTCAGTGCAAATATAAATCTAGATAATTCTGTTTGTGAGCAGCAGGCAGGCCCCCGGTCATTCTACCACAGTGGGGTGCGAGGGAATCTCGATTAAAGTAATTAGGCAGAAATAATCCTTTTCCTTGAAAAGGAAATTAAAGCCGCAGTAAGAGACTGAATTAACCCTATCTCAGCAGCAGCGGCATCATGTAGCGATTTCTGCATGTGGGCATTGATAAAAGGTTACTGGTTGTTTTATTGCCAACCTACACAGTAACAGATTGTACAGTATGCGTGATTCTGGAGAGGGTTTGGGTTTTGTCTGTCTCTCCTTACCTTCCTTCCAAAGGTTCTGCACCCCTTACAAGCCAATTAATTATGCACATTAAGCCTAATTATTTGCATTGTCCTGCACAGACCTGAGGGAAACAGCAGTCACCTGTCAGCAAATACATCCTAAAGAAAAATCTAGGTCTGCATAAGAAACAAGAGACAGATGTCAAGGTTAGCTTGGTATGCATGTGTTTGTGTGAACTGAAGTGGAGGACAGAAATAAATAGGATGAGGTAAGCGATTGAGACAGTAAGTGAGGAATTCAGTGAATTAATGAGAAAGAGGAGGTGGGGGTGAGTGAACTGGCATGTGCAAAAAAATAGGTGAGGCGAGTTATGGTAAAGAGGTCAGTAAACGAAAAATAAAGAGTGTAAACCACTTAGGGGGTTATTTTTCAAAGTCTGAATTTATCTCAATATTTTCTGCTACAAACTACGATCAAATCTGCTCGGGTTTTTTTTTGCTTATTTATTACATTTGCCGAAAATTTGTTTTACGGGAAAAAATCTGATTTTCGTGATTTTTTTCTGATCTTTTATCCGATTTTCACAATTTTTTCGGATTTTTCACCCGAAAATTAGCGCACAGCAAAAAATCATCGGGACTTCTCCTGTTGACTTATATGCAAACTCGACATGCCGGATTTTTTGATTCAGACTTTTCCATCCTAGGGGTTTAATAAATTCCGAAAAATTCTGCAATATTTTTCTATTACTACAGGTATGGGATTCGTTATCCGGAAACCCATTATCCAGAAAGCTCTGAATTATGCAAAGGCTGTCTCCCATAGACTCCATTTTATCCAAATGTATTCAATTAAAAATGATTTATCTGTAATAATAAAACAATAACTTGAACAAGATATAATTAATACTTAATGCAAACAAAACCAGCCTATTGAATTTATTTAGTGTTTACATGATTTTCTATTAGACTTAAGGTATGAAGATCCATATTACAGAAAGATCTATTATTAGTAAACCCCCAGGTCCAGAGCATTGTGTATAGCAGGTCCCATACATGTCATATCATAAGTATCAGTGACGTCATGGAGCTAGCCTACCAACACCTGAACATGGAGTTCGCTGGCATTAAAGTGGATTGTCATTTCTAAGAACAAGATATATGAAAGCAGAGATGAGTAAATGGCAAGCAAGAAATACAACTAAATCATGGATAAAAGATAAATGCTGGAAAAGTGAAAGATCAAGTAATTGGAAGCTGTACGGCAATGACTTTGTATATACTGTAGTGACTAAAATGGGAACAGTTTATTTTGCAAGTGTGGCTATACTTCTTTTCTCTTTTATTATTCATTATCTTATTTATTATGCTCATTGCCTTACTTTACCCCTATCATCCTCATACCTCCTGTCTGCCATGATTGTTTCAGACAAAGACAAGAAATCCTCTGCACTAATCCATATAAATATATTTAGGATATTAAGGGACAGATTTATCCTAATTTTAGAAAAAAAATGTGTGAACATGAAAGGGGAATGAAGTAATCACATTCTACCTTTCATTCTCAATGAGTCTGCCAAATGAGTCTCGAAAATTCAAATTTAAAAATAGCTTGAAATTTGAAAATACATTTTCTATTGACTTCTACATGTCCTTCCAGCTTTTAAATGGCATATTTAATTCAAGTTTTTATGCTAAACAAATCTTAAGAATGTAAGTTTAAGACAATCACTTGGATTTGTGATTTTTGACATGAAAAGCTGGGGATTGTTTGTCCATATATTGCATATATACAAGCTAGCCAACTGCATCAAAGTCATCCCTGGTTTGGCCAGTCATGTAGTCACTTTGATCTGATTAAAGAGTTCTAGGATTTATTTAGGCGTTTCTATGGGGACTAAAATTAGCTTTCTGAGTTTAAAACTCCTTAATGATTGCCATTTTTATTGGACAAACATTTGGGAGTTTTAACCTTGGAAAGGTTAAATGTCTAAATAAATGTCTAAATAAATCCTAGAACTCGTAATAAATGAGAATTACAGAAAGGCCGTCTCCTATAGACTCAATTTCATCCAAATAATCCACATTTTAAAAAAAATGATTCCCTTTTTCTCTGTAATAATAAAATAGTACATTGTACTTGATCCAAACTAAGATATTATTAATCCTCATTGGAAGCAAAACCAGCCTATTGGGTTTATTTAGGGGGTTATTTATCAAAGGTCGAGTGATTTTTTTTTTTACCTAGATTGAACTCGAATGACCGTAAACTCGAATGGTATGTTAAGAAAAAACTCCAAAACTCAAAGATTTTTTTCTCCAAAAAAGAACTTCCAAAATTCTAATGAATATTACTGACCCGAAAAATCTAATCCAATTCAAATCGAATTCGAACAGAACTCAATTCAAGTTTTTTCTCAGAAAAAAAATTGAATGTCAGGAAGGCTATTAACTGTTTTAGATGGGTCAATGGACCTCTGCCATTGACTTCTACATTAACTCTGCAGGTTTTAGGCGGGTTTTGAGTTACTTCCAGGATCGAGGTTTAATAAATCTCGAATCCAAAGTTTGGATTTCTGAATTCAACTAGAAAATTCGAACTTGAACCTTAATAAATCTGCCCCTAAATGTTTCTTTTCAATAGTTTTTATTTGCATTTCTAGTTTACACAGAGTAAACAAGAGGCAAGAACAATCATATAATGCTCACCTGAAATGTTTGAGAAAAGAAAGAGAAGAAAAGGAAAAAATGGCCCATGTTCAACCGGGTATAGGACCAAAGAAAGAAAGAAATATAGTAAATAAATAGAAAAAGTTACTACAACGGTTTACCGAACGACAGTAAGATAATGTTCGATTATAATTGCTTTGTATCGATCTCTGCGAGGTCCCTTGTGTAAATAAGAATTCTTTCTAAAGGCTTACAGCTGTGGGAGAACTCGGCTCAGCTATCCTATAACCTTTAGAGTGTAGGCATTACCATATCTATAGAAAATATATATATATATATATATATATATATATATATATATATATATATATATATATATATATATATATATATATATATATATAGACAAATACAAGATTCCTCTGCACTCAACCCATTATCAATATATTTAAGACAGCGACATTTTGTGCATACTGCTACTGAAAAATGCCTTACCCTTTAAACAAAACAGGGATTGTTTGTCCATATATTGCAATATATTTAAGCTGGCCAACTACGTCAAAGTCATCCCATATCTGGCCAGTCCTATGCTCAATTTTCATCTGATTCATTAAGAATTCTATGGTTTAATTATACATTATATAAAAGGGACGAATACGTTTTACCTGCAATTCTTAATGAATCAGATGAAAATTGAGCATAGGACTGGCCAGATATGGGATGACTTTGACATAGTTGGCCAGCTTAAATATATTGCAATATATGGACAAACAATCCCTGTTTTGTTTAAAGGGTAAGGCATTTTTCAGTAGCAGTATGCACAAAATGTCGCTGTCTTAAATATATTGATAATGGGTTGAGTGCAGAGGAATCTTGTATTTGTCTATATGTTTTTTGTGGTCACACCCTCATTGCACCCCCGCCTAATGATTTTAAAAACTAGTGGTGAGCACAACTTTCCCCTGTTTGTTATAGTTATACAGGAGCAGTGACCAGCTCCATGTTGTAGCTCCCACCCCCTCCAACTATAGTCAGGTGATCCCACTGGTGTCTAATAAAAGGGCAGCCAAGTTTGGGAGTTTTACTTTGAAAGCAGCTAGTAAGTTGCAGGTAAAACGTATTCGTCCCTTTTATATAATGTATAATTAAACCATAGAATTCTTAATGAATCAGATGAAAATTGAGCATAGGACTGGCCAGATATGGGATGACTTTGAAGTAGTTGGCCAGCTTAAATATATTGCAATATATGGACAAACAATCCCTGTTTTGTTTAAAGGGTAAGGCATTTTTCAGTAGCAGTATGCACAAAATGTCGCTGTCTTAAATATATTGATAATGGGTTGAGTGCAGAGGAATCTTGTATTTGTCTATATGTTTTTTGTGGTCACACCCTCATTGCACCCCCGCCTAATGATTTTAAAAACTAGTGGTGAGCACAACTTTCCCCTGTTTTTATATATATATATATATATATATATATATATATATATATATATATATATATATATATATATATATATATATATATATATATATATATACACCAAAAGCGAGTCTGGATCAGGAGAATAAAAGGAGTTCCAGTGGTGGAAAATGTATACCATGGATCCCAGACTTTCCTACATTTCTTACGTTTTTCTGAAAGTATGCTCGGCAATTTTTTTAGGATCTTTCTTGAGATTAATTTGTGTAATCAAGTAAATAATATTACAAATTTGTGAACAAAATCTTCAGACATTTGGGCAGTCCCACCAAATGAGCCTATTTAGTCACAGCGTCTGAAACAGTCTCCGCTGAGCTGGGGATTTATTCTGTTCAATCGGGAGGGGACCATGTATCAGGCACGGACTGGCAATCTGTGGGTTCTGGCAAATGCCAGAGGGGCTGCTGTATGGTTCCATAGAAAGTTACCATATAGTGGGCTGGTAGGGGGCTGTTTGGGCCTCTTTGTACTTGGAATGGAAGGGCCAGTCCAGGCCTGCCATGTATTATTGTGCTAAAACTTTATACGCTGTTTCCAGTAGTGATACATTTCTAGAACATCAAGCAGTTGATTCCCATATCTGGGACCAAGTTTCTTCTGTGATGCTAGTGTTAAGATCTTTCTCCCAGGCTGAGGTATAAGATAAGGGAACTCCTAAATGAATATTAAGAAGCATTCAGTATTGATATGAAATTAAGCCCCTTGAGTGTACAGGCTATCATAAAATAAGAAGAAGTTAGGGAGAGCTTATCTTTATTGGGTTTATTATTATTATACTAGCAAGCTTAAAGTATGAAGATCCAAATTTTGAAAATATACTTTATGCAGAAAACCCCAGGTTCTAAGCATTCAGAATTAGGGGTCCTATACCTATATATATATATATATATATATATATATATATATATATATATATATTTGTTTTTAGCAGAAACACTACTTCATTCTTGATTTCCTCTTCTTCACCCTTACTTCCTATTATCTATTTTTATGTTTGCTATAGTTTCAGCTACTTCTCTTTGCTTTTCTATTTCTTTTCTTTCTCTTCTCCATTGAATTTTCTACTGGACCCTTGTTCCATGTTTCATTTTAATTCGGAAGTCTGATGATGCAGGAGTAACCCTCGGGGGGGTCATTCAATCTCATGTCTTCATTTCGCAATGCCCTGAGGCATGCAGATATTTGTTAAGGTACCAAAATACAAGATTTTCAGCATATCTACTGTATATACAAAAGGAAGAAGTGACTTTTCTTTTATTTTAAATGTTGGCCCTTTTTTTCCCTAGGAGAACTTGAAACAAAAAAATCACAGGGCATTTGCTAGGATCACAGATGAGGCAGAAGTCAATTTCAGTTGGTTTAGCAGAGGTTAATCTTTAAATCAAGTAAAGGATTTACTTGTATCAGAAACTGGTCTCGTCATGTTTTCAGCATTCTGAAATCAGATTTGCTGTTGAAAATTTCAGTTGAAATTTAGGACCAATAAGCCAATATTTTACAACAATTCCTCTCTTTCCCTTCAATGTGCCAATTATCAATTAAAGTTTCCCACTTGTTCATAGGAAACCTGCCACTGTGAATACAAAATAATATTAACGTACAAAGCCTGTTGCCTTAGGCTCATATTTGATTTCATTCCTCTCATATTCTGTCACTCACGAAGTCCTGAAACCTTTTTCTTATAAATTGCTTCTCTTTTACCATATTGTTGTCTTCAACTTTCAAGACAAGAAAAATGTAGTTAACAAGTCGTGCATTTCTGAATGCCGATGGTAGTGCATGGTGAGGAGACTTGGGAAGAACCCCCCTTTGTACCTTTACAAACCCCACAAAGAATTAGTTCTATTCCACATTGTATGTAATAAAAGTTAGTATGGAATTGAATGCATTTGTGACAAAAACAAATACTTTTTTGAGCAAGGTCGCCAATGAGCAAATCTCTGCTCCATTTGACCACCCATGAACTTGGCCAAAAATAATTGGATCATACTTGGGGCCTACAGAGATCTGTTTGTCAAGCACCAAACACCCCCCCCCCCCCAGTGTGGTTCTCACAAGATGGGAGTTTTGAAGTTGCCCATAGAATACCAGGCTTATTTTTAGCCCCGTACACAAGACAATAAGCAGCCCACTCATACTGGTGGAACAGTGTAAGAAGTTTGTATTAGCCTGTGCTTGGCTAACTTAATAAAGAGACCCTGTCACCAACCTGGTCAATGCGAACTGAGCATAGAATGAACCAATAAATGATCAGAGGTTATCATCAAAGTTACATAATCAGTAAATCCTGGTATTTAAGCTTTTGAAATTCCACACTTTTCAATGTGGTGCTGTCCCCTTGATTTCCAACCCTCTTTATTGGCCAGAGATGCTGTCAATCATATTATGGACATGGACAACTGTCAATTCATGAGAGAACACGAATATCACTTTACACAATACTTTACATTGTTTTAAGGTAAACATTAACCTTTGTATCCCTAACTTATTATGTAATGTTTCATATCTCTCCTGAGTCCTTACACAGACTCTGAATCTTTACACAGACTAATGATTCCTAAAAGAGGGATATCAGAACTCATGGTTCCAGGGGGAACTAAGATGCAAGGGGGGCCAGATCTTGGGGCCTGCTCTTGTATGTCCCCTGCCACTTTAAACTGCTCTGATTTTTGGCAGGCAGCACTGACACGGTGGGAAGGCATGTGGGGCTTGGCTGTAGTTGAGGGCCTGGAGGTTGCACACTGGGCCCCTCTAAGGATTTTTGCAGTGGGGGCGGTTAGTGAACATATGCAACTGTAATAAAATACTAATTTTTAATGCAAACCCTAGTTTGGACTCATTTTAAACATAACTTCAATAAGTGCCATTAATTCTTATTAGGAATATGCACCTAGATATCACAATTGACAGCTCTCTGCTTTTTATTGAATTGAATTGAATTGTTTCTGTGTTTTACACTACAAAGCCTTTCAGTGTTACATCTAAATACATCTAAAAAAAGCTAACATTTATTTTTGGCATTTAGGTAGAAAAATTTAAACCTAACAGTCTAGGGTAAATTGGGTTGGACTCAGGTTTATAATAGTAAACAGCCAGTGCTAATACAGAGAGCAGAAATGTCAGACCTTGAAATTTCTCATTGGCAATGTCCATTTTGAAAAATCACATTATTCTACAGGTATGTATAATGCCACTTTCACTTATCATCTACCTCAGGGGTGTCCAAGGGCCACATGCAGCCCAGGTTTGATATGAATGCAGCCCATCTTGAACTTCCGCCAATCCAGACTTCCAAGAGCAGGAAAAGCAGTTAACAAGTAAGTGTTCAGTTACTTACAAAGGCAGGTAAGTATTCTTCAGTGGCATCGCCCGCTATGCTAGGGATATATGCAGCGCCTACATTTGTTACATAGTTACATAGTTAAATTGGGTTGAAAAAGACAAAGTCCATCAAGTTCAACCCCTCCAAATGAAAACCCAGCATCCATACACACTCCCCTCCCTACTTTCACATAAATTCTATATACCCATATCTATACTAACTATAGAGTTTAGTATCACAATAGCCTTTGATATTATGTCTGTCCAAAAAATTATCCAAGCCATTCTTAAAGGCATTAAAGGAAAACTATACCCCCAAAATGAATACTTAAGCAACAGATAGTTTATATCAAATTGAATGACATATTAAAGAATCTTACCAAACTGGAATATATATTTACATAAATATTGCCCTTTTACATCTCTTGCCTTGAACCACCATTTCGTGACTCTATCTGTGCTGCCTCAGAGATCACCTGACCAGAAATACTACAACACTAACTGTAACAGGAAGAAGCGAGGAAGCAAAAGGCAGAACTCTGTCTGTTAATTGGCTCATGTGACCTTACATGTGGTTTGTATGTGTGCACAGTGAATCTCAGGGGGCGGCCCTTATTTTTTAAAATGGCAATTTTCTATTTATGATTACCCAATGGTACATACTACTAAAAAAGAATATTATTATGATAATGGTTTATTTACATGAAGCAGGGTTTTACACATGAGCTGTTTTACTCAGTATCTTTTAATAGAGTCCTACATTGTTTGGGGGGTATAGTTTTCCTTTAACTGAATCAGCCATCACAACATCACCCGGCAGTGCATTCCACAACCTCACTGTCCTGACTGTGAAGAACCCCCTATGTTGCTTCAAATTAAAGTTCTTTTCTTCTAGTCTAAAGGGGTGGCCTCTGGTACGGTGATCCACTTTATGGGTAAAAAGGTCCCCTGTTATTTGTCTATAATGTCCTCTAATGTACTTGTAAAGTGTAATCATGTCCACTCGCAAGTGCCTTTTTTCCAGAGAAAACAACCCCAACCTTGACAGTCTATCCTCATAATTTAAGTCTTCCATCCCTCTAACCAGTTTAGTTGCACTTAGTCTCTGCACTCTCTCCAGCTCATTTATATCCCTCTTAAGGACTGGAGTCCAAAACTGCACTGCATACTCCAGATGAGGCCTCACCAGGGACCTATAAAGAGGCATAATTATGTTTTCATCCCTTGAGTTAATGTCCTTTTTTATGCAAGACAGAACTTTATTTGCTTTGGTAGCCACAGAATGACACTGTCCAGAATTAGGCAACTTGTTATCTACAAAAAACCCTAGATCCTTCTCATTTAAGGAAACTCCCAACACACTGCCATCTAGGGGCACATTTACAAAGCTCGAGTGAAGGATTCGAATTCAAAAAACTTCGAATTTCGAAGTGTTTTTTGGGCTACTTCGACCATCGAATGGGCTACTTCGACCTTCGACTACGACTTCGAATCGAACGATTCGAACTAAAAATCGTTCGACTATTCGACCATTCGATAATCGAAGTACTGTCTCTTTAAGAAAAACTTCGACCCCCTACTTCGGCAGCTAAAAGCTACTGAAGTCAATGTTAGCCTATGGGGAAGGTCCCCATAGGCTTGCCTGAGTTTTTTTGATCGAAGGATATTCCTTCGATCGTTGGATTAAAATCCTTCGAATCGTTTGATTCGAAGGATTTAATCGTTCGATCGAACGAATAATCCTTCGATCGTTCGATCGTAAGATTTGCGCTAAATCGTTCGACTTCGATATTCGAAGTCGAACGATTTTTGTTCCTAGTCGAATATCGAGGGTTAATTAACCCTCGATATTCGACCCTTCATACATCTGCCCCCTAGTGTATAACTTGCATTTATATTATTTTTGCCAAAGTGCATAACCTGCGTTTATCAACATTGAACCTCATTTTCCAGTTTGCTGCCCAGTTTTCCAATTTAGACAAATCACTCTGCAAAGTGGCAGCATCCTGCATGGAACCTATAGTTCTGCACAATTCAGTATCATCTGCAAAAATAGAAACCTCCAGGTCATTAATAAACAAGTTGAAAAGCAAGGGACCTAGTACAGAGCCCTGCGGTACTCCACTAACAACACTGGTCCAATTAGAAAATGTTCCATTTACCACCACTCTTTGTAGTCTATCTTTTAGCCAGTTCTCTATCCAGGTACAAATACTATGTTCCAGCAATTTTTTTCTAGATTGAACACACTAAGGGGGTTATTTACTAAACTCTGAGTGCAAAAATCATGAAAAAATCGTGATTTTTCTTTTTAAAATAAAATCGGACTTTTAAAAAATCACACATTTTTTGGAATTTATTAAACCCCAAGGATGGAAAAATCCGAATCTGAAAATCCGGCTTCTCAGACCTGTCGCGGTTGCATATAAGTCAATGGGAGAAGTCCCAATGATTCTTTGATGTGCGCTGTGTTTCGTGTTTCATTTTTCGGGTGAAAAATCCCAAAATTCATGAAAATCTGATAAAATATCCAAAAGAATTGTGAAAATCTGATTTTTTACCGCAAAGCTAATTTTTGGGAAAATGTAATCATAAATAAGCGGAAAAAACACGAGTGGGTTTGATCGTAGTTTGTATCAGAAAATACTGAGATAAATTCGGACCCCCCTAAGAGTAAAATTAGAACCAAATTATCTGATGAGCACCTTGAGAATTCACTGAGAATTGCAACTACTTCCATTCAACCAGATATTGATACATTAATTTCTCAAACACAATGTCAAAAATTCCACTAGGTTTATCATACCCTCTTTTCTTTTACAATAAAATAAATCAAAAGTTAACGTTGGTGTTTGTGTGTATTTCGAGTGTGGCCCCAGAACATTTTTCTTCTTCCAATGTGGCCCAGGGAAGCCAAAAGGTTGGACACCCCTGATCTACCTGGTATTGCCAAATCAAGTTTCTGTAGGCTGCCAGTCCACATAGGGTTTGCCAATAGCCAATCAAATGGCACCACCAGGAACTTTTTGCATGCTTGCTCTCCAAATTGTTTTATAATCAAATTTGGCTAAAAGGTAAACAAGATTGGGTACCGCTATAGTCAAAAAAGTAAATTGCATTTTTCTTTCAAATGTATTTAGATTTAATACCATTCTACCTTTTCTTCATTTTGTTGTCAAATAAATTACCATAATGTAATGAAAACTTTGTTAGAGAGAATGTTACCATAATTTGTCAGGTTAGTGGCAACAAACAACAACAAGAACTTGTTATTCATGTTTTATTCAGGATTTAATGCATTTCATTAGTCTGGTGATTGTCCGGTTCATATTGGATTGAGCAGCTGCCAACAATCAGGAATAAACATCCTTAAACCAGGATCAAAATCAGAAAAGTTTGCAGTCTTTTGGTATATGCCTTCATGTTATGTAATGAGTTTCTCTGTCAATCTTACTATATAAGTGGACTTCATCAGTAGACAGCTTGGCAAGACTCTGCATAAAATGGAATTCCAACCTCTTTAAACCCCTTATGAGGCTTTCCAAGTTATTGGAGGCCAAGGCTGTCTTCCAATTTGTGTGAGAGATGGACAAATGTTCAGCAGATGGTATATCAGCGCTGACAAGGAAAGACAATTGAAAAACCAGGGATCAAGTCTTGTGAAATGTGAATAGCATGCAGTGTTTTCTAAAAAAAAAATAAATAACACATATCATGAACATTTGCTATCATTCTCAACTCATGGAGAAAAAAAATCAGCTGGTTTGTAATAAATCAGTAGTTATTGCAGTGGTAAAATTGATTTCTAACTTGCCATTAATTAGCAGTATCTCCATTACTGTTTCCCACAATTCCCTGCCTGGATTTGAGCAGGAGCAGATCAACTGTAAAGATGCCATTTGTATATATCTTTGTAGGATTTCTTCCACTGCCATATGCCATGTGCATCTTGCCAATATGTTAAACTTGAGTCAAGATTTCAATTTAGGCGTATTTTATAAAGTGTAGAAGCTACAAAAAAACCCCTCACTGATATTTCCAGATTTGCTTATTTATAAAGCGTAATGTTTAACAGAAATGTCTAAAGCTTACCATAATGTTCACCAAGCTGTGCCCCCACTGCTGCAGGAACCACTGCTGTTGTTTGTTCATTGTAGTAGCAAACTGACTTTTAACCACCAGCTTTTATAACATCTTAAAGTAATAGTAGAAAACTACTATAGTTTATATAAACAAGCTGCTGTATAGCCATGGGGACAGTCATTCAAGGTACACAGTTTAACCAGATTCAATATCCAAAAACTTTGTTAGCAAATCATTGCTCAAAGCAACATCAATAGATATTTATTATAGTTTCTGTTAAGAGATGCAATTGGCCCTGTGACACCTGTAACATCAGCCCTAGAGTTGTCACCTTTGTCGAAGCAAAATCCAGACAAAGGGGGTTGGCCTGTGATATCAGGGGCAGGTTGGTGACATCATGGGGTAGACCAGTGATGTTTTGGGGGGGGGGGCTGTTGACGTTTTATATTGTGGGGAGGCCTATGATGGTTGATGGGAATTTACCAGGTTTTTCAACCGCACAAACCAGGCTGGAGGTTTTGAATTAGACGGCCCCTTCCAAACCAGGTTTCCACCCTTGATCGACAGGTGTATAGAAGGATCTGGTGTACTGTGTTTGCACTGACCACAAAGTTTCACCTACTCCCTACCCCTTCCGCTTCATTGTTCTACCACTGGATTTAGTCAAGAAGTATCCGTCGGTCAAAAATGAGATTTTTTTTTTAAAGATTTCTCAAGAGGTCTATATACAGACAAGTATACAATATGCAAAATTTGGACACACATCACCATGTTTTTTACCCATAGTGAAGCTGGGAAAAAGCCACAACAAAATCGTGCAACATCATACGAATTGTCATGAAAATCGAACAATCTTTTTGAGTGTTCACCCGAAAAACCCTTATTTCGGATAATTCAGCGCAGATCACAGTGTCAAGAAACAACTTCAGGGACATCTGCCATAGACTTTTGCATGACCTCGAGAGGTTTTAGATGGAGTCTTTTCGTATTCTGATATTTAGCAGCTTTGAGGTATAATAAAACTCTAAGAATTTTATTTTTTTCTCTTACAATTCAGGTTTTCCCCTTTAAAAATTCAACCAGAAAAAAAAGGTTTCTTACGGTAAATTGCCCCCTAAGTTCTGTTAACTGAAACCAATTCACCAATATAGAGCAAGTTGTGGCATATTTTTTTCCTGCATTTGGGCTCGAATGGGGTCACTTCTAGGGCACAGCAATTTCAACAACATTAAGCAAGTCAAGTGATATTGATGCAATCAATTATGGGAACCCTATAATAACAATCAGATCCAGGGTGCCAGTAATTCAGTAGTAACTTTGCATCCAGTGCACTTGCGTGTAAAAAGAACAGATGAAGGGGCACATTGGCACTCACTGCAAGTTACAAAGAAGTATATACTGTATATAGACATATGCGATATGATCAATGTGTTTCAGTTTTGCATCAAATTTTAGTACTTGCATTTGTAAATAAGCCTTACAGACTTTTGTCTGGTTTGTATTTTGCTTGCATTTAAGAGATGTAATGGCTAGCCAAATGTGATCTCTAAGGCCTCAACTACACAAGTGTTTTTCGTCGGATCGACGAGTCGCATCCTTCAAAATATAATTGGACTAAATGAAAAGTCGCAGGTAACAACTACATGGTCCGACTGTCGGATGAAGACGCTGCTTAATGCTTAATGCGTCCACATGCGTCGTTCTGCTTCGGATCTAATGTAGTTCTTACCTGCAACTTTTCATTCAGTTCAATTAGAATTTTGATGCCTGCGTCTCTGTCCGATTTGTCGCAGGGCGTTGATCCAATAGAAGAAAGCGTTGAAAATTGCAAATTCTCATAGCACATTAATTAATCAAATTAGTTTAAGGCTTTGGATTGAGCTGAAAGGAGAAAGTTCATTAAACTCATTGAAGTCAATGGGCTTTTTTTGTGGCCACTTTTTGCAAGTCAGTGCCCTTTATTTGCAATTAATTTTCTGCTCAAAATTCATTTAAGTCAATGGTTGTATTTTTGCTGCAACACAAAATAAATCCAATGGGCATTTTTCAAAAGAGTTTTTTGTGGTGACTTTATTTTCATGCAAAATAAATTTGCACTGCATATCCATGCCTGGTGAATACTTTTACTCATCACTAGTAGTTTAAATCTGGGGGCATTTGTACAGGTGGCTGCAAGTGTGTATAGTAGCAGTCTGACAATGATGTGTCTTTTAAAACTGAAAATATGTGAAGGGCATTTAGTATATTGTGTATCAATAGGGAATTTTCACATTAGATGTGCTTGTATTTGCTTGTGCATTTGTGTGTTTGATAGTAATCATGCGACTGTTTGAGAAAATATATATGTGTGGGTATCTAAATCATGGCTATATTTTGGTAATAGATAAATTAGGATTTACATAGTACAGACTAACTTCATATTAAGGGGGCAAATTGTCATAATACAGGTATGGGACCTCTTATCCAGAATGCTTGGGACCTGCGGTTTTCCGGCTAATGGATCTTTCTGTAATTTGGATCTTCATGCCTTCAGTCTATGAGAAAATCACATAAACATGAAATAAACTCAATAGGCTGGTTTTGCCTCCAATAAGGATTATGTTTATCATAGTTTAGATCAAGTACAAGGTACTGTTTTATTATAACAGAGAAAAAGGATTTTTTTTTTTAAATTTGGATTATTTGGATAAAATGAAGACAATGGAAAAAGCCTTTCTATAATTCGGAGCTTTCTGGATAACAGGTACAATACCTGTATTGGCAAGGGAACTAGTCTAACGCCTTCTGGGCGGTGATTTACCTCATATGAGAGAATATTATAATATTTCCCTTTATTTCTTGCGGTGGAACTACTGCAGATACAGACTGAGATGTTTCTCCTTTTACTATCTAGTCTGAAATCAAAAATGTATTTCTTAGTTTGAATTCTGAATTCTGCTGTTTTGAGTGCCTTCTAGTTCCCTATCAATGTGATGATTTATTGAATTTTTACAGTAGACGAAAAGGAATTAAGGGACTTGTCAAAGTAAGAAAAAGTATAGGAAGGTTATTTGGGTAATCATGTGGTTATCAGATGACACCGTCAGGAAAACAGAAGCTATATAATTTATAATTATTATAATATATTTATACAGTTTAGACTAACTTTATACTGGACTACAACATAGCATTATGATGTCATTTGATGTGATGTCATAATGACATTGCTATGGTAACCAGTTTAAGCTCTACTGGTGGAAACCGGTTTTCTTCATTCTCTAGTGACCAGCGATAGATACAGACATAGACTTCTCTCTGCTCTGTATCTACTCTGCAATCAAGAGTTTTTTTATTTATTCTTTTTATTCCTGCTTTTCTCCATCTTCGGGTGAGTGCTGCTGCTCTAGCTGCATTGTCCATTCTTACACTTGTTTTCAAAATATTTAAAAGAATTTATGGACTTATCAAAGTAAGAAAAAGTATAGGAAGGTTATTTGGGTAATCATGTGGTTATTAGATGACACCGTCATGAAAACAGAAGCTATATCATTTATAATTATTATAATATATTTATACAGTTTAGACTAACTTTATACTGGACTACAACATAGCATTATGATATCATTTGATGTGATGTCATAATGACATTGCTATGGTAACCAGTTTCAGGCCTACTGGTCAAAACCGGTTTCCTTCATTCTCTAGTGACCAGCGATAGGTACAGACATAGACTTCTCTCTGCTCTGTATCTACTCTGCAATCAAGAGGTTTTTTTATTCCTTTTATTCCTGCTTTTCTCCATCTTCGGGTGAGTGCTGCTTCTCTAGCTGCATTATCCATTCATACAATTTAGGGCATTGTAAAAGTAAGAAAATGTGTAAGAAATAGAATGGTGCTTATATGTGTTTGATAGCATCCAAATGTTTGAGAAATTATATATGAGTTTGAGTACCTAAGCATTTCCATATAAGGACATCTAAACACCTCTGTTACCAAATTATAGCCTATTTTGGTAACAGAGGTGTTTAGATGTCCTTATATGGGCATTTTGTATATTTACATCCCAGGTCATATGAAGGTATACTGGGTATTAGATAAGCTGACACAATCAGGAAAGTAGACTAACTTCATATTAGGGGGATATTGTCATAATATTGGGAAATAGTTTAGCTCTCCTGTGTGGTCATTTTCCTTTATTTCTGGGGGGGGGGACTTGACGCAGACTGAGATTTTTCTCCTTTTACTATCAGGTCTGCAATCAAGAATTTATTTCTTAGCTTGAATTCTTTTTGTTTTTTGCTGTTTCGGGCGACTGCTAGTTCACTATCAATGTGACCATTTGTTGAATTTTTACAGTAGATTGAAAGGAATATAGGAACTTGTCAAAGTAAGAAAAAGTGTAGGAAAGTTGTTGGGGTAATCATGCGGTTATTAGATGACACAGACAGGGAAGCATAATATATAATCATTTTTGCAGTATACTGAAAGGAATTTAGCACAAAAGCACAAATGTAAAATGTACAGTATAAGAAATAGAATGATGTTTGTGTAATTGTATGGTGTATATGATCTTTTTAAAGTTAGACAGGTGTGTACATTTCTGAGTTTGCATGAGTAATTATGAATATGGATCTGGTATGAAACTGGGTTTTCATGACTCTACAATTGGTAAATCAGCCTCCATGAGAAAAATAATCGTGTTGTACTTGCTTTCTGTTGCATGAACATATTCAAAGGGGTGGTTCACTTTTAAGTATATTTTTAGTATGTTATAGAATGGCTAATCCTAAGCAACTTTCAATTGGTCTTAATTTGTTCTTTTTCTATAGTTTTTTGCATTATTTGTCTTGACTCTTTACAATTTTCAAATAAGGGTCACTGACCCCCCATCTAAAAAAACAAATGCCCTTTAAGGCTACAAATGTATTGTATTTCTACTCGTCTTTCTATTCAGGCCTTCTCCTGTTCATATACCAGTCTCTTGTACAAATCAATGCATGGTTGCTAGGGTAATTTGGACCCTAGCAACCAGATCGGTAAAATTGCAAACTGGAGAGCTGCTGAATAAAATGCTAAATAACTTAAAAAACCGAAAATAATAAAAAAAGTAAAACCAACTTCAAATCATCTCAGAATATCAATCTTAACATCATACTAAAAGTTAAAAGTAAACAACCCCTTTGAGGAAAAGTATATATAGTATGTATGTATATATAGTAGTGATGTGTGGGCTGACCCAATACCCGTGGGACCCGCGGGTCAGGCGGGTGTGAGTCGACCTCACACTCTTCTTCATGGGAGGCGGGTGAAGGTTGAGCTCTTCTCATGTTCTCCCCGCCTGCCACCGTCAAATGCTGGCTTCCGACTTCCGGGTTCCTTTTTTTTTTATAGATGCTACACTCGCACACCCCGCCCCTTTTGTGACTTCATCAGCGGTGCGGGTCTATAAAAGCAACCCGGAAGTCAGATGCGGGCGTGGGCTAAGGGAGGGTGTGTTAGGTTTGGGTGCGGGTGGGGAAATCCCGACCCGCACATCACTAATAAAAAGTGGTAAGCAATAATATAATATAGTAGAACTGTATATGACTGACCCCTATAATCATGTCTTGTTCTTTTCCCACAGACTGTAACTGTAACATCTGATACATTCGATTTGGAGAAAGCCAAGGATGTATAGGGTAAGTGCCAGTGTTTGGGAGTGATACAATGCTAAGCCAATTAATGGGTAGGGCAATAATCCACTACTACAGGTTTCTCAGTCAGGGCTGGTTTTAGCTTGAGCACATAGGATATTTTCCATTAACCATGGGCCCTAGCATTACAGAGTATTCCATAGATATGGAGCGGCTACCTCTTCATTCTGCAGTCACGATCAGAGATGGGGTGTTGTACTGTGTCTAGGTTGGCAATGGACAAAAATATAGTCCTGATAATAACAGTATATTTTAGTTTATAATGACTAAGAAAGCTAAAACCATGTTGATATTAGTTGTTGGGCTATTATGTTTCATAGCATTTATCTTGAATTCTGAATAATAGATTCCACATCTGTACCATAAATATTATGAAGGTCTATAATTTTCTTTTTTGTGCCTTTGCAGAAACCTGAAAAACCACAATCAAAACTATCGACTTCACTTATAAAACCGAAAGATCCTAAACGTGATGGTAAGTAGGCAAGCAGCAGCACTCACGAGACTTTACAAAAGATACTCATTTTTGCCCCATATTAATTTCTGCTATTTATTTATACAGAACCGGTGTCCATAATTATGTACTCTTTTTTTTTGTTCTTAAATTATCTTTACAGCTTACAATTTCTCATAATAATGCCAGATAACTCCAATACATCTAGGAACAGCCATCCATAATTCTTCTGCCATTGTTATCTCAAGTGTCCTGCTAAAATTAGGATAATAATAACATTATGCGAGTTATTTATCAACATCTCAGTTGGGGATGCACTGAATCCAGGGTTCGGTTCTGCCATTTTCAGCAGGTTTCAGATTCGGCCAAATCCAAGTACCCGAATCGAAATCAAATAAATCACGTGACATATTGTCACCAAAGCCGGGCCAAGCCGGGCAGGCGCCCTAGGCAGCCTGCCCGGTTGCTGCGCCATCTGGGTGCACGCATGCGCGCGAGCTAGGCGATTGTGTGCATGCGCTAAAAGACGCTCATGCGCGAATAGTCGCTCGGCAGAGAAGGGACCTGACTGGGGTAGAAGTAAGTACGTGCCTGGCGCCCCTCCACCTTTGCACCCTAGGCACGTGCCTACTCTGCCTACCCATAGTTCCGGCCCTGATCGTCACACAAACAAGGATGTAAAACATTTTTTAACTACACGCTGAGCATGTGGTTCTCTTTCCCCTTCTTTACGTACATTGCATATGCAAATGTAGAGTTTGGATTCACAAAGGATTCAGCCGAACACTAAAATAGTGGATTTGGTGCATCCCTAATTTGAATTCATATTTTGGCCACAATTCAAATTTTTTGGCATAAAAACTCGCAAATACAGTTATATTTTTGAAAACTCGAATGTATCATATTTAAGCACAAAAAAATTAAATCATGAATTAAAAACTTTCTAGTTAATGTAGAAGTCAATGGAAGTTGTCCTAGGCAAAATTCAAGCAATTATTTCATTTAAAATTTTGGAGGTTTTTTTTTGAGCTTGTAAACTCACAACTTTGAGGCATTCGAGTTGTTTTATCACAATTGTATTCAATCGAGTTTCTGATATTTAGATTGTGCATGCTCTTAAAATATTTGCACAAATAAACCCTTGCATTTTATGAATTGTGTGTCAGTTGTGGTACAAAATTTCATAATTAGGATGGTCATTAGTTGTGTCTATTGACACCACATTCAAGCTAAAGCCTTGAGTTACTGCCAGGCCCAGGCTGAGGGTAATTCCAGGGATCCATAGTTTCTATAGGTGCAATTGCACACAATTCATCAGCATAACCTGTATAGGTGCATTTGCAATTACTGTAGGTTGCATATATGAACTTTGTGATTAGCAACAATGAATGCTTAATTTAGATGCAATTCTAGTGCTTTGCACTTTATCTAGAAAAAAGGCATTGGTGGAATCCTATTGGACTCATTTAGCTGGGACTATACCCAGAGATAAGTACAGGGAAAATACCCAACTCACTAGTTACCCTCTATCTGTTAGCAGCAGTATATGTTTGCTCCTGTATGATTTCATAGATGAAAAAATGTAAGAGTTTGAAAGTTTGGATTCTGTTGACCATTTATTTTGTCCTTGCACAGCTTTCATTTACGAGGCCTTTGTAAAGAAAACCGCCCAAGACACAACGAAGACCATGGAAGTTGCAAGAAGAACCAGGGACTTAGTAGACACAGCCATAAAGGTCAGTTTCACAATACCTGTACTAGGAATTAGTGTTTTATTATTCATTTAACCCTTTCCCTGCCAGTAAAAGGCTGATTTGCTCAAATAATAGTTAATTTAGCAAAACTCTAAAGGTATACTGTCATGGGGAAAAAAATGAATCAGTTAATAGTGCTGCTCCAGCAGAATTCTGCACTGAAATCCATTTTTCAAAAGAGCAAACAGATTTTTTTATATTCAATTTTGAAATCTGACATGGGGCTAGACATATTGTCAATTTCCCAGCTGCCCCAAGTCATGTGACTTGTGCTATAATAAACTTCAATCACTCTTTACTGCTGTACTGCAAGTTGGAGTGATATCACCCCTCCCTTTTTCCCCCCAGCAGCCAAACAAAAGAACAATGGGAAGGTAACCAGATAACAGCTCCCTAACACAAGATAACAGCTGCCTGGTAGATCTAAGAACAACACTCAATAGTAAAAACCCATGTCCCACTGAGACACATTCAGTTACATTGAGAAGGAAAAACAGCAGCCTGCCAGAAAGCATTTCTCTCCTTAAGTGCAGGCACAAGTCACATGACCAGGGGCAGCTGGGAAATTGACAAAATGTCTAGCCCCATGTCAGATTTCAAAATTGAATATAAAAAAACCTGGTTGCTCTTATGAGAAATGGATTTCAGTGCAGAATTCTGCTGGAGTAGCACTATTAACTGATGCGTTTTGAAAAAAACATGTTTTACGATGACAAGATCCCTTTAAATTCTGAAATGTAGGTGCTACATCGTTGGGTGCCTGACACTTTGCTCGCTGACATCAAATACAACTAGTGCCATAATTGTCTAGATTTTTCAATGTATGAACAGAATTCCCCAGTCATATGTTGCTGCACTAGCAGGGGATGCAATATATGAAATTTTATATTTACTTCTTCACATCAAAAATGTCATTGTGTAGTCTTTTGTTGGGCAGTCTTTATTAATGCATGTGTTTCTTCAAACTCACAGGACAAGAAGATATTCAGTATTTCCGGCTGTTATCCTGTTCTGCGGAAATGCCTGCGGAATAGAGGATGGGTGGAAAAGACAGTTATAAGAAAAGGTATGGCTGCTTAAAGGGATGCAATGGGTAAATATGGCGGTGCAGCATAAAACACATATAAATCTCTATATGCTAGTGATGTGGGGGTCGACAAAACGTCAACCTGCAACCACCCCTAACCCGCCCCTAGACCCGCCCCTAAACCCTAACCCAGTGTGGCTTGACTTTTATAGGCTGCACCCAATCCGCCCTACTCTGACATCATGGAAGGGGCGGGCATGGATGCACAAGTCTATATAAAGCACTGAATGAAGGTGGAAGCGGGGCATTGTAAATTTGCAAATATTGTGTAGGAGTCAGCCCAAACCCAACCCGTGGGCTTCGTGCCATCCCACACATCACTACTAGATGCTATTACATGCAGTTCTCTTTAAAGTGAATGCTTTCTTTAAAATCAAAGTCTCTGACCCTGTTCACTGCCTCATCTTTATGTTTTTATGATGTTTCGAAGTGTATGTAGCACCTAGAGACCTATAGCCAAGATACAGTATAATATTAATATTCCAGAAATATGGAGTTCTATGATAAACTTTTTACAAGTCCCAATGTTACTGGAGCTTAAGCTGAAGGGCTTCCCCCCAGAGAGGTGCCCAATTTAAGGGGCAGGTTTATCAACATTTAAATTTGATTCTTTTTTACCATGATTCATTTTTACCATGAAAATTGTGACATTTAAGCTTCCAGATCTTGAATATTCAAGATTCATGAAGCGCATGAAGTCATAATTCAATTGAATTTTGAGTTTTTGAGATTAATTTAAAAAAATCTCATTGAATTGGAGGGTGGCATGTGATTTCACCGTATCAGAGCGATTTTTCACTTTTTTGACCAACCAAATATTTTTGAATGTCAAGATTCTTGACTCTTTGATATACAGTGGGGGACATTTATCAACACTGGGCAAATTTGCCCATGGGCAGTAACTTATGGCAACCAATCAAATTGCTGCATTCATTGTTCTACTTGCAGCTGGCTTCAAAAAGCTAATCACTGATTGGTTGCTATAGGTAACTGCCCATGGGCAAATTTGCCCAGTGTTGATAAATGAGCCCCAGTGTCTCTTAGGGGCATATTTACTAAGCTCGAGTGAATAATTCGAATGAAAAAAATATTCGGATTTCGAAGTCATTTTTTGGGTACTTCGACCATCGAATTAGTCAATGAATGATTTGAATGATTTGAAGTAAAAATCGTTCGACTATTCGACCATTCGATAATCGAAGTACTGTCTCTTTAAAAAATACTTTGACTTCATACTTCACCACTTTAAACCTACCGAGGTGCAATGTTAGCCTATGGGGACCTTCCCCAGCACTTTTCTAAGTTTTTTTTTTGATTGAATAAAAATCGTTTGTTTGATCGATTGAAATCGTTCGATTCGAACGACTCCAATCATTCACTCCATCACTCCAAACATGCGCTAAATCATTCGATATTCGTATTCGCAGGATCTTTACTTCGAGGGTCGAATTCGAGGGTTTTTTAACCCTTGAAATTTGACTCTTGATAAATCTGCCCCTTCGTGTAAAATTAGAACTCTCCATGATAAAATTCCATCTTTCTCAATTCATTCCTATGGGATTTTTAGAGGTGTGTTTGTCAATAGGGAAAAGTTAATAGTTCATAGATGAGATTTTCTATTTTATTTTGATATGTTCTTACTGAATTTTAGGAATATTATGTAAATGGAATCTTTGTTTTTGCTTTTCAGCTGCTGATGCCAACCAATTGGTGGATTCAGATGGAAACATGAAATTTATGGTAAACCCAACTCTTTTGCTTATTTGAGGTTACTCTAGTAATGGAACCTTGTAATTATATAACTTTCCTTTAAAGCTAATTATATCCAGTTTATTAATACAGCTGGTCATTCATATAGAGTAAAATATGGGGGGGGTTAGCATACAGTGTGTACAGGATATTACTTCTAAGAGGGCTATTTTATCTCTTTTAGTATGAGTTCATATGTGTGTAACACAGGGATTCTTTATCTATGGGTCAAGACCCCAAAAAAAGTTAAATCAAAGAGTGAAAGTCCACTGGGAAGTCCTTTACAAAAGGACAATTGCATTAGAATATATCTTATAGTTCCAGATTTAGTGAAATAAGTGAGTATTGATCATAAATATGTGTGTTTCTCTTCTGTAGGCAAAGCTTCTCTTCGCTGTAGATCCCAACTTCCACTGGTTCCCAAGGTCTGATGCAATAAAATACGATTCACTTGGAGAGGATCAAATTGTAAACCAGTTTCAAAACGCTAAATGCTTCACAACTAAGGTGAGCCCCTTGTACATATCTCTCTCTCTCTCTCTCTCTCTCTCTCTCTCTCTCTCTCTCTCTCTCTCTCTCTCTCTCTCTCTCTCTCTCTCTCTCTCTCTCTCTCTCTCTCTCTCTATATATATATGAAACCATTCTGTTTCTTTGTATATAAAATAGTATTGCACTCTCATCAAACGGCTACTATACATTTAACCTTAAAAGGGAAGTTCACATTTATGTTAACTTTTAGTATGTTATAGGATGGCCAGGTCTAAGTAACTTTTCAATTCTTATTCATTATTTATTTTCTTATAGTTTTTGAATTATTTGCCTACTTCATTAAATGGGTTCACTAACCCCATCTAAAAACAAATGCGCTGTAAGGCTACAAATATATTGTTACTGCTCATTTTTATTACCCATTTTTCTATTCAGGCCTCTCCTATTCATATTCCAGTCTCTCATTTAAATCAACGCCTGGTTGCTAGGGTCATTTGGACCCTAGCAACCATGTTGCTGACACTGCAAACTGGAAAGCTGCTGAATAAAAAGCTAAATAACTCAAAAACCACAAATAATTAAAAAAAGAACACCAATTGCAAATTGACATCATACTAAAAGTAAATTAAAGGTGAACAACCCTTTTAACCATAGTCTTATTCCCACATCCCTTAAATGCCGATTTAATCTCATGTTCATACAGATTCATAGTACATCTCCATTTTCATAAATATTTCGTTCACATCTCCAAAGCTGTATAGTTTATGATTTCACTAACTCTTTGTCTTTCTGCTAGGCTGGGTTGTGCACCCTTTTGAGCAATATGCGTTGGTTTGCTGATGTCGATCCATACTCTTTCGTCCCACGATGCTACAGACTGAGGCAGAAAGATGAACAATTAGAATTTATCGGTAAGAGCACTGATATCTTTGACTTTTGCTAAGCCCTTCTTATTTTAATATAGGGAAGTGGCAGTCATTATTTTATCTTTCTGCAGTAATTATGTTTCAGCATTCATAAAACTGAATGAAAATAGTTTTTTTTCTGAACTTCAGCCCTATGGCAGTTCTTTCTGATCTCAATTTATAATAGACTATCCTTTCGTTCCTTTAGATGACTTTATTCAGACAGCTGCCCGTGGCATTTTAAAGTGGGTGGCAGATTCCAACATTCCAGCTTATCCATTTGATAAACCCAAACCTGGACAGAAACAGTGGATATTAAGACGTGATGAGTGCTTAGGTGAGTGAACATCATCGATCATTTATGAACTGGTGTCTGTACCTGTGTATGCTATGGAAGGTTCTGTAAATTTCGTTGGCTATGTTTATTGCACTTCAATACAGCACATGTTCCTATCAACATGACCCTTATCCCTATAGAGTAGTGTCTCTACAACCTGAGTCTTGCTCTAGATAGTCAATATCACAGATATTAAAGGTATACTGTCATGGGAAAACATGTTTTTTTCAAAACCAGTTAATAGTGCTGCTCCAGCAGAATTCTGCACTGACATCCATTTTGACAAACAGATTTTTTTATATTCAATTTTGAAATCTGACATGGGCTAGCCATATTGTCCGTTTCCCAGCTGCCCCCAATTATGTGACTTGTGCTCTAATAAACTTTTTACTGCTGTACTGCAAGTTGGAGTGATATCACCCCCCCCCCAGCAGCCTAACAAAAGAACAATGGGAAGGTAACCAGATAGCAGCTCCCTAACACAAGATAACAGCTGCCTGGTAGATCTAAGAACAACACTCAATAGTAAAAGCCAAGTCCCACTGAGACATATTCAGTTACATTACGTAGGAGAAATAACAGCCTGCCAGAAAGTAGTTCCATCCTAAAGTGCAGGCACAAGTCACATGACTGGGGCAGCTGGGAAACTGACAATATGTCTAGCCCCATGTCAGATT
The DNA here is from genome assembly GCF_017654675.1 of Xenopus laevis. Lineage (NCBI taxonomy): Eukaryota > Metazoa > Chordata > Amphibia > Anura > Pipidae > Xenopus > Xenopus laevis. The sequence continues at coordinate 121,123,300 of NC_054377.1, read as the reverse complement.
TCAAAATTGAATATAAAAAAATCTGTTTGATCATTTGAGAATTGGATTTCAGTGCAGAAATCTGCTGGAGTACCACCATTAACAGATGCTTTTTGGAAAAAAAACATGTTTCCCCATGACAGTATGCCTTTAACTTTTACAAGGCAAAGAATTATTGGAAATTGTATTTCTTTGCCAATGTATAAAAATACATTATATTTGCTCAAGAAGGCTGTAAAAACCTATGAAATGCTTAATAGATATCAAGGGGACAATAGTCTCTATCCAATTATTTTGACCAGTTACTCCTCACTGAGTTTAAAGACTTCAGCATTCTATACGAGAAAGAAAAAAATTGTTGGTTCATTCTGTAATCCTTGGTTACCTCCCTTTAATCAGGCCCTTGCTATATTCATGTGTTGTGGGTTTGTAAAGACATACATGGGACGATTTCCTATGTTCTTTGACCAATCAGCTCACAGACCAAATAGACGAGGGGTCACACATAATATGGCTGCCTTTCTGTTGTTCTGATCATTCACTTGCATGAAATCTTCTGCACTCTCTCATCTTCATGACATCATGGTGAATAGGTAGATTACATGTTCAACCCCCTCAATTCCTGAATTGAATAATAATCAGTAGTGATGGGTGAATTCGCTAAACGGCGCTGGCGAAAATGCGCCGCTGGCGAAAATGATGCCTGTGTCCATTTTTTTTGATGAAGGCAAACTTTTGCAGCCATTTCACGAATTTATTCGCCGGTGGCGAATAACGTAAATTCGCAGCGAATTCCCGCCTGCTGAATAAATTCGCCCATCACTAATAACCAGTAGTACATGGATATCAGTCAGGATCTGCAGGCCATCGTACAAAAAATAATCATTATTATCTATGATTTAATCTGTGCATGTATGTTCACCTTAAAAAATGCAAATCTGTTTTATTCAGCCAACTTTAATAATCATTTTTTTTCTTGTTTTGTTTTAGCTTCAAAATCTGGAAAGACCACTCAAAAACAAAGTCTCAAATCTGACGTTATTCTGAAAGCCATTAACATTTGTGAGACATATCTGGACAAATTGGAACACAAGGATGTAGACCAAGAACAGCCTAACTCCAAGCCACCAGAGTTCTGGAAAGAATTCTTGTGTGACTATTATCGTGTTATACAGTAAGTTATGTCACATAGAACAAAATGCATAGGGTGAAAGGGACTGTTTCTAGTGTGTTTGGCTTTAAAGGATATATTAGATAATTCTGCCATTAGATGAATGTGCTGCTCCAGTATATACAGTATATTGTATCCGAGTATCTGAATACATATCCTGTTTTATTTCACATTATTTTCCTGTCTGTATAAGCAGAACATAGCTGGAAAATATTCCCTATGTAAAAACAGAATATATTTTCCTCTTACGAGGATATTTATATAAATGATATATATGTAGCAATCACACTGTAACAATTGCCTATGTAAATAAAGCATCACTAGGGGGTAAATTTATCAAAGAGTGAAGTTCCGCCACTAGAGTGAAATTCCGCAGCTCTCAATTCATTTCTATGCGATTTTGAAAGGCGTATTTATCAATGGGTGAAAGTGAAAGTTCACCCTTTGATAAATACGCCTATAAAAATCCCATAGAAATGAATGGGGAGTGGCGGAATTTCACTCTAGTGGCAGAACTTCACTATTAACTTCACTCTTTGATAAATATACCCCTCAACCTTGAAAATGCAGCTATTTCCATTATCATACCTATTCATATATGTGGTATGATAATGGAACAGTAATTTGTTATTAATCAACCTTTACTTTGTCTTTTTGTAGTCATGGTGCGACCATAGAGAATGCTACACTCTATGCTACTCGCTGCCGGTGTCTTTTACAAATCCTCGAGGCAGTGTGCCCTCAGATTGATGTTGAAGGGGAAAGGAATATCTGGATTATAAAGCCAGGAGCAAAATCCCAAGGAAGAGGTAAGGACCTTGCCCGATGTGTCTTATGATGTCTCTGTTCTATTGAGCTATAGCCGCTGTTGTTCTGACTGTACACATTTTTACAGGTATAATATGCAAGAACAATTTGGAAGACATATTGTCGCTTCTGGACAAAGATCCATTGATTCCCAGCGATGATGTCTGCGTAATACAGAAATACATAGAGAGGCCACTCTTAATATATGGAACAAAATTCGATGTTCGTCAGTGGTTCATGGTAACGGATTGGAACCCTCTGACCATTTGGTTCTACAAGAGGTGTTATCTACGCTTTTCATCTCAACCTTTCACACTTGAGAATCTAAGCAGGTTAGTAGAGGAATATGTGAGCACTTGCTTCTGCTAGATGTAATTCTGCTTTTTATGTGCTGAGCTGATCTGGGAGTTGTATGTTGGGTGTATTATTTCTTTTCTCAAGAAAGTAAAAAGGACATATAGGGGTCATTTATTATGTAAAGTGCAAAAAACTGAAGCAATCCAGGGGGGTTACACATAGGTGCACTCCTTCCCAGGCATAACATAGTAACATAGTAAGTTAGGTTGAAAAAAGATACATGTCCATCAAGTTCAACCTTTTAACTTTTTTTAACCTGCCTAACTGCCAGTTGTACTTATTGTCCATTGTATATTTATCTGGCGGAAGGTGCAGTTCCTATAAGTTTATATAAATTTATGGAGTGCAGTTCTTATAAGTTTATATAAACTTATAGGAACTGCACTCCATAAATTTATATAAACTTATAGTAACTGCACTTCATAAATTTATATAAACTGTGCAGTTTATATAAGGTGCCAGACCCAAAAGAGCAGTATGCTAAGAGGCATGCTTTTGAGCACTTCTGTTCAGGGTTTAATTAAATGACCCCTTATATATTTTTGTCATGGTCATAGTCAATAGGTACCACTGGAACATATTGATCATCTCAAAAAATATCAAGCCCTTTTCACTTTTTGCTTGATTTTTTTTTTTAAATGTGGCTTTAGAAGGATACTGCCAATTGTAGTTCCATAGCAGGCCAAGCATTCCTGATTTATCTGAAAATTTATAGGTATTGACAACCATTCTTTAGATTGTAAGCTGGGCCCTCCAATTGTATTCTTAATATGGATGCATAGGTTGTTGTGCTGTGTTAATTGCTGGCACTAGATAATGATGGTGATGATGGTGAACCTTAAACTTCAGTGGGAAAACACTTTGGTCTGTATAATATTAAACTATAAGCATATTAATGCTTACAATTATGTTATGTTTTTGCAGATCCGTGCACCTATGTAACAATGCCGTACAGAAGCATTGTAAGAACTCCCCGAAGCGTCATCCTAATCTTCCTGCAGAAAACATGTGGTATGACTTTCAGTTCAAAGAGTATCTGCAGATGACAGGAGCAGATGATGCATGGGAGGAGGTGATATTGCCTGGCATGAAGGAAATAATTATCAATACAATGAAGAGTGCCCAGGATACAGTAGTGCACAGGAAAAACACATTTCATCTATACGGTGCAGATTTTATGTTTGGTGAAAATTTCCAGCCGTGGCTGATAGAAATCAATGCCAGCCCTGCACTGTCAAAATCAACTTCTGTAAGCAGCAAGCTCAGCGCCCAGGTTCAAGAAGACATCCTACGTGTTGTTCTTGACCGAAAGGAAGACAGCAGGTGTGATGTGGGCGACTTTGAACTTCTATATCAACAGGTATGTAAATAATAATCAATATTTGCCTTTATACTGATTAATGGTTAAATGAAACACATTTACACATACTAAACTGTGACTGATTAGGCAACCAACAAACACAGGTTAGGTTGTGCAAAGTACTTTGCAATGCTAGAGGAGGAGGTTTTTTGTGTAGGGTTTTCTAAACACACTGCTTTGGCTGGACACTATGGGGCAGATTCATTAAGGGTCGAATTTCGAAGTTAAAAATACTTCGAAATTCGACCCTCGAATTGAAATCCTTCGACTTCGAATATCGAAGTCGAAGGATTTAGCGCTAATCCTGCGATCGATCGATCGAAGGATTTTTCGTTCGATCGAACGATTAAATCCTTCGAATCGAACGATTCGAACGATTTTAATCCAACGATCGAAGGAAAATCCTTCGATCAAAAAAAGGTTAGCAAACCTATGGGGACCTTCCCCATAGGCTAACATTGACTTCGGTAGGTTTTACCTGCCGAAGTAGGTGGTCGAAGTTTTTTTTAAAGGGAAAGTACTTCGCCTATCGAATGGTCGAATAGTCGAACGATTTTTACTTCGATTCGTTCGATTTCGTTCGTATTCGAACGAATTTAACCAATTCGATGGTCGAAGTACCAAAAAAATACTTCGAAATTCGAATTTTTTTCATTCGAATCCTTCACTCAAGTTTCAGCAAAAGATCTCAGGAAGATACATTCCAGAGTTATTGGGTCTCGGACCACTGAGCCTTTAACATTGTGGGATTTTTTAGAACAAGGATAGTTATATAGCATAAAAAGTACTGCTGTTCTAACTATTTTACCACGTTTTATTTTAGCCTGCAATTAAAATTTCAAAAATTTCAAAAGAAAAAATGCTAGTAAAAGGAGATGCCATTAAAAAACCGCGCCTGCTAGAGAAGCGATATACTCCAAGTGTCATCCAACATGACTGCCAGAGTTCCAGCAAGCTAGATGACTCAGTTGCCTATAAAGGAATGAAAATAAAGTTGGAAGTTCCTAGTACTTCTAAGAAGATAGATATACTTCCTAGGAAGATAGTATTAGACGACATCAAGGGAGGAGCCAAATCCGTAAAAGCAAAGGATATTGTAGTACCAAAGAAAGTAGATTATAGTTTGCCAAAGCTTCCCAACCTAGATTATAAGCAACCAAAGCCACCCAGACAGCTGCGAGATCCTAGCAAAGAAAGACTCAACCTCCATCCAATAACCAAGCGTACTTTAGAAAAGCATCTCACAGCGAAAGATACCGTGAGGAAACTGGATCCAGAAAAACCTAAAACTCTGCCCTGTTTATTCTGCAAGGGGCTGACATGTACTTGCCGCAAACCCTTAAAGAAAATTTGAAGCAACTATTTTGGAAGATAATAAAATGAGACAGATATTTTTGTATATTATATATTTTTATATTAATACAGATATTTTTGTATATTATATATTTTTATATTAATACAGTTTCTAAAAAATAAATTCAGATTTTAGTTTTTCTTTATCAAATATTTGTCAAAGTCACAGCCATTTTAGGAAATAGTAGTCAAATAACAGTCACAGGTGTCATTTAAGATACAGTTTACATTAAGATACGGTGTAAAGGTTGTCAGGTGCAGAGGCGCCCTAGCAACTAGCTGACCAGCTCGCCCACCTCCTTTCCTGACGCTAGCACACATGCGCTGTGACGCTGCTCGCTCATTTATGCAATGGTAGATGAGCGCGCAAGCTGAGGTGTGTCCGGTCTAGGGGCAGGCAGAAGAGGTAGCTGCCCAGCGCCCTTCAATCTTTGCACCCTAGGCAGCTAGGGAAAGATATAGAAATGCTGTATATTGCAAATTAAATCCCTAAAGCAGATATGCTAGCATTTTTCTATATTAATATCTGTTTCAGTAGCTACAGAAAAGCTTTCAAACCATAGTCATATGGAATTTACTTCAGGCATTGCTGGTCAGGGAGGTATAAAAAGGAGGTGTTATATTGGTTACCTTTGAGCGGGTCTGGACTGAGAATTAAAATAGGCCCTGGCATTTCAGGTACACAGAGGCCCAATCAGCCCACACAGAGTCCCAAACTGTCCCCACCAGCCCATTAATTACTGACTTTCTATGGCACCTTATAGCAGCCCCTCTGGCATTTGTCAGAACGCTCAGATTGCCAGTCTGGGCCTGCCTTTGAGCAGTGGTGTAATTAAACCTTTCTGATCCCCAGCAAATAATTTCAGGGCCTTTCCTTTCGTGCAGTTACAGGGGCTACTCCCTACTACAGGTACTACATCACTGCCTTTGCGATTGATAGAACTATAGGGGACCAACATAAAAAGAATACATAGAATTACTTATATTTTATTACTAGATATTTTATTAGCTTATAAAAATATGTCACACAGTGGCCGGCCAACCTACCATAATATAAATTTTAATGTAATTAAAGCAGAAGGAAAGGCTGTGTTTACTTAGGGGTGCCAAAAGTTAGACACCCCCAATGATTGTATTTACTTAACTGAAACCCCAGGCCGATGCTCCTATTGGCAGAAAACTGCACCAGTCCGGGGGTTCTTCCAGCGGTCGCTTCCTTTTTCCTTTTTCCTTGTACGGGTGCACATGCTCAGTAGCGCAAAAAGCCCAACTTTAACGAAAAATTTGGCTATTTCATCTACTGCACACGAGTCTGCCCTGGGAAGCCGATCTCTCCTTGGTGCTCACTGGAAGAACCCGGTCCAGTGCAGTTTTCTGCTAAAAGGAGCACCGGCCCGGGGTTTCAGGTAAGTCAATACAATCACTTGGGGGTGCCTAACTTTTGGCATCACCACATATGAACTACAAACCAATTTGTAGCAAGTAGGGATGTAGCGAACCGCCGCCGATGTGTTCGCGAACGCCGTTCGCGAACACCGGCATAATTTGCGAACTGTTCGCGAACTGTTCGCGAACTTCGATCATCCGAAAATCGTTCGATTCGAACGATCGAAGGATTTTAATCGTTCGATCGAACGATTTTCGTTCGAATCGAACGAAAATCGTTCGATTTTAGCGATCGAATGGTCGAATGGGCGACCGATTTTGACGCGAACCCCTTATTGGCGAACGTCGCGCGACGTTCGCGAACTTGCGGCGGACGCGAACAGTCGAAGTTCGCGCGAACTAGTTCGCCGGCGAACAGTTCGCTACATCCCTAGTAGCAAGGTGGATTACAGCTACAAATGAAGAGATGCAAATTGATTGCAGCAAGAAATAAACTGCCTTCATTCAAAATTAGTAAAAACTTGTCAAATCCCACAGGAAAACATATATTTAATAGAAATCTGTATAAAACAAACTGTGAAACAACTGTCATATACTCACAGTATTATTTACATGAAGCAGGGTTTTACATATGAGCTGTTTTATGCAATATATTTTTATCGAGACCTACATTGTTCAGGGGGTATAGTTTTCCTTTAAAAATAATCTTCTATACGAAGCACTTCGATAGTCTTCCTCTACAGCAACACGCCCTTACACTAATAGATTAAAAGCTCTTTGGGGCAGGGACCTCTTCTCAACCGTGTACTGAAACACATAAGCACTTTAGCATAGATGTAGCTATTTTTAATGTATAATATACAGCATTATATCTGATTGTGTTTATGCCTTGTAAAGCATTGTGTACATTTGTGGTGCTATATAAATAAGTACAAGTATAGGATCAATTATGCAGAAAACAGTTATCCAGAAAGTTAAGAACTAGGGGAAGGCCATCTCCCATGGCTAGATTTTATCCAAATAATCCAAATATTTAAAAAAATCCTTTTTCTCTTTAATAAACAGTAGCATGTACTTGATCCAAACTAAAAAATAATTAATCATTTTTGGAAGGAAAACCAGCCTATTGGGTTTATTTAAGGTTTACATGATTTTCTAGTAAACTTAAGGTATGAAGATCCAAATTACGGAAAGAGCCCTTATCCGGAAAACCCCTGTACATACATACATACACATACATACCAATGCTTCTATATATCTATAACCTTTTTGGTTAGGAATTAAGGGGGGGGGGCAGAAGGCCAGTTAGGGGAACCCCTGGAACTATAACAGGGTGATGGTACTGTATCCCTGATTTAATGCATCATATATTTCTGTAGAAATACATTTACAGACTATACACAAAAGAGAAATAGTGTTACCCATGACCAGATTTTTGCTGAGCTGATGCATTTTGCAGAAGCACAAAAAATCCTGCACCAGTTTCTCATCTGCTGCATTAGGCTACATCGTGCATCACTAGAAGAGAACGTGAAAAACTGTAAGATCCCGTTGCGGATCCATTGGATCAGACAAGATGCCAAAAAATGTAACTCTTTCAGATAAAAATACATTACACTGACCAGTTAATTCCATACATTATAACGTTTCTACTTATTGTCAAACAATAATCCTCCAAAATATTTGACGTGTATGTTGTTATTCAGAGGACTCATGCTAAGCCTTTGATGGTATTAGCCCTGTGATCACAATCTGCTGAGTTACTTTTAGTTCTGGAGATGCCCCTCATGGGCAGCAGGGCACCATAGATGTTTTTATAGCCAGCTTCTCAAGACTCTCAGAAGTAGAAGCTCCCTGCAGGCTGGGGTCATGTTCTTCCCCAAGTGCCAGTAAAGAGGAGCTGCTTCCTTCATCTCTGTATACATTTATAAGAAATAAAAAATATCACCATCAGTGCAAAAATAACCAAAATGAGGCAAACCTGATTTGCTCACAGAAACCCCCTTATTCGTTGTATTCATTTTAATGTTAAAGAAAAAACAATCAGGTCCTGTTTTTGAATTATGAATAAACAATAATAAAAGTAAAATAGGGTATACTGTAGTATGTGATCCAAGTATAGGAGAAGGAAGAGGAACTCCAGCAGTATTACTGCAAACAACTTTTTATTCCGGGCAGTGGTAAACACAACATGTTTCGGTTTCAATACCCTTTATCAAGTGAATAAGGACCATTAATACGTGCACCCGTGCACTTTGACCTATACAACATAGTGCAGTCTGGGTAATCAATTTAAAGAGAAATGTACTAACACATTTTAAAACATTGGTGCGTATATAGGTTGTATTGCAACACATAAATAGTGAAGCCGGTGCTCAGACCATAATTGTGAGCACAGATATAAAAAATACAAAAGCTTAGGGCCACACTCTCTGCTTGTCTGTAACATGGATTCCCTGCTAGAGGCTGCTGGGAGTTGTAGTCCATAGTGAGGGGGTAAAGTGACACTTTACACATAAATAGTACAGCCAGTGCTCAGACCATAATTGTGTGCACAAATATAAGAAATAGAAAACTTTGCAGCATACAAAAATTAAAACAATTAAAGTTAAAAAATCCCAATCTTGTATTCATCTTTATTTGCTTGTATCCAATTGCGATAAGTCCAGGATGGTTAAAAAATGTCCATTTGTTAAAAAAGAACAAAATGTCCAATAAAATAGAAACAGTGAAACAATTTCCTGAAAGGAACAAAAGGTATCAAAAAATGTCACTTTAGGCCACTGTCTAACTAAAACCTGGCCTACTTAACGATGAGACACTGCACATAATGGCTGTCCCAGGTAAAGAAACCTGAACCAAGCGTGTAAGGGCAAGACATCCTAAGGTCAAAGGGATACAAAAATACCCAATTTTTCAACACTCCCTATGTGACCCAGCATATATTATGTGGATTATAGTACAATATTTACGCCAGCATATATTGTAGTAATTTATCTCCTGTAACTCACCCTCATTACATTTACGGCAGGAGATCTGTGTAAGACTGCATATAACTGGCATTGAATCTTTATAGTCTTAATATCTGCGAAAAGACAATATGCAAGAAGGCTACCACAACTTTTGTTACAAGAAGCAACTTAAACTGTATTGGTCATTCATCCCATGAGGTATAACACTATCTAAGTGCCTAATCCACCTGGCTTCTCTTTGGAGTCGTTTTTTATTCCAATCCCCTCCTCTTACTGGTTTTGGAACTACCTCCAACACTTTCCATTTCAATTGGCAAATGCTGTTACTGCTGAAAAAATGTCTTGATACTGGTGTATCAGTGTAGGTGTCTTTCTTGAAATTGCGGATATTGCCCTTATGCTCCTTTATGCGAGTATTCACAGACCGTATTGTTTTTCCCACATAGAGCATTCCGTATTCCATATACATACTACATACTGTAGAATGTATATGGGAGGTATGGCCAATTCACAGCAGTACTTTTGCTGGATTTGGATTCGGCTGAATCTTTAGGATCCATGAGTAAAAGTCGTGATTTCAAATGACCGAATAATGCAATTTTTTTTAAAAATTTACCACAAATATAAATAGGACTGTGCAAAAGGGGGTTCAGATTTAGTTTAGCATTCAGTCAGATCTTTTATCAAGGTTTCAGAATTTAAGGATTCAGAATTCTGTGTATACTTAGCATATGACCAGTAGTGATGGGTGAATTTATTCGCCAGGCGTGAATTTGGCATGAATCTCAGCGATTCGGCGCCGGCAAATAAATTCACGAAATTGCATTGAAAATTCGCCAGTGTCAAAGTTTTCCAGTGTCGGAATTTCGAGTCAAAATTTGAGATTCGCAAATTTTTCACCCATTTCGCGAATCCCTGATCCTTAGAGCTAAGGCAAATGAACCCAGGTATTACGAACTGACACACCGCAGAGAAGCAATACATAGTAACATAGTAAGTAAGGTTGATAAAAGACACATGTCCATCAAGTTCAATCTTTTTTTTTTTTATTTATTAACTACCTATCTGCCAGTTGATCCAGAGGAAGGCAAAAAAACCCATCTGAAGCCTCTCCAATTTGCCTTAGAGGGGGAAAAATTCCTTCCTGACTCCAAAATGGCAATCGGACTAGTCCCTGGATCAACTTGGACTATGAGCTATCTCCCATAACCCTGTATTCCCTCACTTGCTAAAAAGCCATCCAACCCCTTCTTAAATCTATCTAATGTATCAGCCTGTACAACTGATTCAGGGAGAGAATTCCACATCTTCACAGCTCTCACTGTAAAAAACCCCTTCTGAATATTTAGGCGGAACCGCTTTTCTTCTAATCGGAATGGGTGACCTTGTGTCAGATGGAAAGGCCTACTGGTAAATAAAGCATTAGAGAGATTATTATATGATCCCCTTATATATTTATACATAGTCATCATATCACCCCTTAAGCGCCTCTTCTCCAGCGTGAACATCCCAAATTTGACCAGTCTATCCTCATAGCTAAGATTTTCAATACCTTTTACCAGCTTAGTTGCCCTTCTCTGTACCCTCTCTAATACAATAATGTCCTGTTTGAGTGATGGAGACCAAAACTGTATGGCATATTCTAGATGGGGCCTTACAAGTGCTCTATACAGTGGAAGAATGACCCCCTCCTCCCGTGACTCTATGCCCCTTTTAATACAGCTCAAGACCTTATTTGCCCTTGATGCTGCTGACTGGCATTGCTTGCTACAGCCAAGTTTATCATCTACAAGGAATCCAAGGTCCTTTTCCATAATGGATTTGCCTAGTGCAGTCCCATTAAGGGTATAAGTGACTTGGATATTTTTACATCCCAGGTACATGACTTTACATTTATCAACATTGAATCTCATTTGCCACTTAGCTGCCCAGATTGCCAGTTTGTCAAGATTGTGTTGCAAGGATGCCACATCCTGGATGGAATTAATTGGGCTGGATAGTTTTGTGTCATCTGCAAACACTGATACATTACTTACAACACCCTCCCCTAAGTCATTAATGTCCCATTAACAACCACCCTCTGTACCCGATCCTGTAGCCAGTTTCCTATCCACGTGCAAACGACTTAATTTAGCCCAACAGACCTTAGTTTAGAAAGCAGTCGTTTGTGGGGCACAGTATCAAACGCTTTGGCAAAATCCAAAAAGATCACATCTACTGCCCCCCCACTGTCCAGAATCTTACTTACCACATCATAAAATGCAATCAAATTCGTCTGACATGACCTATCCTTCATAAAGCCATGCTGATTGTTGCTCATAATGCCATTCATTAGGACAAAATTTTGAATGTGATCCCTTAAAAAGTGTTCAAATAATTTGCCCACCACAGATGTCAAGTTTACTGGCCTATAATTGCCAGGCTGGGATCGTAATCCCTTTTTAAATATTGGAATAACATCATCTTTTCTCCAATCCATAGGCACCATACCAGATGACAGTGAATCTGAGAAAATCAGAAATAAGGGCTGGATAATCAGGTGGAAGCCTGTATACTGGGTCACTCAGAGTATAAACATCAATGGCAAAACAAATCCGTAAAGTAATAATAGTAAATGCAAAGTTTAATAGAGATAGGAACTGGTGCAAGGTGAAAAATATAGTGGATAAAGTAACCATATAAAAGCACGAGGCTAAAGCCCTAGTGCTTTTATACAGGTCACAGAACTCTGAGGTGACTTCTAACTAGGGATGTACCAAATCCAGGATTCTAGATTCGCCAGGATTTGGCCTTTTTCAGCAGAATTTGGCCGAATCCTTCTGCTTGGCCGAACCGAATTTGCATATGCAAATTAGGGGCGGGAGGGAATTCACGTGACTTTTTGTCACAAAACAAGGAATTCAAAAATGTTTTTCCCTTCCCACCACTAATTTGCATATGCAAATTAGGATTCGAATTCAGTTCGGTATTCGGCCAAATCTTTCACGAAGGATTCAGGGGTTTGGCCGAATCCAAAATAGTGGATTCGGTGCATCCCTACTTGTAATATCCGCATATTTTGCAACAGGGGGTACTTTATTGATTATAATACACAAGCTTCAGTGAGTCATGTGACAATAATGACATCACTAAGTTTCGATTATAACCAATGACATCACTTAGCACCATTTTAAGGATATCATTTACAGGATATTCATGGTTCTTGTTTATTATAAACAAATATACAAGCAATATATACAAGTGATAGGAGCAATCGGTAGGCAGAAAAAGAATGCAGTAATCATGCCAAAAGGTTGAGTCAGGCAGCAGGCAATGGAGCCCAAGAACAGGCAAAAGGTCAAAACCAGGAAATCCACAGAAACAGGACAAGGAGGGGACAGAAGTGCAGGAACAAGGCTGGGGTCACAGAACAAGGAAGGAACTCAGGAACGATGAACCAGATGGATTCTCAGAAACACAAATAGCAGGAAGGCCAGATCTTCAGCTGTAACTTAATGACCAAGCAAGGAGCAATGGTCAGGGACAGGCTTATAAAGGGTCTTAATTAGTGATTAAGTGAACAAATTTATTGGCAGCCATGGATTAGCAACGAAATTCAGAATTTTGCCATGTGCAAATTTTTTCGTGAAACGCCCATAAGAAAAAACGCCCATTGACTTTAATGCATTAGGACTAAAAAGTTGCCATAAGAAAAAATGCCCATTGACTTTAATGTATTAGGACAAAAAAGTCACCATAAGAAAGCGAGTTGAAGCAAGAAAAATTTGTTGTGTGTAAAAACGCCCATTAACTTCAATTTCGCTGTTCTGAGAACTTTTTTCACTGTTTTCACGAAGTTTGGGTGACACAGGACAGATTCACTCATCCCTAATCTTAATTACATGATGATTAACACATGAACCTAATAAGGTGGGCAGAGGAAAAAGCAGACAGAGAGAATACAAGCGGTGTACAAGTAGAAATGGTCAGGACCAGCCCTAAATACCCCCAGTGGCTCACATGGTAAGTACATAATCCCAAAAATGCAAACACCAGCGTTCAAATCCTGGCTGGCCCTGACACCAAGGGGCAGATTTACTAAAGGGTGAAGTGGCTAACGCTATTGACAATTCACAGGCATCTTTTCGCTATTTCGAACGCAAATTCACTAAAATGCAGATTTTACTGAACGTTACCTCTTTCGCCAGAGTTGCCTTCGCCATTTCAGACCAGGCAAGCGCATTAAAGAAGCTAAATCTTCCTCAATCTTCTGTCATTTACATTATATTCTGTGAGCCGAAAATGCATCAAAGTCCAAAAAATGCTGGCATCTGCTGATTGCCTGCAAAAGACGTAACTTGAACTTTTTTTGGGTAACCAGTTTCCCCCATGCATTTGCTAACATATGGAACATTCATTTTACAGTGGGCTCATGTGTAGGGCATTAGAATAAATCTATTGTCTTTATTAAGGTTTCCTGGACATGTGTTTTAAAAAGTGTAATTTGTAAGTATATGCACCAACATTTAACATGAAGATGTCCATACAACTTTAAATTTTCCGCCCTATGCAAATTGCCGCAGTGCTGTACAGTGCATAAAAGTACAATATATATATAAAAGTATACACAGGGAAGACAAATCACATAATAAATATACACAGAATAAAAAATCTGTCACGTGTGTTAAATGGAGACTGTTGTACAGGTATGGGATCTGTTATCTGGAAACCCATTATCCAGAAAGCTCCGAATTACAGAAAGGCTGTCTCCCATAGACTCTCTTTTAGCTAAATAATGCAAACTTTTAAAAATGATTTTCTTTTTCTCTGTAATAATAAAACAGTAGCTTGTGTTTGATCCGAACTAAGATATAATTAATCCTAATTGGAAGCAAAACCAGCCTATTTTTTTAATATTTACATGATTTTCTAGTAGACTTAAGGTATGAAGATATAAATTATGGAACGATCCATTATCTGGAAAATCCCAGGTCCCGAGCATGTAATTTAACATGGGAAAGGTGATAACACACAAGTGAAATACGGTTACCAATGAATCATCACACTAGCAAATAAGAGTATAATCATCAGAATTAGTGTTTTCTACCTGTTTTTTTTCTACCTGTTTTAATAGTGATGTGCTAATTTACACTCTTTGTCTGCATTTAGATTTCACAAGACATATTAAGTAAAATCTATCACCAGTGCCAGTTATGTATTAGAAAGAAAGACTAATTTGTCCCATGAGTTTATTAAAGCCTAGATGACCTGTTATTAAAAGATCAGAGACAAAAAAAAAAAGCAAGCAGGGAGGCGCTGAGCCTGGAAATAAAGTTGTAAAGGATTTAAAAAAAAAAAAAAGATCAGAGACAAAACATATTGACCGGCTTTCAGAACATACAGTAGTTCTCTTGGAAAGATTTAGTATGTAATTGACATCTCACATAAATATATGAACTTGCTGTTGTCTTGAAATTTCTTATAGTGGCGTGCTGACCTAGGAACACAAAGTCCTTACTAAAAACAGTAACACCAAGCGCATATTTGTGCCTGAACGATAATATGTTTTAATGACTCAAAGACTTTTTAATGACACCTTTAGCTCATGCATTGGCATTTTTATGTTTACTTTTTAATACAGTCTTAATGGGAACTGTCATTTTGATGAAATAATCCAGCAAATATTTTTCTTTTTAGAAGTTGGCTTTATCATTCTGTTTTTATTATTTTTTTGAGATACTCGTTATTATATTAGAGAGATCCCTCACCCTATAATAAGTTTCATGCTGAAAACTACTTAAAAATTGGATATGGCAGGTAAACATGTTCAGATGGTAGTGAAAATGTCAGTCAGTGATTTTCCTATTGTAACAGTTTTACTTATTTGGATGTTAGGCACATGGAGGAGAAAGGCAACAGTGAAGATGGAGCACATGGAGGAGAAAGGCAACAGTGAAGATGGAGCACATGGAGGAGAAAGGCAAAAGTGAAGATGGAGCACATGGAGGAGAAAGGCAAAAGTGAAGATGGAGCACATGGAGTAGAAAGGCAAAACTGAAGATGGAGCACATGGAGGAGAAAGGCAAAAGTGTGGATGGAGCACATGGAGGAGAGATACAGCAGTGAAGATGGAGCACATAGAGAAGAAAGGAAACAGTGGGGCTGGTCAATCCAGTTCAACTTTTTATGTCTGAATAAAACCTGCCTAACAGCTAGTTGATCCAGAGGAAAAAACTCCCATCTGAAGCCTCTCCAATTTGCTCCAGAGGGGGAAAAAATATGGCAATTGGACCAGTCCCTGGATCAACTTATAATGATATTTGAGGTTAGTTTCCATCAGGTCTTTGTTAGGCCCTTGTTTACATTATCTTGCTTAATCATTTTAGTAACAGAGAGGATGGAACACATGGAGGAAAAAGGCAACAGTTGGGATGGAGCACATGGAGGAGAATGGACAGTGGGTATAGAACACATGGAGGAGAAACAAAACAATGGGTAATATAGGCACATAGGAGTGAAACTGGGCATAAAACATATGGTGGAGAAAAGAACAGTGGGAATTGAGCATAGTGAGGAGAAATGAGACAGTGAGTGGGGATGGAGTACAGGGAGAAAAAACTTAGTAGTGGAGATGGAGCACTAAAGCCTAAAGTATGGGCAATATCCCACAACTAGCTGGCATTACAACAGCTAATTAAACTTCATCTGACTTCTACCTATAATTTGGCAATGTAGAAGACAATTATTCTTTATTAAACAATTGGTGCCTTCTCTATATATTTTCTGCTAGGAACAGAGATGGCACACAGAGCACTATTCATCCAGCCGCAGAGCACTATACATCACTTCATTGCACCTCCCATTGACTTAAATGGGAAGCACTTGGTGTGTTTTACAAGCTGTCCAGTGTCAGTGCTGTCAGTCCTTCTCAATTGTGACTCTTTTAGCACCTGTGTGCCATAAAGCACTGTGCACTGCTGATAATGAAGCTTGTTAAACTGCAGTACCAGACCCATAATGACTTGTTGCAGTCTCTGAAAATGAATGGTGCATGCTTTAACCCCTTGTATTGGGAATTATCCTTTCGTATACAAACATTGCTAAATAATGCATGCGCATGCCTTAAGAGCACAGTGGAACATTGTATCTGTGACTTCTTACATCTAGCCAAATGAATAAAATGCACAAACATGTAAAGCTGTTGCCATGCAATGCATTGGTAGAAAGGTTTCTCAATCATTAAAGCATTCCAGTTGATGAGCAATTGAGGTACAAAGGCAAACAATGGAGGTTTATCTTGCGAATAACATTCCTGCTATTATGCGTATTATTACACAGACCTTAAAATGCCAATCCAGCTTATCAGTCTTATAAATACTTACGCAGACTGACTCCACTTAACCTCACATCTCGGTAAGATTTTTCATACCTAATCACAAATGAAATTGTCTCAAAACCTTAAACCTGCTATTCCAGAGGAAAAGCAAGAAAAATAGGGCTATGTGATAAAAATGCAAAAGTGAAAAGGAGATTTATGAATCATTTCCAAGCCATTCTATTGAGGATGAAGCTTTTTTGATACTGGCTGTTATTACATAAAGGATAGTTTAACTGTGTAGGTGCAGTTCATATAATGTGGCACAGATGTAGGCTTCTGTAAAATACTGTTTGAAACAATGGGGTTATTTGTCCTTTGTTTCCCTTGGGGGTTGTACATACATAAGGGATGTCCAACCTGCAGCCAAAGGGTGTTGGTAGATATTAACATAGCCCCTAGGCCGCCTGGCTATTCGCGCCAGTCTCCCACATCTTCTATGCAATGTTCTTCACTGATTTAAATGTCAAAATCTTCCAGCCCGTACTTAGTGCAGCTACGGCCAGACTTCTGCCACCCTAGGCCTGAGCCTCTGTGGTTTGCCCACAAATCCGGGCCTGGATACTAGGAACTGTAGCTGGCGGGTGTCGACTTGGGCATCCCTGAATCCAAAAAAACAATAGGAGCAGGCCCTCAATGAAGGAAAACCAGGCAAATAGGTCAAAGTGAAGAAAGTATTGTTTCCACAGCCTTATGCGTTTCATGTCATAAACACTTAATCATAGGCTCATCCCTGAATCCAACCACCGGAATAAGACAATATTATCTCTCCTTAGATTACAATATACACCTAGGGGTGGATTTACAAGAAATCCAGAATATTTTTTTTATAAACGAAAATATTTGTATTTTATGATTTTTTGCTGCTGCCACCCTAGGCACAAGCTCTTTGGCCTCGAGAATAAATACACTAATGTCACTGCCCCAAATAGGGTAGTTCTATGAAATACAGACCTTACATTTACTGTAAATACTGAACGGAAATCAGTTATTTTTCTATATATGGGAATATCCAAATGTATATATTATTTTTGTATTTCCTATTGAACACAGCGTTTTGAGCATAAATAGTTTTTTTTTTTATAGTAAATCAGCTCCACCAAACTCTGAGATCCAAGTCAGAGCTTCTTCACGCTCAAGGAGGGAAAATTAATTCTACACAGCACTGTTGGTCTGTGTTTTAAAGGAGAACTAAAACACCTTGCTACTATAAATTGCTACCCCCTACACTACATAGCCCCCCTCTCTGCTCCACCCAGGCTAAATTTTACCTCCAGTAATTGCCCCTAATTCTTTACATAACTTTCCTTGCAGAGTCAGCACAGAGGAGACAACTGCGCATGCCACGGAAATTTTAGAAGGGAAGGAAGAAGACCTTCTAAATAAATTAATTTTGATTTGCAGACCTTTTTCATAAGTGACCAATTAGTACCCGCACTTCCATAGGCATTCCAGAGTGAGCAAGGTTATGAAACAGGTTATTCTGTTTTTGTCATTACAAAAAAATAAAGTATACATAAAAGCAATGGTCTGTATACTTTATACTCCAAGGGCCTAAACCCACAAATATCATCAGTAGGGCTCAGCACGCAGTGATATCCCCCGCCCTTGCCCCCCAGGCCTTCTCTGACATGGGGCAAATTCACTAACCTCCGAAAATTCGACAGCGACGGCTTCGCTTACAGCGCAACACCTCACCAGGCGTAGATTCGACGGGGCAACGCTAATTCACTAAAACCCGAATTTGCGTCCAGGGCACTGAACACTGCCGAAGTTGCGCTAGCGTTACTGCGCCAAGCGTAGCGAAGTTGCGCTAGCATTGGCTAATTTGCATACAGGTGGAAGTTAAAGTTGAATGGACATATATGTTGTAGAAAATACATTATACTACACAATCCTGGGAAACCTTAATAAAATAAAATAAAGTTGTTATATTGCCCTACACATGAGCCCAGTGTATAGTTTATGTGCCATATGTTAGGAAATGTAGGGGGGAAGCCGGTTACCCCAAAAAAAATTTACACTATTTTTCAGCCTATCACCCTGAAAAAAGAAAAGACGTTAGCATTTTTTGGGACTTACTATCTACTCTATTGCACTTCACCTGGTCTGAGTTGGCGAAGCCAAGTCTTGCGCAAGAGGTAACGTTCAGTAAAATCCACATCTTAGTTAATTTGCGTAGAGCGCAAATTCGCCAGGAGTTAGGGAGTGAAGTACCGCTAAAATCTATCTCCTTCGCTAGCGAAGTTACACCAGCGACTGTTAGTAAATCAGTGAAGTACCGAAATGACGTCACGCTGGCGAATCTTCGCCCTTTAGTAAATTTGCCCCATGGGGCCTGCTGTATTGTATTTAAACCACTGTCCATAAATGACCCCAAATATCTCTATTTTTGAATGATTCTAGTATTGCTACATGAAAATCATCAAAATACTGGTGAAGTGACTTTGTACTTTGGGGAAAAGTGTACAAAATCAATTTGCTGCATTTTACTTTGAATAAAAGTTCACATACCACAGAAATTTTTTACAAATGCACTGGAATTGATGCGAAGGCGAAACTACATTGCAGTTAAGGAGTTCTTCTCTCTGCAATAGTATATACTTTGCCCTACATTATTAGAGAACCTTTCCATTATATTACAACTGCTCTTTATAGAAAAAAAGGCTCCCATGTTGCTTATTTCTTCCAAAAAGGTGGTGACTTTTCTAGCAACATCCTATTCTAGCGTGGATTCGGGAAAAGTTCACCACGGCGAAACCATTAATTTTTTTTCGGGAAACTGTACTGGGCGAAAAAGTCCTCTCATCCCTAAGCAGTTATAATTAGCTGTGTGCGCCATATGTAAAGGTTGAGGGTTATTTATGGCAGCCATGCTATTCATGATGAATTGCTGCAAACGTCTTTCAGTGTAATAGTTATGAGAGCAAAGGCAGATGTTCCTGAGTATGTAGGAACAGACAACCAGTTATCTATGATTTACAGATTACAACTGGCAAATGCTTTTATGAAGAACCTTGGGGGGGGGGTGATAAAGTGCTACAAATGGTAAAAATGTGTTACACTGCTTTGGCCACAAGAGGGTATCCAAGCACCTCGTCCAAAGGAAAAGTGCCGTTAGGAGCTGAATTGCACAGATAAGGCAGTGATAATAGATCTGGAGGGCCCTTAGCTGATAGATACCTGCAGCATCAGGATGATATCTATATGGAATTCATTACTGTGATACAGTGAGACAGACAGCTCTGGATACTGCACAAATGTCTGCATTTGCAGTTCTAAATTAAATGCTGCTAAAATCTGCCCTACTTCAGGGGCAGATTTACTATTTGTAGACTGTGAAGATGCACAAGCGCCCGAGGGGCTAGGAAATCCTTAGGGGCCATAGGAAAGCCACCTATCTGGGGGATCCCTTTAAAGGGGTTGTTCACCTTTAAATGAACTTTTAATATGACGTAGAGAGTGGTATTCTGAGACAATTTGCAATTGGTTTTCTTTTTTTCTTTGTGGTTTTTGAGTTATTTAGATTTTTTTTAAAAAATATTTTTATTTGTACATTTATTCAAAATGATAAACATAGCAGTACATTTTCCATCGTTAAAAGTACTAGCAATCTTGGACTGCCCTTTTATACATTTGTTGTAAGACGCATGGGAGAAAATCCCGGTAACTAAGCATAGAAAAGGAAATCATTATAACTTTTCGTCTCTTAATCTATTCTATGATTAGCATTGATTCATTTATCATGTTGTAGTTCATTTGTTTACATTAACTCAAAGGCAGAGGCGGGCCACGCTGTCCAGGCGCCCTAGGCAAGTCGGGCAGTAGCGGCGAATCTGCGCTCGCGTGTGCTCACGTGCGCATGCGCGAACCTGCGCTCGTGTGCGCATGCACGAAATGGAGTTTTCGCGCATGCGCAGAATCGAAGAAGAAGCGATAACAACCAGACAGTCGGAAACCGGACTTGGGGTAGGCGACAGAGTAGGTACGTGCCTGGCGCCCCCCCAGCTTTGCGCCCTAGGCACGTGCCTACTCTGCCTACCCCTAGTTCCGGTCCTGCTCAAAGGTGATCCGCTCCTTTAAACTGGCATTCCATAAAGAGTAATCATTCGGGCAAGTAGCAGTAGGGATCCAAAAGGGAACAGGCCGGGAAGTAAATAAAGCTCAGGAACAGGACAGAAAGGATTATATAATCAGATGGCTTTGTGTACTTTTAATTTTAAATTAACTTAAACTGTATATATATATGTGTGTGTGTGTGTGTTTGGGCGAAAGGAAGAAGGACTTCCTTTATGGGTTTTATACAAACGTTAGTAAATATTCAGTAATTAAACATAAATTATTCACAAACCATCATTCTGCTGCACAATTTAAATTGAGGTTCATAAATATACTCTCCTAACCGTAGGATTCAGTTCTCATTTCATTAAGTCACTTAAGAGCCTGACTTATGTTCAGGAAGATGTAGGCCTGGCTACATGGGTAGATAATAATGAGATATGCCTCCTGATGATGTTTATTTGAAGATCCGGAGTAAGGAAAGGGAAGCTGCTCCATCACAAACATTTAGCAAAAGTCTTAAAGGAGAATGAAAGTCTTTTTTGCTTGGCAGTGCCAAAAGTTAGGCACCCCCAAGTGATTGGATTTACTTACTAATACCCCAGGCCGGTGCTCCTTTCAGCAGAAAACGACACCGATCTGGGGTTCTTCCAGCGAGCACCACGGAGCAATCCTCTTCCTGCTTCTTCTTGTGGCTGTGCATGTGCAGTAGAGTGAAAAGCCAAACTTTAACGAAAAAGCCAGCTATCTCATTCTACTGCATGTGCGTCTGCGGAGAAGCGAAGAAGATGACCGCTCTGTGGTGCTCGCTGGAAGAACCCCAGGTTGTTACAGTTTTCTGCTGATTACTACAGGGATGGGATCTAAAATTAAAACTACTCCAGAAAAATTCTGGGTTTGGGTGTTGGAAAATGGGCAACCAAAATTGTGGCCCTATGATTATTGTTTAAAAATGCTGTTTAAACTTCTATAAAATCCTGTCCTTTTCAGATGGAAGCTCAAAACATTCTGTTAGAATCACAGCCTTTCTTCAAGGTACAGTAGGTTGCATTCACTTGTAAGTGCTTATTGAGTAACAATGAGGGGTGAGTGCCTGTATTCATATCAGTTACTGTGTAAAGTCATTTATCATTATGTAACATTATATGTGGAAACACCCCGCCCCCAGTGGAAAGTGCTTTATTATACTTTGGAATATGTATTTATTATTCATTATCCTTTTTTTAAGTTGCACTTTTACATGTCATTCACATGAATCCCTGCAACAGTGGAACTTACAATATAAGGTCCCTATTACATTCATACACAATAGGAACAATTATATAATGACTATTAATCTGCCTGTATGTGTTTGGTAGGGATGCACCAAATCCCCTATTTGGGATTTGGCCTATCCCTGAATCCTTCATGAAAGATTCGGCAGAATACTGAACCGAATCCAAATTTGCATGTGCATTTTCATATGTATATGCAAATTAGGGCGGGAATTTTGTTTTGTTTTGCATATGCAAATTAGGATTCAGATTCGGTTTGGCCAGGCACAAGGATTCGGCCGAATCCGAATCCTACTGAAAAAGGCCAAATCCTGGTGAATCCTGAACTGAATCCTAGATTCAATGCATCCCTAATTTTTGGAATGTGAGAGGAAACCAGAAGAACCAGTGACAACCCACAAAGACACAGGAAGAACATACAAACATAGTTACTGTGAGAATACTTGGTGGTCTAGCGAGGCTGCGATGGGGATACCCGACGACACCTCTTCAGCGTGCAGCCACTTCTGAGGTTGACACATGGGATTGATGCTGGCATCTTTTACGTTGATGAAAAGTGTGAAGTCATCATGTTTGATGCAAAAATTCAAATTTCCAATCTCCCTTCGTAAGGTCTATTTCATAAGATCTAGTTCCTGGCTGCGTTTATAGTTTTCAGATCTTTGTTCTTGACCCTAGCCTGTCCCTGACTTTGATTATCTGCTGCCTGTACTGACCATTGCCTGTTACTGACCATTCTTCGAATCCTGATTTTGTAGCGCAACACTGTTGGTGTTGGCTGTGGCCTGTGATCTCGACCACACTTCCTCTTCCTGATTTGGTACTGCATTGTCTACTGATTCTGACCCTCACTACACCTCTGCCTACTGATCTTGTACTTTATTGCCCGATTGGTTCCCTGTTCTTCTACTATACATTTGGTTCCCTAGACTGCCCAGAACTCTCCCCCTAGTCCTCTCACATTAAGACCTGGCGGCATCTGAGTAACTGAGGGCTCCTTCCAAAGCCAAAGGCGGCTGCTATAGGCAGAAGAGTGAGCTGAGACTGGGTCCTTGAGGTTTGGAATACCCTACATTACAGTTGCATAGTTAAATTGGGTTTAAAAAAAGCAAAGCCCATCAAGTTCAACCCCTACAAATTAAACCCAAAACCCAAATGAAACAACTTGCACATATTTGGTTGATGTCACTGTATATGCCTGAATAACCATGGCCTACTACTTGCAACCAGGCCTGGATTTGTGGAGAGGCCACCAAGGCCTGGGCCTGGAGCGGCAGGATTTTAGGGGGTTGCATGCTGCCCAACCACACCCACATTGGTTCAAAAACACAGGAGATACAATCATTTTTTTAATTGGCCATGCGCCAATCCCCATTGCTGCAGTTCCAATGATGAAAATTTGCCCGAATAAAGGGGAGGGGATTGGGTCGAAGATGGCAGTGGGCCTGGGGGCGCCCATTATGTAAATCCAGCCCTGCTTGCAACTAGGGCTTTGCATTAAAATTGAATCTTTACTGTATGCTATACACTGGCAGCACAGTCAGCATATTGTGCAGATCACCCAGTGTATATATCCCAGGTTTTTAGAGCTTCAAAGACCCCAACATTAAGACCTAGAATACACAATTTACAGAGCTATCAACACTCCTAAAATTAAATCTACAATACTGAGCATATTGATCATAGTTCACTGGGATCCCCCCCCTCCACCCCCATATTTTTAATGCTAAAATGAGCCATAAGATAATGGGCAAACTAACCATATGGCCCCAGGCACATGTATAGGTTTTTAGGGCTAGTAACACCCTTGAAATGAGACTTGTGAGGGAATGTAATAAAAGTCGGTAACTAGTGATGGGCGCATTTATTCACCAGGAGTGAATTCTCCGCAAATTCCCACGTTTTGCTGCCAGCGTATAAATGATCCGCAAAATAGACGCCATTGCATTTTCGCCGGTGAATGTGCACCGTTGTCCAAAAACTAACGCCGGCGTCCAAAATGAGACGCCGGCAGCGTTTCGCTAATTTTTCGCCATTTCAGCAAAGCGAAACGGAACAAATTCGCCCAAAGGAAAACCTATTGACAATGCAAAACTTTTTGTGAAATAGTTTTCCTATATACAAATGTAATACAGCTTTGGCAAACCTGAAAACTGTTTAACGACCACTTCCAACAGTGGAAGAGTTTTATAGTTTGTGCCAGTGCGCATTGTAAAAGCTTCTTACTGAATAAAGATTACAAACTCCTCAAAAAAGATTACAACACCTTCAAGCACTTAGAATATTACATTGCGAAATGGGATTTTTTCATCTTATTTGTGCAGATTGTTCATTGTGACTACATTAACCCCTTCGTATACTAAACAAATATTCCAGGGAATTTATCACGTTTTCAAGGCGAGCACCCCTAAAATGAGAATTAGAACTGAACATATGACCCCAGGCATGTATCTAGGATTTTAGTGAGAGTAAGGGTAGAACTACATGGGCGACTTCGGTGCATTTCTGGTGGATCCAACGTGCTGCACCAAAACGCAGGCATCGCATCGGATGCGACTGAAAATAAGGTAAGAAATACAAATGTCAGATCTTTCATCCAACAGCGTCTGCATCCGACAGTCATGTGATGTCGGATGAACGCTGCAACACCATCCGACATTGCTTTACCATATTTTCCGTCGCATCTGATTTGACGCCTGCATTTGGCACAGCGCTGGAAACGCACCAAAGTCGCCCATGTAGTTCTACCCTTGAATTCCTAAAATTAGACCTAGGATACTGGTCATACCAAGCCTATGAACCCAGGCATATGTCTAGGTTTTTAGTGCAACTAACGCCCCTGAAATGAGATTTAGGATACTGTGCAAATAATTCAGGGCACTTATTCCAAGCTTTCTGAGGAATTCTTAAAGGGGTTGTTCACCTTTGTGTTAATTTTAGTATGAGTGATATTCTGAGACAATTTGTAATAGGTTTTAATTTTTTATTATTTGTGTTTTTTGAGTTATAAAGCTTTTTATTCAGCAGCTTTCCAGTAAATCTCAGCAATCTGGTTGCTGGGGTCCAAATTACTGAAGCAACCATGCATTGATTGAGACTGGAATATGAATACGAGAGAGTGTAAATAGAAACACATACAGAAACAGCAGTGAGAGAAAGTAGTGCCCATTGGCCCACAGTGTTTATTGATTGTCAAGTCAGCAATCCTTTCTACACATAGAAAGTGTGGGAATGAGCAAATGCAAATGTATTCCAGACAGGGATAAATATTTCTTGCACATTGCAGTAGTATGGGAATAGCTGGGCAATGAAAGGCAATACATCTTATGATGTTAGTGAGAGGAAAGGTTGGAACGCTTAGTCATGACTTTGCTTTGGAAGAGAGGCTGCCATCGAGAAGTTCGGAGGCACAGCACATTGTTATACAGCAAATTCAGGCAGAAAGACAAAAAAGAAGACAATGTTCAAACAGATGTGAGAAAGATAGGAGAGAAACCAGGGGTGGGACATTGCTCCTGATGTACAGAGGAAAACAATGGAAGGAAAAGACAGAAATAGAAGCAGAGACAGAGTGCAGACGGGGAGGGTGTGACACACTATTGGGCATTACACACAAATATTCCTCTCATACACCCAGGATAAATAAAAACAATCCCCCTAAAGGGCTTGCAACCAATCATAACTAGACATGGATAGGAATAACTAGTGACAGACATGTTCCCCAATACTCCTGCCCCTGCCTCCTCCTGCACATCCCACTCAGGAAACCAGTGCTCACAATGTCCCCCCTTCAAAACCACAGCCAGTGCACAGCGTCTGAAACACACCATTGTTTGGAGATTTATCCACTTCCTGTACATGTCCAAATAGCACAGACAATGCTCCACTCTCTTATAATAAGGGGGGGCGAGGAGTCCAGCTAAGGGAAACTGGGTGAGTGGTGGGGGTGCAGCTCAGCAGGAGCAGGGACTGATTGCCACTATACAGTTTAATACTGTGTATTTACAGGACATGATAATGGGTGTGCCTATCTAACAGTATAATAGTAGCCAATGGAATGGTGAGAATTACAGTGGGGTCCATTCAGTCAACATTAGCCTCATAGTCACTTAAAATGTTGGTGAAATTGTCATGCTCATTTACCACAATTCTCTCTGTATACCGCAGTTCATCACGAAGTGCCGACAGGAAGGGCACGAAACGCGTTAGTTTGTACCACTTACCCACTGCTGATGTAACCACATACTGTGTTGAATAAAAGCCACTTTTTAAAGAAAACTGTAGCGACTCCAGTGGTTAATTCGGCCAGCTCTGAACTGCGATATACAGAGAGTGCTGCAGGCTCCGGCTTGGAGTTGCCGGACTATCGCGCGAGCTACACAGCAAGAAGGGTGAACTCCGCTTATCTTCACTACCCTTATCACTGTGGGATTCATTTACCATAATTCTTTGTTTTTTTTAACCTGCATACATTTTAGCCCTAGATATAGTTTTATAAGGGTGGGTTCAAGCAGTTAGAAATTGCAAGAGCTCTATTTAACAGAAAATAACACATACAGTAACGTATTTAAAGGACAAGGAAAGTTAAACTAATGAATTAGGCTAGAAATGTTGTACATTATGTTTTGGGCATCTGTACCAGCCCCAGGCAACCAAAGCCCTTTAGCTGTAAAGATCTGTGTCTCCAAAGATGCCCCAGTAGCTCCCCATCTTCTTTTCTGCTGACTGCACATGCTCTGTGCTGCTGTCACTTACTGAGCTTAGGGACAGACTCACAATATACAGTACACATATAATATAAATTATTATTATTATTTTATTATTATTAACATGTATTTATATAGTGCCAACATATTGCGTAGCACTGTAAAGTAAATGTGATTATACAACTAAATCACATGAATTATATACATAGAACATATGGAGTCATCCATCACAATCAATTCAGGTACAAAAAGGTGAGGAAGGCCCTATGCATAGGCATACAGTCTAAAGGGAAGGGAGTAATACACAAGGTGTGGGAGCGGGCAAGATCGAATTAAGTGGATGAGAAATGTGGTATTGTATGTGGTTCCATTTGGTAGTTAAGCAGAGTGAGGGTAGGCTTCTCGAAAGAATTGCGTTTTCAGAGATTTCTTGAAAGCAGAAAGGTTGGGAGAAAGTCGGACAGACCGTGGGAGAGAGTTCCAGAGGAGGGGTGCAGCCCTCACAAAGTTTCGAATGCGAGCATTTGAGGAGGTTATGAGAGAAGAGTTGAGTAGCAGGTCAGTAGAGGAGCGTAGTAAGCGGTTGGGTGAGTATATAGAGATGAGTTCAGAGATGTAGGGTGGGGCAGAGTTATGAAGTGCTTTGAATGTCAGGGTCATTAATTTGAATTTGATTCTGAAAGGTAACGGAAGCCAGTGCAGGGACTGACAGAATGGCGAGGCAAAGGAGGAGCGGTTGCTGAGGTGTATGAGCCTCGCAGCAGTGTTCATTATGGAATGGAGAGGTGACAGTCTCTGGAGGGGAAGGCCAATTAAAAACGAGTTACAGTAGTCTAGACGCGATATGATGAGAGAGTGAATAAGAATTTTGGCAGCATCTTGGGTGATAAATTATCGTATTTTGGATATGTTCCTTAGGTGGAAGTGGCATGATTTAATAAGTGACTGGATATGAGGAGTGAATGACAAGGCAGAATTAAATAATAAATGTCATAGTATATATAAGGTTAATTTGTAATTAATATGGATAATTACTACATGGCAGCACAGAAACCCTGTAGCATCAGCTTATATTACAGGCCAACCTCATTTTCTGCTTGATAATTTGTGATGACCCCTAAACTTAGCTTCTCAACAGCTGCTCAGAGCCCACTGAGCATGTGAGTGTTGCAGACACTTTCCAAGATGGTGACCCCATGTGACAAGTTTGAAGTCCTGGATCATTGCTGCTATTGACAAGCTGAAACTTTAGACTGGTGCAATAAGGTTATTATATAAAACATGGTATTTTTAGCCCTATTCATTTTTAGGGTTTAGTTCTCCTTTAACATATATCAAATAAGGTTTATATATAACACTGTGCTTGTATGACAGAGTTTTTAATAAGCTTTTTCATGGATTTATATTTTTACCCGAAAAATCTGAGTTTTCAAGAGTATTTTTCAGTGAAAACTCGAATTTTCAGTTTTGTTATTTTAAAAAAAATGTATTATACCCCCAATCTGGAAATAGCCTGAATCCGAAAATACTCCAGCTAAAACCTGTCAGGGACGTGTAGAAGTCAATGGCAGAGGTCATTCATTTGTAGATGTCTGCAGCCTTCATGATGTTTGGATTTTTTTCAGTGGGTTTCCCTCGAAAACTCAATTAATTCGAGCAATTGAAATTTTTTTTTTTACCGCAAACTCGATTAAAGTTTTCGGATTATTCATCGCAAATTCAATGATTCGAGTTTTTTCCATTTGAGTTTTTTCTTAAATCAGAAAACATTCGAGTTGTGAGTTCATTCAAGGTATAAAAAACCTCTCAAATCTCTAAAACTCGACGTTTGATAAAGAACCCCCTACATGTATGTTTAGTTTTATGTTTTTATGTATAACTCTGTGTTTGATATAGTTATGACATTTTTACATAAAACATAGGATTTGAGTCTTTTAAGTTCTATACATTTTCCTGTCTAGGGAATTCACTTGCTCTAACAGAAATAGACAAGGGGAAAGCTTTCCTTATTGGCTATTGTTAGACTTCACTACGTGACAGTTCTTCAAGGAGTCTACGCGTGCAGTAACAACTCTGACATAAAAGGTTGTGCTAATACACAAAAATACCCATAGTAGGAAATTCCTAAGAATTTTTTAGCTGTTACTAGCAAATCGGTGGATTTTAGTGATAGGCGAATAAATTCGCCAGGCGCAAATTCATGGCAAATTTCCACGTTTCCAGCGAATAAATTTGCAAAACTGTGGCGAAAATTTGCTGGCGAAAAATCGGGCGCATAAAAAAAATTTGGAATAGGCACACACATAAATATTGAAGTGCGTCAAAATTATTCGGACGCCCATTGACTTTATTGCATATGGACAAAATAGGCGTCAAACTTGACACGCATTAAAATAATTTTGATGGCCATTGACTTCAATACGTTTTGGAATTTTTTTTTGCCATTTTACAGTAACAAATTTGCCCATCTACTAGTGGGTTTATTTAGAATAAGATCTATGGTATAACTATAAAACAAGCCTACTTTGGATAACTAATAAGAGAGGGTGGGAGAGAAGAGACTCCCAAGAGAGAAGGCCAAATGCAACATCAAGGCCTCAAACCCCTTCAGAATCGGGGTCATGTAAGATAATAGGCCAGGCAACTTGTATCCCATTAAATCTTAAAGAAATAAAAAGAATCTTTCTGTATGAAACTTATGTTTACCTGTGGATTTTTGAGGGTTTACAGAGAGTACCCTCCCTTCACCTGGTCATTTTCCATAAGTATAATATTAAATGAATTAATAATAATTTTACAGGTCTTAACTAGAATCTCATTGTCTGGTGCATGTTTTTGTTGATGATTCTTTTGATGCATATTCTCAGACAGAGCCTCAGTAATTGATGGAGCAATTCCCCATCATATTTCTGTTGAACTAAAACATTTCCAAGCTATAGCTGCTTAATAACCAGGCAGTGAACCTTGGGGCATCATGGATCCCATTAACTGGGAAGAGAAGGAGCTGTCAGCAGGGAGGGGCATTAGGATTCATGTGCCATTATTCTAATACATAAGCTGCAGTGACATAGTTGGTGATATATTCACTGGGTTCTAGATGTGGCTGCCTGTATTTTTAAGTGTCTAAAACTGCAAATTAGCAGTGTTTAAATTGCAGCCATTCGGAGTGTTGCAAAAGAAAATTCTCTGAATCCTGTGTTTTTCAGGCACATTAAAGAATAATAGTTATCGCACAAAGGAGACACATACACATACATACCATTCCTAGCCCTTTAACATATCCACTGACCTTTGAAAATGCCTCAAAAGAGCCGGTTTATCATGCACTGATGTGTCTCTTGAAAAGTACTGGGCATTTCACCAAAAAATCTTGTTCCATCGTTTATTTGTGGATATCAGCGCTCCAGGGAGCCAGGAATCTAATTCATTCCACAATAATACTCTTCAGACTTTCAGCATTAACAAAAGTGCCACTATTGTCTCATTCTTTTTTTACTATGCCCAGCTCTTGGGTATTAACCTGGTGTTTATGAGTTGGTACTTTTGCTGTTGGGAGTTTCAGTTATGCTAACAGTAGCTTTGTATTAGTCATGGGGCAAATGAAGTCATGTGAGTGGCTACTCCAGTACAGGACTGCCATCAGAAATCACAGGGCCCCTTAGGGGCATAATGGGTAAATACAAGCACAGATTGGAAACATTAATTCCAATTTATATTTTTTGACAAAATATCCAATTTCCCTCAATCCCTTACATCCCCCTTTTCCTTTCTACACAGAATTAACACCTCTGTGAATTTCTTCAGATGTCACCTCTTTGAAGAGTTACAATGTGCCATTGTGATTGGATTAGTGGAAGAGTTTATATGCCGAGAATTTCCCACGTCAGTTGAACTGAAGAAGCTGCTCGGATAAGTAGTGAAACTTACTCAGCAAGTCCAGTTGTTTTTAGATTTACCAATACTAGATATACCATGACCTGGATGAATGGAAATCTTCATAGTCATATTGCTGGACATGATTAATCTCCAAAGAAGTGAGCAATCTGATTGGAAAACTAGTCAAAGGGATCCAATCAGATTGTAGCTCAGTTCTTTGGAAAGAAAAGCATATCCAGCTAAAGGAAATCTCAAAAGTTTAAACAAAGTGCTGTGACTCTTTTGTGGCCCAACTGCTCTGCACTTCAAACACACCTCCCAACATTTGAGAAACTGAGAGGGACATAATTAACTGCCATGTGATCTGCAGTAGTGAATATATTAGCCACGCCCACTCTGGAGCCACACCCTGAGAATACCATGCCCCGTTAACAAAAACACACACCTTTTTTACATAACTGGAACAACAGATACGCTCTGACCCCCAAAGTATTTCATTACTTTTCTTAGGAAGATATGGTTCCCCCAAACTAACAGTAAAAGAATCTGTATAATATTCATTCACAGTCACTGACAGTTAAACCTAGGGCCAACTCAACATTTTTTATGCCCAAATGAACCTTCCTACCTACCTTTAATTTCACCTGGCTCTAGTTTGCACAAAAACACAGATAAAAAGTCTGGGAAGCTCCACCTAAAAACTAATGATTAATGTTAGAACCCATAAGGTTTTGCTTAATTGGTCCATACATTGTCCCTAAATTGTGAAGAATATTGTCCTTGTCAAATTAACTGAAAGTCTGTTTATGGGTAACTGTGTGTAAGATTTGGTGTTGTGTAACTCTTCTGTGAAACAAGAAACCCCTTCTAGCTTTTGGGGTCCTGGAACTTTCTGCTGTCGAACTGACATGAAGCCTGCACACATCAGATTACTTTTGGTCAATTTCACATACTGGTTTCTCCTATATTAGCCCATGTTCTGTTCCTTATTTGCCTCAAAGTACAAACAAAATTAAAAGATGACTTATTTTCATCTGGACCCTTTCTTCTTTCCTCTTAAATTGGAAGCAATTGATGGCACTTATTAGACTCTCCTACATTAGCCCTACCCTCTGGCATCAACCGTAAATTGTTAAAAAGTTGGAGCTCTGAACAGACATTATACAGTACATTACTTCTGCAGAAATATTAGTGGCGATGGGTATTGATATTCTGCAACAATTTGCAATTGGTTTTAATTTTTTATTATTTATGGTTTTTGAGTAATTTTGGTTTGTATTCAGCAGTTTGCAATTTTAGCAATCTGGTTGCTAGGGTCCAAATTATCCTAACAACCATTTATTAATTTGAATAAGGGACTGGAATATGAATAGGAGAGGCCTGAATAGAAAGATGGGTAATATAAAGTAGCAATAACAATACATGTGTAGCTTTACATAGCATTTGTTTTTAGATGGGGTCAGTGACTCCCATTTAAAAACTGGAAACAGTCAGAAGAACTAGGCAAATAATTAAAAAAAATTGAAAAAATAGATAAAGAAGAGCAGTTGAAAAGTTGCTTATAATCTGCCATTATATAATATACTAAAAGTTAATTTAAAAGTGAACCACCTGTTGGGCATTGTGCCTTTAATTTAATTAAAGGTTAACGTTTGATGTTACCTCCAGCCTCTCCAATCCGACAAGGCTGTAGTGGGATGAAAATTGTGACACAACCAGCATTACAGAAAGCTGGGGAAAGAAGACACAGGCATCATAGCATCTGGGCTCCTTTCTATATTCTGCATCTTATTAAAAGCAGGGGGCCCAGTAATCCTAGTGATTGTGCCATAGCCGGGCCCCATAAAACCCTAAACCCATGAGGTCCAGATGGTCCCCTACATCTCCATTCAGTTGGTTTTATTTTTGTCTCAAGACACACATAATAGTATTGATAGTTGGTTTCCTATTTTTAGTCTCAGCAACCAGAAATGTGCCTGTAGGTGATTGTCCAAATTCTAAGTCTATTCATCTGTAAGACTTGATACTGATTAATGTAGAAAAAGCAGAGCTGGAAAATCTTTAGTCTCTTTATAGACAAGCTGTCACGTAGCTCTCATGAGACCAAGCCAGCCCATAGTCTCTTTATAGACAGTCCCATGACTCCCGGGAGACCCAGTCATTACAGGAAATAATGGCTTGTCTCATAGAGTAGAGTAGCCATGAAAGATCAGGACCAGATTTACTTCTTATACAGACCATGTTGTTTTAAGATAATTTGGTGACTTATGACCACTTGTGTAAAACAGACAGAAATGATTTATGAACACAATCCCAGAGCCCCAACCTCAACACACAATACAGTCGCTTATAGTAAATAATTAAACCAAATATATGTTCACTTTTTAAAGCATTTGCATAGGATCTTGCATCCCTCGTCCTCCTTCACTGTTTCCTATCCACAAATCAGTCATCAACAAGACAACTGTAATGATCAACCAAGAAAAATAACACATCAATGTAAGTGACATGGGGTTTATTTATCATGCTGTGTAGAAAGTGGAGTGAAGCATTACCGGTGATGTTGCTCACAGCAACTAATCATATCTTTGCTTTTGTTGACTGTTTTGTTGAAATCGAAGTGCTGATTGGTAGCTCTGGGCAACATCACCGGTAATGCTTTACTACACTTTTTACACAGCATGATACTAGTGTAATAGTAATAATAGTGTAGCACCAATAATAGTGTAATAATAATAGTATAATAATAATAGTAAATTATAGTGTAGCACAAAGCGGTAAAGCTGTTCCTCTGAGAGTATCATCTTACCTTGCTGTCCCCTCTACACAACTTCCTGAATTAAATCTGCAGCTTTTACTTTTTCTATTTGGTCACAATTGAGATTAAATTGAGTCTAAATGGTTTGCTTAAAGGAGAATTCAACCTGTAATAAAAAAAAAACCCGCCCCCTACCCTGGGTAGACCCCCCCTCCCTCCTCCCCCAGCCTACCATTTTTACTCACCTGTCAGGAACTCTTACCCTGGTGGTCTAGTGGTGTGGCGGGGACGCACGCCGCGCCGCTCCGTTCGCCAGCTTCCTTCCTAGTGCGCCCGCCGCGCGCATTCTCGTCATTTAAAGGCGCAGGCGGCTGACGTCATACGGCGCCAAATTCAAATATTTAAAGGGGTATTGGTTAATTTTATGTTGCCCGTGATAGGTTTGTTCCTGGTGCCTTGTACTTTGTGCTGTTAAGCTTCTTGTCTGTTTGATTCCTGTTTTTGACCCTGCCTGGCTGTTTTACTACTCTGAACTCTGGAACCTGACCCTTGCCTGTTATTTGACTCCGATTCTGCCTCATCCCTTCTGATTGATCTCCCGGTTTTGACCCTTGTCTGCCTGACCTCGCTTTGTACGCTGCCTGCCCAGACCCGGCCTGAATTGTTATGCTGATTTTCTGCCTGTCTCGACCCAGCCTGATCTGACTACTCTATTGCCTCACGCCTTGCACCACGACCTTCTGTCCAAAGACTTTGCTCTACAATCGTGCCCCTCTGCCTATCCAGAACCCTCATCTTGCACCTCTCGTTTAAGTCCAGGTGGCATCCAAGTAAGCCAAGGGCTCCTCCCGAGGCCCAAAGACGGTCACACTACTGGTGAAGCACGAGCCAAGACCAGGGTGCCTGGTGTTTGTTCTGGTGTTGGGTGCCGACCGTTACATTATCACGGGCCCAAATGGATGACGAAGGTCACGCCGCTGCTGCTGCTGCACCCTCCACTACAGAAGTGCTCCTTACCACCTTACTACAGCACTTGGAGGACCAAGACTATCTCATGCAAGGCTTCCACAATCTGACTCGCCGACTGGAGTCTCTGCAGCAGTTGCCTAGTCCAGATGCCATTCCTCCTGTGGATTCTTCTGCTGTTATGGGTAACACCTCTAATATCCATGAACCCAAAATTGTGTTCCCTGAAAAATTTAGTGGGGACAGAACTACATTTTTTGTGTTTAAGGAGGCCTGCAAATTATACCTTAGTTTCTTTCCTCATTCCTTCTCTTCTGGTGAGGAGAAAGTAAGGTTTGTAATGACCCTGCTTCAGGGTGACCCTCAAATTTGGGTCCTCAGATTGCCCCCCACTTATCCTGCCCGCTTTTCCCTTGATACTTTCTTTAACACCATGGCAATACTCTATGATGACCCGGATCGTGTGTCTTCTGCCGACTCCGCGAATTACGCCAGGGGAGACGGGATGCGGAGGTGTATTGCACTGAATTCCGCCGGTGGGCAATTGAGACTGGGTGGAACGACATGGCTCTTCGCAGCCAGTTCCGTATTTGGCTTTCAGATTCTGTTAAGCATAGCCTAGTAAATTATCCTTTATCTTCTAACCTGGATGATCTAATGTCTCCAGCCATCCAGGTAGATAGAAGACAGAGGGAGAGAAGGGGTGAGAAGGACTCTTCTTTTTCTGGGTTTACCAATGTAAAGTCTAACTTTCCAAATGTGGTGACCAATGTTAAGTCCCCTGCACCTCTACCTCAGGAGGAGCCTATGCAGTTAGGCACATCTCGCTTAACTCCCGAGGAGAGGGCACGCAGGCGATCTTTGGGTCTGTGTATATACTGTGGGGGGATAGGTCATTTCCTAAGCCAGTGTCCTACGAGGCCAGGAAACTCCCAAGCCTAAATGGAGAAGGGGAGCTCCATTTGGGTGCAGGAGTTTGCTCTCCCCAATCTGCCTCAAGGGTTTTAATTTCAGTTAAACTAACTTGGCCTACGGGCTCTGTCATGGTGTCCGCTTTTGTGGACTCGGGGGCGGAGGGGAACTTTTTGGATGCTGCCTTTGCAGCCAAACACAATGTTCCTTTAGTACCTCTAAGTTCTCCCTTGAGAATTTTGGCAGTTGACAAAAGACCCAAGAAGACTGTAAATCTTTTTATGACTACTGACAAGTTACACTGTGAGGAGATAGCTCTATACCTCATTGAGGGTGCTTCCTATCCTCTTATTTAGGGTTACCTTGGTTGCAAAGTCACAACCCGCATATTGATTGGGTAACCAGGAAGGTTCTTGGTTGGGGTATAACATGTCAAGGGTCCTGCATTTCTTCCGTAGTGGCAGCTACTGTTCTTGAGGACTTACCTGCAGCTTACTTGGACTATGCAGATGTGTTTTCCAAGAAAGCCGCAGAGACATTACCCCCACACAGGCAGTATGACTGTCCAATTGACTTAATCCCTGGGTCTACTCCTCCTCGTGGTAGAACATATACTCTTTCTTTGCCGGAGGCCCAGGCATTGAAGGAGTATATTAAGAGAAAACCTCGAGAGGGGTTTCATCAGGCCTTCTAGTTCCCCTGCAGGGGCGGGATTCTTTTTTGTTGGTAAAAAAGATGGTGGTCTTCGTCCTGTATTGATTACAGGGGTCTTAATAAGATCACCATTTATCATCGATATCCCCTTCCTCTAATATCTGAATTGTTTGATCAGGTTAAAAATGCCAAAATCTTTTCTAAACTTGATCTTAGGGGGGCCTATAACCTCATCCTAATCAGAGAAGGAGATGAATGGAAAACGGCCTTTAACACCAGGGATGGCCACTATGAGTATCTCGTAATGCCTTTTGGCCTTTGTAACGCACCAGCAGTGTTCCAGGAATTTGTCAATGACATCTTCCGGGACCTGCTGGGAGTATTTGTAGTGGTCTATTTGGACGATATTCTAATTTTTTCTTCTAATCTATCTGAACACCGTAGTCATGTTCGGGAGGTATTGTCCAGGTTAAGAAGATATAAACTTTTCGCTAAGCTCGGAAAAATGTACATTTGAAGTTTCTTCTATCCATTTTCTGGGGTTCACCATTTCTAACAAGGGTTTAGAAATGGATCCTGATAAGGTTAAAGTTATTCTGGAGTGGGCCCAACCTTTGTCCTTGCGGGCAATTCAGAGATTCTTGGGTTTTGCAAATTACTACCGGCAATTTATTAAAAAATTTTATTTGATTGTAGCCCCTCTTACTGATTTAACCAAGGGTGCAGATCCGAGCATATGGTCCCCTGAGGCCATTCAAGCCTTTGAATTTCTTAAAAAAGAATTTGTATCTGCCCCCATTCTTCGTCATCCTGATTCTTCTCTCCCTTTCATTGTTGAAGTGGACACCTCTGAGGTGGGAGCAGGGGCAATCCTTTCTCAAAGGCATCCAACAACTAACAAGGTACACCCCTGTGCCTTCTTCTCTAAAAAATTTTCGCCCGCTGAGGCTAATTATGATATTGGGAACAGGGAGTTGTTGGCTGTTAAATGGGCTTTTGAAGAATGGAGACATTTGTTGGAGGGCGCTAAGCACCAGATAACGGTCTTTACTGACCATAAAAACTTACTGTATACTGAATCTGCCAAATGATTGAATCCCAGACAGGCCAGATGGGCCTTATTTTTCTCCCGATTCAATTTTACCCTTACCTTTAGACCCAGGTCTAGTGATGGGCGAATTTATTTGCCAGGCATGAATTCGCGGCGAATTTGCGCGATTCGTCGCCAGCGAATATATTCGCAAAATGCCCGCGGCAAAAATTCGCCGTCGTCAAAATTTTTTTTTTCAAAAAAACGGACGCCGGCGTCAAAAACGGGCGCTGGCGACAAAAACTGCCGTTTTGCGAATTTTTCGCCGTTTCGCGAATTTCGTGTAAAATTCGCCCATCACTACCCAGGTCTAAGAATACCAAGGCTGACGCCCTCTCCCGCAGCTTTGAACCCCAACCCTCTGAACCTTGTGTGAACAACCCCATTATTCCCAGTGAATTAATTGTGGCCGCTCTGGGAGCAGATCTTACTACATTATTATCTGCTGCCCAAGCTTCCGCCCCTAGGGAAACTCCCTAACGTTTGGTGGCCTTCTCTTAGGCAGGATGTAAAAAATTATGTTAATTCTTGCCCTGTCTGTCAGAGGTCTAAACCAGGGGTGTCCAAACTTTTGGCTCGCCGGGCCACATTGGAAAAAGAAAAATTGTCTGGGGCCACAAATGAAATACACAAACACGTTTGATTTGTAAAAGTAATGGAAATACACAGAAAAGAACTACAATGCCAGTTGGATAACCAGATGGAGCTATACACTGGAATATGGGACACCTGGATATTAAATAGACTTATTATTATATTATTATTACTAACTGGCCAATGGGCAGAGTCCCTCCTCCTCCTATATCCTTTGCAACATGACTGTCACGGCCGGCACCCAATACCAGAACAGGTGCCAAGTACCCTGGTCTTGGCTCGGCTTCACCAGTAGTGTGACCACCGTTGGGCTTCGGGAGGAGCCCTCAGCTTACTTGGGTGCCACCTGGACTTAACGAGGGGTACAAGGCGAGATGTTCTGGCTAGCAGAGGGGCACGGCAGGTAGCAGAGTCTTTTGGGCCGAAGGTCACGGTACAAACGGAACAGGCAGCAGAATCGTCAGACAGGCTGGGTCGAGGCAGGCAGAAAACAAGAATTGTCAAACAGGCTGGGTCGAGGCAGGCAGATAACAAGAATCGTCAAACAGGCAAAAAGGGTCAAAACCGGGTGATCAATCAAGGGGTTAAACTGGAGAGTAGTCGTAAGCAGGCAAGGTCAGGATCCAGAATTCAGAATGGTCAAAATAGCCAGGCAGGGGTCAAAACAGGAATCAGGCAGAATCAGACAATAGCACACAGCTCAGAAGCACCAGGAATTCAATCCTATCACGGGCAATGGTAACCTGTGGGAATGCCCTTTAAATACTATTTGAATTTGGCGCCTCTCGCGCTGACGTCATTACGTCAGCGCGCCTGCGCCTTTAAATCCGAGTGCGCATGCACGCGCGCTAGGAAGCCGGTACCGGAGCAGCGCGGCGTGATGGGCGTCCCCGTCGAGGGGGCGGCAGGCGTCCCTGCCGTCCCCCCACACCATGCCCAGGTAATTTTATTACAATGACGTTTCCTCCGGAACCAAGCTGGGCCGCATTCATATGCATCCTGGGCCGCATGTGGCCCTCGGGCCGCAGTTTGGACACCCCTGGTCTAAACCCTCTGGGTCCTTGTCTCAGGGGTTATTGATGCCACTACCTATCCCTGATAGGCCCTGGTCCCGTCTTTCGATGGATTTTATTGTTGATCTTCCTCCCTCCCAGGGGAAGACTGTAATCTGGGTGGTGGTGGATAGGTTTAGCAAAATGAGTCATTTCATTCCTCTCCCACACCTCCCTTCCGCCAAAACCTTGGCGGAATTATTTATTTCTAATATTTTTAAGTTACATGGTTTCCCTGTTAATATTGTTTCGGATAGAGGGGTACGATTTGTCTCTCAATTCTGGAGAGCATTATGCTCCTTAGTGGGAATCCATTTATCTTTCTCTACTGCTTATCACCCTCAGACCAATGGTCAAACAGAAAGGGTAAATCAATCGCTTGAACAATTTTTACGATGCTATGTCTCTGATAATCAATCCTCTTGGTCTGAACTGTTGCCCTGGGCAGAATTTGCTTATAATAACACAACACATTCTTCTACTGGTCAATCTCCATTTTTTATTGTTTATGGTTTACACCCCAAAGCATTTTCTTTTTCTGGTTCCTTGTCCCCGGTCCCTTCTGTCAACACTGCTATTGGTCGCTTTGCTAAAATTTGGTCTGGGTTGCATAACTCTCTTTCCGCTGCTACAGCTGTTCAGAAGAGGGTGGCTGATAGGTCACGTAGGGAGGCTCCCAATTACCAGGTTGGAGATTCCGTCTGGTTGTCTACTAAGAACATTAAGATGAAGGTTCCTTCTCTTAAATTGGGGCCTAAATTCATTGGTCCATATCCTATTGTTGAGATTATTAACCCCCTGTCTGTTCGCCTCAAACTGCCTGAAAACTTCAAAATTTCTAACACTTTTCATGTCTCCCTCCTTAAGCCTGCTTCACATGTACACCAGTCTTCTGTTCCTCCTCCAGTGTTGGTTGAGGGTCATCCAGAATTTGAAGTCCAGGAGCTCCTTGATTCTCGTCGGGTACGGGGTAAGCTTCAGTATCTGGTGAAATGGAAGGGCTACGGTCCCGAGGAGAATTCTTGAGTTCCTGTTGGGAACATTAGGAGGCGATTCCATTCCTGGGGAACTCTTACCCTGGTGGTCTAGTGGTGCGGCGGGACGCCCGCCGCGCCGCTCCATTCGCCGGCTTCGTTCCTAGTGTGCGCGCCGCACGCATTCTCGCCATTTAAAGGCGCAGGCGCGCTGACGTATGAGGTATTGGTTAATTTTATGTTGCCCGTGATAGGTTTGTTCCTGGTGCCTTGTACTTTGTGCTGTTAAGCTTCTTGTCTGTTTGATTCCTGTTTTTGACCCTGCCTGGCTGTTTTACTACTCTGAACTCTGGAACCTGACCCTTGCCTGTTATTTGACTCCGATTCTACCTCATCCCTTCTGATTGAGCTCCCGGTTTTGACCCTTGCCTGCCTGACCTCGCTTTGTACGCTGCCTGCCCAGACCCGGCCTGAATTGTTATGCTGATTTTCTGCCTGTCTCTACCCAGCCTGATCTAACTACTCTATTGCCTCACGCCTTGCACCACGACCTTCTGTCCAAAGACTTTACTGTACAGTCGTGCCCCTCTGCCTATCCAGAACCCTCATCTTGCACCTCTCGTTTAAGTCCAGGTGGCATCCAAGTAAGCCGAGGGCTCCTCCCGAGGCCCAAAGGCGGTCACACTACTGGTGAAGCACGAGCCGAGACCAGGGTGCCTGGTGTTTTTTCTGGTGTTGGGTGCCGACCGTTACATAATCCCTCCGAGCAGATTCTGGCCTTGTAGTTCACGGGCACCATCTTTTTTCTTCGGTCTTTTGCAGAAGTTTCGGTGCATGTGCAGTTGGAGTAAATTTCCAGTCCCGAACCACTGCGCATGCGCAGAAAGTCACGAAAAATATTCGGAAACGTTTGTGACTTTCGACGCATGCGCAGTTGTTCGAGACCGGAAATTTACTCCAACTGCGCTTGCGCCGAAAATGCAAGACACGAAGATTACCGGGGGTCAGTAAAAAATTAGGGGCTTTTGCCAGGGGGGGGGGCAGGTAGGCTGGGGGGGAGGAGGGAGGGGGGGTCTACCCAGGGTAGGGGGAAGGTTTTTTTTAAATTACAGGTTGAATTCTCCTTTAAAGGGTTCCTGTCATGATTTTTATGGTGTAGTTTTTATTTCTAAATTACAGTTTACACTTCAAATAATTCACTCTACCGTGTAAAATTTCATTCCTAACCCAACAAGTGTATTTTTTTTAGTTATAATATTGGTGTGTAGGCAGCCATCTCAGTTCATTTTGCCTGGTCATGTGCTTTCAGAAAGAGCCAGCACTTCAGGATGGAACTGCTTTCTGGCAGGCTGTTGTTTCTCCTGTTCAATGTAACTGAAGGAGTCACAGTGGGACATGGATTTTTACTTTTTTTTTTTAAGTGCTGTGTATCTACCAGGGAGCTGTTATCTGTTGCCTTCCCATTGTTCTGCTGATGGGCTGCTGGGGGGAGAAGGGAGGGGGTGATATCACTCCAACTTGCAGTGCAGCAGTAAAGAGTGACTGACGTCTATCAGAGCACATATCACATGACTGGGGACAACTGGGAAACTGTCAGATTTCAAAATTTAATATAAAAAAATCAGTTTGCTCTTTTGAAAAACTGTGCAGAGGTCTGCTGGAGCAGCACTATTAACTGATGCATTTTGGAAAAACAACATGTTTTCCCATGACAGTATCCCTTTAAGTGCAGGGGAAGTGCACCATTTGGGTGTTAGGTAGTTAGCTAGTATCCCAGTGCACTCACTTGTGTCATGAGGATTCAGTCTCCAGTCTCTTCAAACTGGATATATTAGGTTATTCATAATCATTTATTTATATATAGCACCAGCAAGTTACTCAGCGTTGTACATTACTTTATAACAAACAGGGACCTTTCAATATCCTAACAAAACAAGGGTTACGGAATAAAAAAGGGGCCCTGCATACAAGAACTAACAATAGCTCCCAAATGGCTAATGGTGAATTTGAGAGACAAGTGGGCCAAGATGGCTTTCCACCTTTCCCTTTTTTTCTGTTTTTAATATTTAATATATTTTTTACACTCCTTTTTATGATCTTCTGTCTTTGTACATTACTGTAAATCCTGAATATTCACATTAGCTAAAATAAATCTGTAAATGTCATAGAATGTTTTGTTAAGCAGATAAAGGGATACTGGGTCCTTTAAATGAAAATACTAGTGAAAACACTGCCAGACTTTATGCCATTAGCGATTGCTAGCAAACAAAATAGACATGTGTATCAATGGCTCCATCCAAAATGTACAGATGGCTGGGGAATCAGAAAACTGGGCCAAGTACTCTCCTGTGCTCTTGCCTCTTTTTAATATAATGATGTTATTTTGCTATTTCCTATCTACAGTTACGTTTTAGTTAAACAGCTTCCTTCCTTCATTTTTATGCCGAAAATCATCTAGCACATAGGAGACGGTGCAATGACACTGCATATAAAGCTACACGGTGCAATGAATTATGTTTTTTGTGTTGCTAATTGGTAAAACATTAGTAATAGCTGTTTCCATTTATCTTTTTGCCCTCAGGGACATTGCAGGTGATGATAACAATAAAAAGCAATTTATTGTTTCATTCATAAATTAAATATGGTTCATTATCATTGCCCATGCATTGGTTTATTTTTGTATCTGGATAGATACGATTTTCCAGATTCAGACTGCTATCAATTTAAGTTGAGCTCATGGGTTACCTACCAATCAATAGCTTTTGTGCAAACAACTTGCACCAGTGGATATAATTCTTATAATGCATGAGACTCTTCAACGGTTTCTGGATTGGATATTGTGTTCTAGACAGGGTAAAGATTCACATCCCAAAGATGATGACCTAGATGAGGATTAATGGCCATCCTCTATGCTTATTTGCTCTCCTGGATACTTGTTGAACTATAGCAAGATGGTTTTATATAGTTGTAACAATGTCAGCAGTTAACAGATTCTTAGAATAAGATGGACTTGAAGCCATGAAGTGTAGACCACTGTGCTAATCAATCAGTTATAATGTAATCAAGCTTCTACAGGTCAGGGTCAGTGAAAATGGCAGTTTTCATTTGTCACTAGAGGCCAGGGGATAAATAGAAAATGTAACTGACAAGAAAAGGCTTGACAATTTCTATTGTTTGCATTTGAGATGCATTAGTGGGTTCAGCAAAAACATATACACAGGGGCAGATTTATCAAGGGTCGAAGTGAATTCAAGGAAATTTTCGAAGTAAAAAAATTTGAAATTCGAAGTAATTTTTTGGATACTTCGACCATCGAATAAGATACTACGTCTTCGAATTCGATTCGAAGTAAAATAGTTCGAATATTCGACCATTTGATAATCAAGGTACTGTCTCTTTAAAAAAAACTTTGACTTCAATACTTCGCCAAATTAAACCTGCAGAAGTGCTATGTTAGCCTATGGGGACCTTCTAGAGCAGTTTTTTAAGGTCAAAGAAAAATCATTCAGTCGATCGGTGAAATATTTCGAATCGTTTGAACAATTTTACAACGACCGCAAGTGGCGAAATTTGATGAAAAAAAACCTTTGACTTCGATATTTGAAGTCGAAGTAATTCAATTCGATGGTCGACCCTTGATAAATCTGCCCCATACTGTACATGTATATACAGGGCAGCCGACAGGGGGGAGAGTTGTAGGGGGCCCCGAGGGTAAGGGGGGCCCTGCCACACCACACTTACTTGATTAGCTAAGACCCCTTTCTTTCTGAGAGCTGCTGACTTCGGGAAGGCATGGACGTTTAAGGGGCCCTGGCCACCAATTTTCTCATAATGTGGGGGGGGGGCTGGCCACCAATTTTTCTTTTCTTATGTGGAGTCCTAGCCACCAATATTTTGTAATGGGGGGCCCCTGGCCACAAATGTTTTTTTATGGGGGGCCCTGACCACCAATATCTTTTTATTTTTTATTAACATGTGGGAACCCTAGCCACCAATATTTTTTTTTTTTTTTTTTACTGGGTGAAGGAGGGCAGACCTGTAGGTGTGGCTTGCGGTGGGTGCAGCCCAGGGGACCCAGGAAATTTTGTCGTATGGGGCCCTTCGATTTCTGATGGCTGTCCTGTGTATATATATATATATATATATATATATATATATATATATAGTACATGGAGTAGCCAGCACTCACGAATAAAGGTTTAACTTGCCTGGGTGCAGTATCAAAAAAGTCAAATTGATCTCAAGCAAAAAGATCCGCACTCTCAGGACTTATATTAATCTGAAAAGTTTTAATTTGCGAGACTAGATATATATATATTTAAAAGTTAAAATTATAATTTTTAAAAACATTAAGCGGGAGTGCAATGAGGTTGTG
Source organism: Xenopus laevis (assembly GCF_017654675.1). Classification (NCBI taxonomy): domain Eukaryota; kingdom Metazoa; phylum Chordata; class Amphibia; order Anura; family Pipidae; genus Xenopus; species Xenopus laevis. Next base: position 121,079,271 of record NC_054377.1, on the reverse strand, counting down.
AAAGCAAAATTCACATAGACAAATACAAAAGGTCCTCTGTACTCATTATCAATATATTAAGGACATTGAAACATTTTTGGGGGGATGTAATAAAAGTCGCAAAGAGCAAAATAATTTGAACATATAAGAATAAAAAGTCTAATTTCACAATGTAATACTCTTCCTTAAAGGGATCCTGTCTTTGGAAAACATGTTTTTTTCAAAACACAAAACTGACAAAATGTCTAGCCCCATGTCAGATTTCAAAATTGAATATAAAAAAATCTGTTTGCTCTTTTGAGAAATGGATTTCAGTGCAGAATTCTGCTGGAGCAGCACTATTAACTGATTCATTTGGAAAAAAAAATTTTGGAAAAACTGTTATTACATTGCAAATTTTAATTGCGCATTGCCCACTTTTAAGAAGGCATAACTTATCGCATTGTGAATATTTTTCCATTACCGACTTTTATTACATTCCCCCATTTGTGCCTTAAGCTATAGTGATGTGTGGGTCGGGATTATTTTTGATAATGGGTTGAGTGCAGAGGACCTCTTGTATTTGTATATATATATATATATATCCGTATTGTGGAAAGGCCATTTCCCATAGACTCCATTTTATCCAAATAATCCAAATCTTAAGAAATGTTTTCCTTTTTCTTTGTAATAATAAAACAGTACATTGTACTTAGGACAAACTAAGATGTGATTAATCCTTATTGGAAACAAAACCAGCCTATTGGGATTATTTAATGTTTACTAAATTTGCTAGTAGATGTAAGGTATGAAAATCCAAATTATGGAAAGATCTATTAACTGGAAAACCCCAGGTCCCGAGCTAATATATATTAGCTTCAGGATAAAATTGTAAAGGGCATACTTATGACCAATTTCAGTTCTTGAAACTCATTCTAATGCCCATAAGGGATTCTATATATTTATAGACCAGTGTTCCCATTATATTGATCAATACGAAATGGAGCTCAGCCTGGTCGTTTAGAGTAATATTTGGAGATAATGCATTGTTGGATTCCCCTGAAAACTCACCTAGAGGGTCAGTTAGGATTAATTTACCAGGTGTAGTGTTCAAATTACAATTTTTTGATCAAATCAATACCTGCAACATTTGCATTCATTTCATTGAAGCCACACTTGCATGATCATAAATTATTTTTATGGTGCTCTTCCCAGTATGCACTATTTCTATTTATGAATATTTCTATTTCATGAATAAACCCTGACAGGCCCTGGCATTTCAGGTACACAGAGGCCCAATCAGCCCACACAGAGATCCAAACAGCCTCCACCAGCCACTAAATACTGACTTTCTATGGGACCTTATAGCAGCCCCTCTGGGATTTGCCAGAACCCACAGATTGCCAGTCCGGGTACCATTCAGCTTAACCTCTTTTCTTCTTAAAGGGGATGTTCGCCTTTAAATTAACTTTTAGTGTTCAGTAGAGAGACTGGAATATGAATAGGAAAGATCCCGAATAGAAAGATATGTAATTGAAAGTAGCAATAACAATACATTTGTAGCCTTACAGAGCATTTGTTTTTAAATGGGGTCAGTGAAGCCCCATTTGAAAGCTGGAAAGAGACAGAAGAAGGCAAATAAGTCAAAACATCAATTATGAAGACCAATTGCAAAGTTGCTTAGAATTGGATATTCTATGACATACTAAATGTAAACTTAAAGGTGAACTACCCCTTTAACTCAACCAAGAAAGCACTGTTCTATTCAAAAAATGGAAATCTGTACATAGTCTCAGTGTATAAACTTGCCTGTGCCCCATTTTTATTGAACATTTATAGAGAAAAATATAAAGGCACTTTACCAAAACATATTTCTCTCATTTTCTCTTTTGTTTCTCATTCATTTCCCTTTCTCTCACAGAAAATGTCCTCCTCCTCCTCCTCTCTCTTTACCACTCTACAGGGCACATTGTATTTAAGGGCTTCTGAATGATTCATCTCAGTTACAAGAGCCAAGTGCAGCTAACCTGCCGCTTTCAACCCGCTCTGTCTCCGCGCGTCTAACGGCTCTTCTAGTGTATGACAATGTGAAGTGTGCCCCGGGGGCCACCTCACTCCTACAATGAAAGCACTTCTTGCTAGGAAATCATATTAAATAAAACTGTATAACTCTTAATCTTTCGGGAAAAAAAGTCAATTTTCTTATGAGAAGTCACAACGACAATTTTCCATTCTCACTAAACAAAAAGCCAAAACACTGCACAAATATACACCATTATGTAGTTCTAAAGGGGTGTAAAATGCTTATTGTGTAATATTAATTCTAATGTTTTATAAACAGATGTAATATTAAAGTATTATTGTATTGACAGAGCCACCAAAGAGAAGCAGCTGTTCCATAAGTCTGAATGCATTTAGCAGAATGCGATTGCACTGAGGGATGCCCAGGTTTGTGTCTGCTTCTTGTGACTTTGGACATGTTATTTTGGAGCATAAGGTCGAATTGAAAACGTCAGCAAGGGTATTAAAATCAAATAGAAAATTAAAGGGGTTGTTCAACTTTAAATTAACTTTTAGTATGATGTAGAGAGTGATATTCTAAAACACGTTGCAATTGGGCTTCATTTTTTATTATTTATGTTTTTTGAGTTATTTAGCTTTTTATTCTGCAGCTCTCCAGTTTGTAATTTCAGCAATCTGGTGGCTAGTGTCCAAATCACCCTAGCAACCATGCACTGCTTTGAATAAGAGACTGGAATATGAATAGGAGAGACCTGAATAGAAATATGAATAATAAGAAGTAGCAATAACCATACATTTGTAGCCTTACAGAGCATTTGTGTTTAGATGGGGTCAGTGACCAATATTTGAAAGCTGGAAAGAATCAGAAGAAACCAATTAATTTAAAAACTATAAATAAAGACCAAATGAAACATTGCTTAGAATTGGCCATTCTGTAACAAACTAAAAGTTAACTTAAGGATGAACCACCCCTTTAAAGTTGACTTGTTCTACTCTGAGCCACTCGAATATTTTCTGCAGCTAAACTGGGTCCTTTGGATCAGCAACACTTTTTGATGAGCCCATGTTTACCTGAATAGGCATTTTTAATGTCATTTCACTGTGTATACATCCCTTTATGCCCCATTAGGATTTTAAAGCTGTGCTAAAAGCTTGAGCAAAGGAGCTGCTTCCCCTCCAGCCCAGACTTCTAGACAGATCATATACTCACTGCAAATTCAATTTAGGGCCCAAAAATATTGGTAAGTTGATCTATTCTACCAAAATATATTGAAATGGCTCATTATAATTAGGGGCCTCTACCCTCCTGGGCCCACCTGCAGCTGCAGGGTATGCTTCCAATGTATTTATGCCACTAACTTCGAAGAGCACCTGGGTCCCTGTTCAAAAGTATAAAAAAATGCTTGCAAATAACTTGTAAAAAAAAAAAAAGCTCAAAATAGAAAATAAAATTAAACATAAAAGTGCTCAGAAGTGAAATGACTTTATTACTTTGGCATTTGGTGGAAAAATGCCATGGCTCATGTGCTGATTTTTCATTTCTATGAAGCTGAGAAAAGACCATATTTTCCTGACATTTTATGGTGTATGATACATAGCACATCTGTCCTTTTTATATTCGCCTAAAAATATTCTGGAGGACTCCTCACCGGAACAGTCTGCTGGTCTGATTCCACTGTGCCAAGTTGGTCATGCCAAGCCCCTGTCTTGTATGGGAACAGCACTTAAAGTCTGCTGCTGATTAAAAGAAGTAATCTACTAACTGATGCAAAGTTACCTCCAGCTCCATTAATCCATAGCAACCACCAGATGTTTGTTTTGAAACAGCTGCCCAGTGAAGGTTACCTGCTCATTGCTATGGGTTACTGGAACTGGAGCACCCCCCCCCCCCAGCTTTCGAGCAGCACTTTCCGGATTCCAATAAACAAAATACTTGAGAAGCAAACTGTATAGAAATGATTATGTCTTGGTCTTAGCAGTCCTGACTGTGCCAGTGGTAGGGAGGTAGCGAACTGTTCGCCCGCGAACTAGTTTGCGCGAACTTCGACCGTTCGCGTCCGCCGAATGTTCGCGAACGTTTGGGAACGTTCGCATTTTGAGTTCGCGTTCGATCTTTCGACCATTCGACCATTCGAATTCCTTCGACCGCTAAAAATCGAACGATTTCCATTCGTTCGAACGATTGTAAGCATTCGATTCAATGAAAAGCATTCGATCGAATGGCTTCGATCGTTCGATTCGAATGAAAATCCTTCGATCGAACGATTAAAATCCTTCGATCGTTCGAATCGATTTTAGCGGTGTTCGAAGTTCGCGAACTGTTCGCGAACGTTCGCATTTTTTGCCGGTGTTCGCGAACGGCGTTCGCGAACACCAAATCGGCAGTTCGCTACATCCCTAGCCAGTGGTAAAAACTTAAAGCCCAATAGATTCAGTAGGTAATTGTTAGCCTATACTAGTATTGTTACCTTTTCTGGGGCCAGAAAATCGTCAGGGGGCGGGGCAGATGATGTCGGAGGTGGGGAGGGGGCAGGGTCGGTGATGTCGGGGTGGTGACATCAGGGGCATGACTGATGACACTGGGGGCGGGACTGATGATGTGGCGATTGGCTGATCGGCATGTCATTATTTTTCTAATTTCGAAATCCAGACAAGAAGGTTTCACCCAGACAGGCCTTCCAAATACCAGGTTGTTTGGGTAAAATTCTCAGGTGGCTCCCCTAGTCTATACTGAATTTACTAATTCAATGGGGTGAAGTAAAGCAACAGTAAAAATTTGCTACTTAGTAAATGTACTCATCATCTACACCCATTCGATTAGAAGCCTACTGTAGAGTCCTGCATCGGGTCGTATACCCGCTGGTGCATATGGAATAACCAAAAAGTGGTAGATTTTGGGCAGATAGACCCCAATTCCCTGAATATGCAGGTAGTCCACAGATAGCCTGTCTGTGTACCTCGCCTGATTGCATCTTTGCATTCCCCCCACCTTCCAAAGTTAAAAGTAATTTTCCTCCCTGATATGGTTCATCCCCCTCCAGAGTGAAGTCACTTCTGCCCACCAGTGATGTCACTTCAAGTTTGTATGGGTCCCAGAGTCAGGTTAAAGGTTCAGGAAGTGGGGACAGATGCTTGATAGCAGGTAGGGTTTCCAACTGGCCAGTATTTTACTGGCCTGGCCGGTAAAAATTATGGTTGATCCCAATGTTATTAATAGAGAAAAATTATAAATATATAGGAAGGCCTGTATTTTTTTCCGGAAAAGTTGGCAACCCTAATAGCAGATTGGGTTGTGAGTTAGTGAGTCTGGGTTGGGCATGGATCTGCCCAATTGGACCCGCAAAGGCTCTAGTTTACTGTACTGTTGAACCTCACTTTGCCATGAATGACTCTGTGTACCACTGTACATACACATCTCAGCATTTGTTATTGTAGAGCAGCTAGAGAGACACTGGTTGGCTATTCCGAGTTTAAAGCACATGACAATATGGTTCTTAATTTGTCCTGCATGCAACAGCTGTAAAGCCAGAACCTGAATGGTTAGTCATTGCTCTTATAAACACCTTTCAATGCTGTCGTTTTCTTGGTTTCAGTCTGTGGACAGGCTGCCCTTCCACTGCCCAGCTAGAACCTTTGACTCCAATGTTCTTTCACCCACACTGTCTGCCCTGCAACATCCAGACTGTATCAGCTGTAGGGAGGAATTTCTGCTGAGGGAATTGTGTTACCCTCCTGAACCTCATTCTGACTTGCTTTGCAAACATTTTAGCTTCAGCTAACCAGTTCTGAACCACAGGGGAACAGAACACATTGGAATGAAGAACGCTATTTGTTTCTACTTTGAACTCTCAGTGGATGAGAATAAGCAGCAGCATGTTGGACAGACAAATGCATGGTATATTTGAATAATATATGTCTAGGTATAGCCATTCTTGCTATTTCTACACTACTGGATGTTCATAGATCATGATGAAGCATCTGTCTGATGCAGTTAAATCTGTTGCTGCTTTCTGATCCCAAATATAAGGAAACCCCACCATTCACTGGCTGCTGTGAATGCCACTGGAATGCACTACAGTTGTATATTTCCTGGCCACTCCATATCAGCATTACATACGGGGGGCTCCGCCCATCCCCGCCCATTGACCAGATAGTCCCTCCCTCCCAAGCTTTAAAGCCACCCCCAGGGGCCCACATACCTCGTCTTTTTTCTTTCTGTCCTTTGCTCTGACTGACCAGAGGGTCCTTCCTAGTTTGTTACTATCCCCTAGGTAGTTGTAAGCTTCCTCAGGTGGATCAGGGCAGAGTGCTTACCCCTCCTCCCTCTCTTGTAAGGACAGGGACAGGCAGGTTACTCACGGTTTTAGCACTTGGCTTGCAGCAGTGCGATCCCAGAGAGTTTTTCCCATGAGGCCGTGCCATGGAGGTGATCATTTAAGGTTGCCTGTGGCACTAGGAATCCGTCCATACTTTTTCCTTTGTGGGTCTCCCTGACCCGCTTCAGCCAAAACCTCTGCTGCCTTCAGTGGAAGCGCTCCTTCCTCCAGACACGCGGCGGCCATCTTTGTTGTGGGCTAAGCGTGTTTGGAGCCGTCCACATGGTTCCGCGTCCTTGGCGGCGGCCATTTTGGATGTGGGCAAAGTCTGCGGCTGTGACGCACTTCCGGTTCCGGTCCCGGGTGTTTTAATTCTGGCGCATCTTGTTTTCGCTTGCTGCTGGTTTTTGCTCCTTAGGTGTCTGAAGGTTCGAGCTTCCCTGCTGCTGACTCAGCTCTGGTAGGTGTAAGGGGGGGTTCTGGATTAGGCCACTCTATGCTGCTCCATATTACAATCATCCTGTTAAGGGATTTTTCAGCTCACCCCCACTGCATGTGTATTGCATTACAGGTATCCTTGCCTGGTTTCCTATGGATTCCTCAGCCTCTACAGCCTCTGCCCTCCAAGCTAGGTAGGTCCCTCCTGTACTATTCCTTTCTTTTTCTTTTTCTTATTTTCCATTTCTTATTTTCTCTCTCTCTCCCCATTCTCTCTTTTCAGCTTGCCTGAAGATGTTGCTAAAAAACGTAGGATTATAAGTCCCCAGTCGGCTCCTCCAGAATGCATGGGTTGTTTTAGCCCTCCCCTAGTGGGCAAAAAATTTTGCAAGTCTTGCTGGAAAGATTTCTGCAGCTCAGCCTCGGGGTTTCCTGTCCTAACCACAGGGAATGTGGAAGAAGGTCAGGATCTTGTCTCCCAGCATAGGGATGCCTGGGGGAGCGGCAGAGGATTCCTCTGAAGACGAGTGTCTTTCCCCTGAGTTACAGTCGGAAGCCTTGTTAGACTCAGATGAGGAAATAGATAGCCCCCAGGATACCTTTGATCTCTCCCTGGTTACTCCACTAATTAGGGCAGTAAAGCAGACCCTGGGGTAGAAGAGGGAAGCACAGGAATCTCAACTCTTAAGGTCCTGCCATCTCCTGCAAAGAACCGTCATACATTTCCTCTCTTCCAAGAGGTCTCTGACCTTATCAAGATAGAGTGGCAAAAAGCTGCAAAGAAGGTCTCCTTTGTGTCACAAGGCACTAGGTTCTCCAAGCTCTATCCATTCAGAGATTCAGAGGTTAAGGAATGGGTCACTGCCCCTTCAGTGGACCCCGCAGTCATACATTTGGCAAAGAAAACTACTCTGCCAATTGACGACAGCTCTGCCCTTAGGGACCCCATGGACAGACGAGTAGACGCAGACCTCAGAAAGGGGTTTCTGGTAGCTGGGGCAGCATGTAAACCAGCAGTGGCACTGGTCTCGGTGGCTAAGGCCATGTCCCTCTGGATAGATGGCATCGACAAGGCTCTTGCCGAAGGAGTGGATAGGAAGGAAATTTCTTCTAGCCTAGCAGAACTAAAACTTGCCACAGCGTTCATGTCGGAAGGCACAGTAGATCTCACCAGATTAGCAGCTCGTTCTATGGCCCTATCGGTGGCGGCTCGTCGAGCTCTCTGGCTCAGATCATGGACGGCGGACGTCTCCTCCAAGACAAGCTTGTGCACCTTGCCTTTTGAGGGCCTACGCCTCTTCGGGTCCAAATTGGATGACGTAATATCTAAGGCTTCTGGGGGGAAAAGCTTATTTTTACCCCAAGAAAAGAAGAGACCATCATCTTTCCATTTTAAATCCTCTATTTTTCGCGGCTCAGGAAGACCGGTTGCGGGAAGACAAGTCTCCAGACCAGCAGGTGAAAACTACAAGCCTTTTTCATGGAAGAAAGGCCAAGCGACCTTTATCAGAGGAGACAAGTCCAGGTCATCCCAGTCTAATAAGAAGCCTTCCTGACTATCCGTCCACGATAGAGAAGGTAGGAGCCAGGCTGGCAGATTTTCTCCCAAATATGGATTTCTACCATCTCAGATCAGTGGGTTCTAGATATCCTATCAAAGGGTTATCGGCTGGAATTCAACTCCATCCCAACAGAGAACCATTTTGTCACCTCTTCTTACCCCAAAAAAGGGGAAAAAAGAGAAGCCCTGGATCACTACCTACAATGGCTGCAGGAAGAGAAAGTTCTGTCTCCTGTCCCGGTAGGGGAACAAAACAGGGGGTATTATTCAGTACTATTCCTGGTAAGGAAAAACTCAGGAGGATGGAGACCTATTCTGGACTTGAAATTAATCAACAGGCATCTGAGGGTACAGAAGTTCAAGATGGAATCAATCTATTCGATCATTGCTGCAATTCTCCCAGGAGACTGGCTCCTCTCCATCGATCTGAGGGACGCTTACTTACATATCCCTGTGACAGCCTCACATCAGCGTTTTCTTCGATTTGCCATCGGAGGGAAACATTTCCAGTTTCGTTGTCTCCCTTTCGGTCTGTCCACAGCCCCGAGAGTTTTTTCAAAGATTCTGGTCACCTTGGTGGCGGCACTCAGGCTGGAGGGGATCTCAATCTGGCATTATTTGGACGACATCCTTCTGTCAGCAAGAAACAAGGAGACTCTACTGAAACATCGAAAGAGAGTCCTAGACTTCCTACTTTCCCATGGTTGGTTGATAAATGGAGAGAAGAGCCAACTATCCCCATCCCAATCCTTGGTCTATCTAGGGGCCTGGTTCAATACCCAAGAAAACTTAGTATCTCTTCCTCCTCTGAAGATTGCGGCTATCATCAACCTAGCTTCTCATTTCTTAACTCAGTCCCAAGTCTCAGCCAGAGAAATGATGTCCTTATTGGGGTCCATGGCATCGACAATACCTGTCACAAAGTGGGCACGATGGCATATGAGGCCAGCCCAGTTTTTATTCCTGGATCAATGGAACAGGGAAAAGAAAGACTGGGAGCAGCAGATTCTTCTCTCTCACCCTTTCAAGGAGTCGCTCGGCTGGTGGACCAAGGAGAAGAACCTGGAGAAGGGTTTTCCCTTATCACAACCTCAATGGAAGACACTGATCACCGATGCCTCAACCTGGGGTTGGGGGGCACACCTGGACTCGGAATGGGTACAAGGGACATGGTCCTCACGACAGACCAATGTGCCTTCCAATATCCTGGAGATAAGGGCTGCGAAGTTAGCTCTCTTTTCGTTCAAAAAGAATCTGCACAATTCCTCAGTCAGGCTCCTTATAGACAATACCACGGCAGTGGCTTACATCAAGAGACAAGGGGGTACCAGGAGTACTTCTCTTCTCCAGGAGGTTCAACCTATCATCAGTTGGGCAGAGAGAAATCTGGTCTCACTGACAGCGGAGTATCTCCCAGGGAAAGACAATCAGGAGGCGGATTTTCTGAGCCGCAATTCGGTGTCAAGTCACGAATGGTCCTTAAGCCAGGAGGTCTTTCAGAAGCTGGTGGAAAGATGGGGTCTTCCGGAAATCTATCTCATGGCATCACATCTCAATGCAAAGCTTCCAATTTTCTTCTCAAGAAAACCTTGCCCGACAGCTCAAGCAGCAGACGCCATGCTTCAGAACTGGTTCTTCAGCCTGGCCTATGTCTTTCCCCCGTTCCCGCTTATCATGAAGATTCTCCAAAAAGTAATCCAAGACAGGAGCGATTTGATCTTAATTGCACCAAATTGGCCGCGCAGGCCTTGGTACCCATTACTTCTCAAACTTTTGGTGGATCCCCCATGGCCTCTTCCCAGGAGGAGGGACTTGCTGTGTCAGGGACCTCTCCTTCACCCAAACCCAGCGGCTCTGTCTCTTCAGGCGTGGAGGTTGAGCGCAAAAGACTGGAAAAGTTGAGCTTACCTGAAAGTGTTATAGACACCCTGCTCAAGTCTAGGAAGTCTTCCACATCATCCGCTTACTGCAGAGTTTGGAAAAGGTTTCAGCTTTGGTGCAATCAGTTTGGTTTCTCGTTGGAAGAGATCTCTCTCCCTCAGGTTCTAGGCTTCCTCCAATCTGGTTTAGAGAAAGGTCTACAGTATAGAACCCTAAAAGCTCATGCTTCCGCCATATCAGCCATTTCTGGAAAATCCTGGTCTTCGGATCCTACAGTCCAAAGATTTTTTAAAGCAACATTGAAGGTACGTCCTCCAGGGGTTAAAACCTCACCTGCCTGGAGTCTACCATTGGTCCTAGGATCCCTATCCTTGCCACCGTTTGAGCCTCTTGAGTCAATTTCATTCTGGAATCTGACTTTAAAGACCTTATTCCTATTGGCCATTGCCTCAGCTTGCAGAGTGGGGGAACTGCAAGCCCTATCCTGCAGTCAAGAACACATAACCTTTCTGCATGACAAAGTGATTATTAAACCAGTTCAGTCTTTTCTCCCAAAGGTTGTCTCGACTTTTCACTTGAGGAAAGAAGTCACTCTTCCTATTTTCTCGGAGGACATTCAAGAAGCAGAGGATTTAAAAAAGATTGATCCAGTAAGAAGTCTGAAGCGTTATATGGAAATGTCAGCTTCCTTTAGAAAGTCAGACAGACTATTTGTTGTCCCAGCGGGAAACAGAAAAGGGCAGGCTGCTGCCACCTCTACCATCAGCAGATGGATGACCTTGTGTATCTCAAAAGCCTATCAAGCTCAGGGCAAGCTAGCTCCGGAGGGTTTAACGGCTCACTCCACCAGGGCGGTCGCTTCTTCTTGGGCAGCATTGGCAGATGTTCCTCCTTCTCAGATCTGTGAAGTCGCTTCATGGTCTTCGGCTCGGACCTTCATTAAGCACTATCGTTTGGACCTACCCTCTTTGAGTAACCATGCTTTTGCGGCAGGGGCCCACCTTGCCTTTTCTTGTCAGTAAAAAATTTTGTATCAGCACCTCTGGTGTTTGTGGTTTTTCTTCCCACCCCGGAAGCACTATGGCTTGGTATATCCGTATGTAATGCTGATATGGAGTGGCCAGGAAAATTAGAGAATTCCTATCATACTTACCGTAATTCTTTTTTCCTGGCCACTCTCCATATCAGCATTTCCCACCCCTCTTCGGCCAGAAGCTTTGTATTAGACGAGGTATGTGGGCCCCTGGGGGTGGCTTTAAAGCTTGGGAGGGAGGGACTATCTGGTCAATGGGCGGGGATGGGCGGAGCCCCCCGTATGTAATGCTGATATGGAGAGTGGCCAGGAAAAGAGAATTACGGTAAGTATGATAGGAATTCTCTAATTATTGTCAATAATGAGTTTGCCGTCCATTACCAGGAAATCAGTTATCCAGAAAGCTCCGAGAAGGCTGTCTCCTATAGACTCCATTTTATTAAAATAACCCAAATTTTTTTACTTTTTTAAATGAACTTTTTCTCTGGAATAATAAAACAGTACCTTGTACTGCTAAGATCGTATTAATTCTTAAAGGAGGCAAACAATCCTATTGGGGTTATTTAACGATTTAAGGCCTTTCTAGTAAATTTAATGTATGACAATCCAAACTACGGAACGATCTGGAAAACCCCAGGTTCTGAATAACAGGTCCTATACCTGTACATCTAAAAACGAAACCATATCAAATAAAGGGACTTCAACCCGGCTACCCTCCAGATATTGGTCAACTAAAATATCAGGGTGCAGTTTAGACATCCATCATATAAATGCAAGATGCAAGCATATATACAGACAGAGTCTGTGGCAGAAACATTAATAAAGTCTAATACATTGATATCCCCAACATAAATCAGCTATATACAGTATGAAGGAAGCAGGTACAAACAGTTAAAGAAAGTTTGAGAGAGACAGAAATGGGATTTGTAGTTGGCTAAAGGTTTTCAGACTTAACACAAAAGTATTAGAACACCAATAGTATTAATTTGAATCAATATGAAATGACTTCCATAGGATGGTTGCATTGGATCATGTTCCAGACTTTACTTACACCCAGGGTTTGCAAAAAGCCAAAATGAGCGTTCCAGCCAAGACAGTCTTGTCTACAATACAGATTTCGGAGAGGAGGCCAAAGCCCTCCATTCCCCACCCCTTTGTCTCATGGGAGAGAGAGAAAATATTCATCTGGGAAAAGAAGGAGCGTGGAGTTTATGTGACATTGGAAAGAAAGAAAGAACATACATATTTGGAAAAGATGCCAAGTATTTAGTTAACCCCGTCACTGTTGTTGTGCAAAAGAACTGAGAACAAGAGGGAAATGCAATACACAAAAGAAATTAGGAGAACAAATGAGTAATAAAAGTTAAAAAATAGAATTGTCATTATATAAGCTGTGGGTTAGCAGATGCCACAGGCTGCAGATTCCTGGAAAAGAAGAATAGGTGAAGCCAAGGGTTAATAAAATGACAAATTAGAAGATTCATTATGTGTTCTATTCTTTTTGTTACAAACCCAGAGCAAAGTAAGTCAATTGTGATTCATGAAGAGCTTTAATGCACATTGTTGTATAGGGCCTAAAGCAATCAGAGGTTAATCTAAAGGTCTCTTATATGTTGTCTTGGACATTCCTGAATATTGGGAATTTGTGGAATGTCTTAGTACAGTTGTAATACCGATGGTAATGGTAAGTGCTTGGGGGGAAGAGAAGTGAATACAACTATAGGAACAAAAGGGCTAAACATTAAAACAAATATGTACAGAAATGTTGTATTATTTAATATAATGAATTTACAGTAGCAGCCCAGAGGTTCAACAACCCTATTGCAGTAATGATCCAGGTCTTCAAAACTGTCCTCAGCAGCACCCAGTCTTCTGATCTTGTTAGGCCGTCTTTCGAGTATCAGTGACACTGCACATGCTCAGTGTGTTCAGAGCTGCTTTTGAAGGCAAAGCTTAGGGGATCATTTCTGATTCTTTCTTCAAGTAGATATGTAAAAGTGAACTCTGAGAGCAGAAGGATCAATGACAGCTCTAAGGCTAATGTTGCACCAGGTAATGGGACAAAAGACTGCTGTGGGTTCCACAAAGGAAGCATAGATATTTTTAATTTTTCTTTTGCATTAGGCCATATATTTTATTGAGATGGTGCTGCTCCTCCATGTACATAGTGGGGGCAGTGACTGCTGCACTTTTGTGTTTGTTGGGCCCCTGGGGTGAGGGTCTTTGGTGGGCCCCTGCGCCATGCAGTCTGCAGCAAGTTAGTGAGTGGGGTGAACGTTTGGCATGGGATGCTCTGGGGGGCATGTGGCTTAGGTCATATCCTACGTTACTGAAATTAGTCATTTGTTGTTTTTTTCTAAACTGCATTTTGTTCTATGTAATGCAGAATATTGTAGGGCACTTTCACTTTTTATACTTTAAAATTTTACTTTTTAAAATGATTAAGAAGGAAAGTTATAAACACTAGTGGTGTTATTCACCCCCCCCCACCCATGATTATAATCGCTTACCTTAAACCCCAGCCAGTGCTCCTATTAGCAGAAAACTATCTGGGGTACTTCTGTTCGTATTCCTCTTCCTAGATCTTCCACATCTAAGTCTGACTTTTCACTGTTCTGGGTGTACCAGAACAGACAGGAACAGTAGAAGAAATCCAGAAGCAGAAGATGGTGGCACGGAGCTCCTGCAGTAGTACCCTGAGCCGGTGTGCTTATCAGCGAACAGGAGCACCGCCTTGGGATATCAAGTAAGCGATTTTCCTTTACTTCTTAAAGCAGAAGCAAAACCCAAAAGTTAAAAAAAACCTACCCTACATAGACCCCCCCTCCCCCCAGCCCAAGTGTGACCCCGGGCAAATGCCCCTAACTTTTTACTTACCCCTCGGTGCAGATTCAGTCACAGGCATCTTCAGCTGCTTCGGTAATCTTCGGAATGAGACTGGCGATTCAGAAATTTTCATTCGTTTTGGCGCATGCGCAGTTGTCACGAGACAGAAAGTTGCTCCAACTGCACATGCACCGCTCCGCCGGTCTCATTCTGAAGATTTCCGAAGAGAAGAAGATTGGGCCCATTAAGTAAAGACTTAGGGGTAACTGCTTGATACAGGATATTGTCACCACAGTGATTAAACAGGTTGTTGACTCTTAAATTTATTTTTAGTATGATGTATGGATTGATATTCTGAGACAATTTGATATTGGTTTTCATTTTTTATTATATGTTTTTGTGTTATTTATCTTTTTATTCAGCAGCACTTTGATTTGCAATTTCAGCAGTTGGTTGGTAGGGCCCAAATTACCCTAGCAACTATACATTGATTTGAATAAGAGACTGGATTATGAATAGGAGAGGGTCTGAATAGAAAGGTGAGTAATAAAAAGTAGCAATAGCCATACATGTATAGCCTCACAGAGCATTTGTATTTACAAAAGAAGGCATATAATTCAGAAATCTGAATAAAATAAAGGCCAATGAAAAGTTTTTTTTATAGAAATAGTCATTCTATAACTTACCAAAAACGAATTTAAAGGTGAACCACCCCTTTAATCTCTCTCTGGAGAAATGCAATTCATGGCACATTCTGCATTTCCTTCCATTGTAGTTTCCATGTAAGCCCTTCATTTCTTCCCCACCCCCAATTTCTATTAATGACTTTTTTTCTCATTTGCTTCACATCCACCATCCTTTTTCCTTCAGGTCCTTTCTTAGCTGTCTCTGTAACATCCTAGAGCTCATTTATAAACACTAGCGCCAGTGCAAAGTGCTAAAGATGGATGCAAAACTGAGTGTACATTGAAGCTCTTCAGAAAGGTATTTGCAATCATACATGCTTCTTTGCAAATTGTGACCAGTGAGCCCTTCCAGCCTGCTCTGATGAATTGCATGTAAATGTACACATTAATGTCAGATGTAATTTCCAATATCCCCTAACTGCAATAGGCAAGTAAATGTGTATCCCTTTGTATCCCAACTCTTCCCAGCCCAGCACTACTCCCTTTACTTTCTAACTTCCCTCCTCTCTTGTCTCATAGCCTCTCTCCTCTCTCTATAGGTCACTGCCTTTCGCTTTGTCCCAGCCCTTTCCCTACCAGCTTCTTACATGCCTGGAGTTCCAGCTGCCACTTTCCTACTGCAGCCTGTAAGGGAGATGATATGGCAGCGAGACTCCGTGGTTGGAGAAGAATAGAGTAAAAACAGGCAAGATCAGGTAACCCCAATATACTGTAAATCCAGCCCCTGCTCACTTCTTATGCTGTTTTACAATGTTGAAATGTCCCAAAGTGCTACGTATGTAACTTCTCGTTTAGATACAGTAGGTTCTTGGACTTTGGAAGTTAACAAGTTAACTTGCTAACTTGTACTTTTATTACAGTGTAGAATAGGATAGGGGTCATTCAGACTGATATAGAGAATGATATAATAATCATTTATAAATTATTCCTAAGGTATCAGAGGAATGTTTTGCTGTATAAATTGCATTTCTTCTTTGCTATAACTTCCTGCCACACAAAATGTTATTTCATTAGGGAACATCGGCTGCTTTTGTTTTGGTGCCGGCATCTTTTCCCTTTCTACACCAGATTTTCTAGGCGATACAGGGATAACGTTTTCCAAAATATTCCGCTCTAGTATTAATATTCTTTACCAACATATTTCACAAGGAATATTTCCCTGCCCCAGGAGCTTACGGTTTAAGGTCCCTATTGCATCCAATTTTATTAGAAGCCAATAAACCTGCCAGTGTATTTTTAGAGCATGGGAGGAAACTGGACTACTTTTCCACTCAGATTGTAAGCTCTACAGGGCAGGGACCTTCTGCCTCTTGTCTCTTAAAACTTAGCACTTAATCTTGAATGTATATGTGTTTTTGTATTTATTATTATTCTTTTATTGCATTAATTCGTATCTATTCTGTACATATATACACACAAATAGGTGAATAATTTGATTTTGTTCATACTAAAGCCGGATTTCTTTAGTGTTATCCCCTAAAAAGAGTTTGCACACTGAACACCGCAATATACTCCAGGTGCGCTTCCATGCAATTGTGTCTGATTTGTGACAAAATGCTGCTTTGTGCTGGAAATTGCCCTTTGCCCACTGCACTTGTGTATTATTGCACCACAGCTCCCATCATTCCACCGACCGAGTCAAAAGATGTCAGGAGGTTTTGGGAGTTGTAGTTCCTCAGCACCTGTAGGAAAGCACGCTAACCAACCATTGGCTAAGCTTCTCTGTGTAATAACCCAGTAGGAAACTTTGCCGTTATCTTTCCCAGTACAAACAGCCTGCCCATTTGTGTTCCTGTTTATTATTAATCTCTAACATGCCTTTCAGTTTATAAAAAACTCAGTTATTCTGATAACGGTTTGCTCTCCTGGCTCAGAAATACAGATTTAGAAGCTTTCTTCGGTGATATTTACTCCAATTCCATTTCGGTGACCACCTGATTTTCCTGATATTATGTATCTTTTAGGAGCAGGACAGGTGTGTAACGTGACCCCTTACCTGTTGTGCAATATTGCTGGGTAGATCCGGGGGTGTATTTTATTAGATCTGGGGGTGTGCTAGACTTCCTGTGTGTCTCTATGTATACCTGGCCTGTTCCTGAAAGTACAGGTATTGGACCTGTTATCCAGAATGCTCAGGACCTAGGGTTTTCCAGATAAGGGATCTTTCCATAATCTAAACTGCCATACCTTAAGCCTACTAAAAAATCATTTCAACATTAATTAAACTAAATAGGATTGTTTTGCCTCCAATAATTAATTATATCTTGGTTTAGTACAAAGTATTAAACCAATATCATTTCTAGGCTGAGAGCACATGCATTTGCTCCAATGCCCTTTTTATTGAGAGATAATTATAACTCTTTCCACTCTCTGCTTTACCCATTTCTGTTCCCTCCTTCTGCAGAGTCAGGAGTTAGAGAAAGGGAGGGGGTACTGTGGCCTCAATCTGAGAGCAGAAAAGTTGTACAGGCATGGGGGTCCATTATCCAGAAAGCTCCAAATTAGGGGAAGGCCATCTCCCATAGACTCCATTCTAATTATATAATTCCTATTTTTAAAAATAATTTCCTTTTTCTCACCACAAGTACCTTGTACTTAATCCAAACTAAGATATACTGTAATGAATCTTTATTGGAGGCAAAACCATCCTATTGGGTTTATTTCATCTTTAAATGATTTGTTTGAAGACTTATGGGCGGATTTATCAAGGGTCAAAATAAAAATTTGAATTCAAATTTTTAATTTGAATTTTCAAGTTTTTTTATGCCGAAAACTGATAAATTAGACTAGGGAATTATTAAAATTCGATTCCAGTTTTTTAAAAATTCGATTCGAGATTTATCATTCAATGGCCCTTTAAGAAATCAAATTTGAATATTCACCACCTACAACCTGCCAAATTGCTGTTTTAGTCCTGGGATCAATGTGTAGTTGTTTGCAGCCTTCCTGACATTCGAGTTTTTTTCGGATTTCGAATTCGATTCGAGTTGTTGGGTCGATCCTAATCACTTGAGTTTTGAAAATTAGACTTTTTTAATAAATTTTGATTTGTCGAATTTTGAGTTCCTCCCATGAATTCGAAATTCGACCCTGATAAATCTGCCCCTTAAGGTATGGAGATCCAAATTACGGAAAGATCCCTTATCTGGAAAACCCCAGGTCCCAAGCATTCTGGATAACAGGTCCCACAGTTGTATTACACCACCTGTGGTGCTGTGAGTTGTATGTCAGTAACAGTTGGAGGGTCAGGAATATATAATATCCCTGATGTACCTATTATACTAAAAATAACACAATGTAATAATGGGGATCATGCAATACATATCTGCTTCCCTCCGAGAAGCCCTGTGATGCTGGGTGCCGAGATGAGATGCCCTTTCTGCCCTACCCTAAAAATCGCCCCTGCTAAAATGAATGAAAGATATTTTATGCTGAACGCTAGAAGTACGAGAAACTGCTTACTAGACCAGATATAGCCCATAAAAATGAAAACCAGGGAAAGAAAAACAAAGCCAGTGAATTAAAATAGCCAAGAAGAAGTGGGTGGCCCTGACGGAAAGAAGTATTAGTACCACTAAAACTATCATTTTACAGCCTGGTTGCAGCCAGCCTTGGGCACGAAGCATCTAAAAAGCCTGCTACATACCTTCCCTTTTCTGGTATAAGAATATCAGCCTTTTTAGGCTGTAAAAAATAAAACTATAAACAGAAGGATTACAGAGAACAGGATCAAGTGTGCTTTCACACTGTGAATAAATCTTGAGGCTATAATTAAAGGGCAATTCTCCATAATACGTTTTACCTATTTAGTTTGCCTCAGTGCATAGGGCTGATGTTCAGCTTTCTACCTAGAGCAGCTGTATAGAGTTTTAGTTATACCACAGGCCTATAATTCCCCCTTGTAGGTTTAGCTTCTGATTCTAACGGCTCAGACCCCAGTGATCCAGGTGTTCGTGGTTGTCTAAGGTGTGTATGAACAGCAACTGAAGGCTGTACATTGTATTTTAAACACAGATACATGGCCCCATTATTGGGCATCCCTTTATATCATTATTGCAGAGCTCACTGCATAACTTTCTGGTGCTATATCAATAAATACATAATAATGATGATGATGATTATACAAAGATGATTTTATATATATATATATATATATATATATATATATATATATATATATATATATATATATATATATTATTATATATAGGTATGGGACCTGTTAACCAGAATGCTCGGGACCTGGGGATTTCTAGATAATGGATCTTTCCGTAATTTGGATCACCATACAATAAAATCATGAAATCATTAAATAAACCCAATAGGCTGGTTTTGCTTCCAATAAGGATTAATCAAATCTTAGTTGGGATCAAGTACATGATACTGTTTTATTATTACACAGAAAAAGGAAACCATTCTTCATAATTTTGGATTATTTGGATACAATGGAGTCTATGGGATACAGCCTTTCTGTAATTTCGGAGCTTTCTGGATAATGGGTTTCCGGATAATGGGTCCCATACCTGAATATTTAAATTTATTTTTATACATATACAGTATAAATATATACAGTATATACACCAACACATAACGGAGAATATATATATTTATAAACTAAATTGGCTTTCTGTCCAATCTCTCACACTCTTTCAGTAATTGCCACGGTACTAACTGGTGCCTGACTACATTAATTACTCCCAGCGTGTACAAATTCATTTTCACAAAGCATTACTATCTCTTGAAATGACACCTTGTTAGTGAATCTCTCAATCAGGGAGATTACGATGGTGATTTACATTGGGCAAGATTACAAAAAAGAAGGGAGGTTTAGCACTGGAATGATTTATTCATTTCTTTCAAATAGGAAGAGGGGGTCAGAGATCAGTTACAAGAAGGGGGTGTATGTATTTTCAGATAAATTGGTAATTTGTACTAGTTATAATCCTTTCTTTCCTTTGTGCATTAGCACACGTAGTACAGGTATGGGACCTGATATCCAGAATGCTCAGGACCTGGAATTTTCCAGATAATGGATCTTTCTGTAGTTTGGCTTCTCATACATTAAGTATACTAAAAAATAATGTAAACATTAAATAAAGCCATTATAATTGTTTTGCCTCCAATAATGATTAATTATAACGTAGTTTGGATCATGTACAAGGTGCTGTTTAATTAATACAGAGAAAAAGGAAAACATTTTGTTAAAATATGAATTGTTTGGATAAAATGCAGTCTATGGGATATGGCCTTCCTGCAATTCGAAGCTTTCTGGATAACGAGTTTCCAGATAGCGGATCCCATACCACTGGAACTTGGTTCCTACCTCATTCAAACACTAGGCTCAGTTTCATCAGGAGACCTGCTTGTATGTTCAAAATAGGACCTGGCATTTCAAGTACACAGAGACCCAACAGCCCCCACCAGCCCAATAAATAGTGACTGTCTATGGCAGCCCCTCTGGCATTTGCCAGAATCCGCAGATTGCCAGTCCGGGCCTGTGTATGTTTTTCCGGGGGGATCCCACCGAGACACATGGACTTGCAAATAGTGCCCACATTATAACTGCACCTCAGTGTTGCAAGGCAGCAGTGCCAAACCTTATCTTTTTTTACAACTGATTGAATCCGCTAGCTATTCATTGGCCATTTTGGTGTCAGTTAGGCAATTCTTTAGCTGAAAAAAAAAATCTCTTGCGGGTAAAACTGGACGGGAACCTGTTTAAGGGTCAGGGCACACACTCAGATTTGGGGAGATTAGTCGCCGGATGACAAATCTCCTCTTCTTAGCGGGCGACTAGTCTCCCCGAACTGCCTCCTGTCGGCTAGAATGTAAATCGACGGCGGGATGGCACTTGGAGCGAATCGTTTTCCAAATTCGCCCAAAGTTGCCTCACGAGGAAACTTCAGACGACTTCGTATAACCAAGCGTTCCGAGTGCCATCCCACCGGCGATTTACATTCTAGCCGGCGGGAGGCAGTTTAGTCGCACCAAAGAAATTTGTCACCGGGCAAATAATCTCACCGAATCTGAGCGTGTGCCCTGACCCTAACAAGCATGGCTGTCAGTGACTCCCATTCGGGTAGTAGGAAAAAATAAAATAATAGAATAAAACTGACTCCTAATCCTTGAGACTAGCCTGTGCTTGCCCAATGATTGATAAGACACACAGGCTGAAATTCTGAAGGAAGGAAGTCATATTTGGGCTCCGAAGAATTTCACTAGGAAAGGTCTGCAGGAAAAGCAATGTAAACTTCCCCCAATTAACAGAGCTCTGAGACAATGAGACGCAAACAATGGAATATTAGGGAGGGCTAGTGGGACTCAGGCACAAAGCTTGGGATCAGCATTTTTCCATAAGAACCCTACACTGGTATAAACTAAAAAAAATATCAGAGACGCCTTTGATTCTGGTGACGTAAGTACAGTGTGATAAATGGGTTAACGGGTACCATTAATCAATACCCAGGTAGTAAAATGTGCCAGGGCTATGGGAACACATACAAAAGAACTCTTCATATTGAAAAGTCAATGTTTGGGAAACTTTATCATAAGAATAACACCTGTGGTGATAGAAATGGTGTAACTTGGGGCCTTTTATTCATTTTCTGATGCAGGACAGGCTTATCAGCAGGGCAAAAATCCTCAGGAAAATTCCTTCCAGCATTAACTTGTTTTACAGTAACTATCACGAAATGCCTAAAAGTAGGAGCTGATTTATTGGTACACATGTTACCAATTACTCTATGCAGATTCCATATATATATATATATATATATATCAAAATCAATGTGTCTACACTTGTCACTAAACAATTTGTTGAGGTGCACGGTCGGTTAAGTATGCATATGGTTCATCTGTTTTAAATTGAATGCTGGTCCTTACCAACTATATATATATATATATATATATTTAAATATATATATATATATAACACGATGGATCAGCACACACTGTAATTTTGTGAAGCAATAGTGTTTATTTCATACAAAACACATTTTAATTTTTTGTATGAAATAAACACTATTGCTTCACAAAATTACAGTGTGTGCTGATCCATCGTGTTATATACATGCCTACCTTTGATCGTGCACTACTGGAAACATCGGTTTGAGTGCTGGTACTGTGGGATTCTATATATATATAGAGAGATTTGTCTGCAAGGATTTGTCTGCAAGGATCCGCACACCAAAATTTTCATCAAAAAAAGTGTTTTATTTAGTACATAGATCCAATAATAAAAGGGCAGCCAAGTTTGGGAGTTTTACTTTGAAAGCAGCAAGTAAGTTGCAGGTAAAACTTAACTCAAGCTGTCTTCAGGAGAATTTTTATGGGAGTGCTGGTTCTCTTGAATACTACGTTATATATATCTTAACCGTGCACCCCGGCTATACAAGCCGCAACAGTGTGTGCTCACTGGAGATACTCACTGGACTGTGATATATATATATATATATATTTATATATATATATATATATAAATATATATATATATATATATAATAAAGATGCTTGAGTGAGATTCTGCTGAATATTGTCATTGTATAATCCAGGAAGTCCTCTCAGAAGACTAACCCAACAAACAACCGTTAAGAGCTGATAAGAGGGAAAGCATGAAAGACAAATGCTGCTATTCATCCAGCTAACAAAGGTTATATAAGTCTAAATATTTTACATTGTGAAAGGTCATGGAGACTTGGAGCAGCATGTTGCATGGTTATGAAATTAAAAAAGGCAGCAGCTGGTTACCAGTGGTACAATGCATACCCACTATTCACATGTCCATGACCAAAGGAATGTTTAGACCCTGGACAGATATTCAGGTACACTAAGGGGTGCAAAATTGTGTGTCACAGTGCTTATTCACAAAGCACTTCCATCTGGGGACTGGCTTCATCCTGAGCTGGATAGAAAATCCATGGTGAGGTGCAGAGCACATTGTTTGGTGTGTGCAAGCAACTCTGTCCTGTATCCTAACTACAGGGCTCCATTATGGCCAGTGCCCACCAGCACTCACATTAAGGCCAACCTGATACAAATAAATTCAGTTGGGGGGGGGGGGAATATTTTTTTCTGCCTATTCTTCTGGAGCAGCAATGGATGCCTGCACATTGTAGTTCTTCTTTATTCTTTATCCTGAAACTTGAAGTCTCCAAAGGGTCCAACTCAATCTAGGATCATCTAGGATGATGACTTAGTCATTCATGAGGCAGCAATGTCTGTGTGTCTATGGGAGGTCAGCAGTCTGTGCAGTAGCTGCACTGGAATTCCATTTGATAAGTGTCTGTTTACCCACCAACTGATAACAGATCAAACATAAACCTGGAAGGTGACCTGGGAATGCTGTAAGTGAAAAGGTCAGAATTAGGGAAAAAATTACGTAAGTGAGAACTGGCACACATTAATTTGTGGAAGCAAAATTCTTTATAAAAATATAAGAAAAAACATACATACATATATATTTAAGTCCCAAGCTGGTGCACAACAAAAGATATGCCTCGGTGCTGGTTTAAAAACACATATGTATAATAGGCCAATAACCGCACTCACAGGTCTTTTGTAATGGTCTTTTTCACCATTATAATAGTGGTTATTGGCCTAGGATACATATATATTCATTCAGCATCAGCAGGTACTTCAAAATTGAGTCTGTCTTACATTCAGATCTATATAAATGAAGCAATAAAGAATAACCTCTTAATATTTATTTGGCTGTAATAACAGATTTAGCTAAAACCAATCAGCATTTGACCCTATTGCTTGAAACAAAGGCAATCAATATTAATCATCCTTTAGTGTCCCTGGACTGCATCGGATATTAGATGTGATATTACACAAGCCCATAAATACATCTGCTTTACTCTCAGTAATATAAGTAACCCCTGCCTCTCATAAGTAATTGATGTATTATAATAGGACTATGGCATCTCGGTCCCATGGGGGCTCCTCACAATTAAACTGCTGACTGCTTAGTTTAGCTGCTAAAGGTGGCCATAGACAAAAAGATCCGCTCGTTTGACGACATCGCCAAACGAGCCGATCTTTCCCCGATATGCCACTAACGGCCGAACGATCAGATTACGATGAGGGCGCAATGGGTCAGAACAAAATCAAACCTGTCCGATCGACCAAACGACCGATCTCCGTCGGACGAAAAATGTCGGGACTCTCCACACACGGTCCGAAAATCGTACCAATCCTCGATTCGTACGATAGGATCTTTGCGTCTATGGCCAGCTTAAGGCTAAACCCCATCCCTGAAATGTTTTATACAAGATACGGAATTGGTGTGCTATAAAAGTAAATATAAATAATAAAAAGCCCTCAAATTTTATTAAGAAGCACCTGCACAAATATTATGTACAAAGGTATTTTTTTCCAAGTACTAAAGAGCGAAGTGGCTAATGCTATCGACTTTTTTTTACTAAATGTTACCACTTTCGCCAGAGTTGCCTTCGCCACCTCAGACCAGGCGAAGTTCTATAAAGCAGCTTGATCTTCCTCAATCTTTTGTCACTTGCATCATATCCAGTGAGCTGAAAATGCATCAAAGTTCAAATAATGCTGGCGACTTTTTCTTTTTTCAGCGTGATTGCCTGTAAAAGTCCTAACAAACTTTTTTTGGGGAACCTTTTTTTTCCAGACACTTCCTAACATATGGAACATTCATTTTACAGTGGACTCATGTGTAGGGCATTATATTAAATCTCTTGTCTGTATTAAGGTTCCCTGGACATGTGTAATATAAAGTGATAACTCATAACAATTGCACCAACATTTGAAATAAAGACGTCCATACAATTTCCCGCCCTATGCAAATTGACCTAAGCACAAGATCACTAGGGAAGTTTCGCTAGGCACAAATGAACGCTAGTGCATCTTCGCTATGAAATGCTCGCACAGCCGAAGTAACGCTAGCGAAAAATTGCCATAGTCCGACGCCCGATGCGTATTTTAGTGAATTAGTGTATTTGTATTGTATATGCGCCTGGCGAAGTGGTGCGATGGGTGCCAATTTTTTTAGGCACTTTTTCTTTGAGCAACTTCTGCCAGAACTTGCTTAGAAAGGTCTGAAGCAATGTAAAATAATGGCAGAAAAATCTGGCGTTCGCATGGCGTCAAATATCACACACCTTGATAAGGTCGCCAATTATTATACACACCTTTTTACACCATTTTTCTGGCAAAATTACAGCATAATAAATAGTCCAAATGCCAAAGGGAAAAAACACCACAGACTGACAGTGTCAGAAAAGAATCACAGAACAATTTGGATCTAATAAATTGAGTGTCTCTATGGAAGAGGCTTACTTTGGAAATACAGTTATGGGATCTATTATCCGGAATACTTGGGAACTAGGGTTTACCAGAAAAGAAAGTTTTTCTGTTGTTTGGATCTCCATACTTTGTCTGCTAAAAATAATTTAAACATTGAATAAACCCAATAGGATTGCTTTGCCTCCAATTTGGATTCGTGCAGCTAAGTTGGGATCAAGTACAAGGCACTGTTTTATTATTACAGAGAAAAAGTAAATAATAATTAAAAATCTGAGTGGTGCACGAGCTGCCGGGGGACCCTGAGGGGGTGGGGGCCCTGGCCCGCTCGCACCCCCTGCTCCCCCGGTAGTTCCGCCACTGGTCTTGCCTGTAACTCCTGGGACATCTATACAACCCTCGCACATGCTGGCCGATTCCTGAGTGTGTGCGACCGCCGTAAGCTTACCTCGGTCGCACACTCAAGAAGCCGCCAGCAGGTGCGAGGGTTGTATAGACGATGTGACAGGCAAAGCCACAAGACCGAGCCGCAGCAAGCAGGATGTAGAGCCGCATGAGGCTCCAGAGCTGCGGGTTGCCTACCACTGCTGTAGATAGATAATATGAAGTACTAAGCTGCTTTACTGCAGTTTACTGGCTAATCAGCACTGGCATGTTTTGGGGATATTTTCTATGAATGGAGTTATTGATGAAATTAAATTATAACCAATAGTAATAGCTGTATTCAGAACATACAAGCAATTTGTGTTTTTTTTTAAATTACACAAAATGCTATGGATTAATAACACAAACACACAAATCAGTAAAATATTTATGCTAAGCTTTTTTGTATTTAGAGATAAAAACAAGAACAGACAAGTTGTCTTGTGACTTGGCCCAACACAGATGCCCATATTTTGCAGTGACAGGTGTGTCTGCGTTTCCTAAGAACTCCATTTGAATTCACTACAGTTGGAGAGCAGATTCATGTTTTGTCTCGGTGACTTAGTGAAGAGTGACAGACACAAAATGCCAAGTGCCCCATTAGCCAACACATACTCACTGTTTAAATGCAGATAAGAGCCAGTTGGCTTGTCTAGTCTGTACAGTGTCCAACAAACCAGTCCATTGTTATGACAGTCCAGGTATTCTTTAAATCTACTTCACTGTGTTCAAATGTAACACTTTTTTATTAGCTCTAGGCATTATACATAATTTCAGATACTGATATCGTTTGCAGTTATTCATTTTTTTTACTTAGTCATTCAGTAAGTGTACGTACTAGACAACTTGCCTAATAGTGGCCATAATATTATTTCATTTTTAAGACATAAATATTGTATATTGGATCAACAAAGACTCTAAATTTCAGCATATTTTGGTTACAGGGGACTCTGGAGAAATATATATGCTTAATTAGTTATTTTTCAAAAAAGTTGGAACTATCGGAGCCACCCATTAAAGGTACACAAGGGTCAGCTCAAATAAGTTTTCATGTTAGTATACGGAACTTAACTGATTAAGCAAGATAACGTGAACAAGGGCCCAGAAATAACCCGATGGAATGCAAGATCAAATACTTAGAGAGTTTAATTCAGTGTTAGCCAGGCCACTACTTTCCTAGACTCCATCTGATGTCGTACGTGTGGAAGGGAGGATAGACGATGAATTTCCATTATTTAACAAAAGATTATGTTTTTAACCTGGCATTTATAGGCCCATACATTTGACATCTCTGGCGGGCAAATTATTTTAAAGGAATTATATTTAAGAATATTGTAACGTATGGTATCCCAAGGGGGGACAAAGGGGGAAGTTCTGGGCAGACCATGGAACTGTAACATATACCGGAAGAATGGGGAACAGGGAGCATAGTCAAAGGTAAGGCCGAGGTTGATACCAATCAGGCAGTGCAGTACAGAATCGGGAACCAGGAGCGTAATCAGGACACAGGCCAGGGTCAAACCAAACAGAAACGCAGCACAGGCAACAGGCAACAGGCAACAGGCAAAGGTCAAAGAAAAGATAATCAGACACGAACCCAGGAACTATCAGGAAATAGATAACATCCATGCTAGAAACAGGTGGAAATCTCAGTGAATCAATGTGTATAATTAGCCTGATTGGAGGTGTCCACAAAACAATTGCTATATACTAATGAACCAAGAAAGGGGACTTCTCCTCCAATATTAGGCTCCCATAACATGGGATAAGATATATAACCATATGAAAAAGATATTTAAGATAAAAGGCAATATTTATTAACCACCACGCCAAAAGCATTTAAAAACATTTAAAACATACTAAGATAGCAGCGCTGCATGGGGAGTAGGGATCCCTACCCTCTAATTGTCCAAATTTTGTGGGGCTCCGGGATATCAAATCATAACAAAAATTGTTCGTGTGAATTGGCTCGTCAGCCTTTACACATACGATATGTAACTCTGTATGTCCTGGAGTCCGGTAATCAAGGGGACAAGTGTGCGTAAGTCTTCTTATGAATAGGTGAGTCCTGTGCTTGGGTATGAACAGAAGCCGTGGGTCCTATGGGTATGGACCGAGAGCGGAAACCAGTGTGTAAAGGGTCGGGACTCTGATATGGACCCAATTAACCGCAGTGAAGCGCCCAATTTTGAATGACAGAAACGGCTAATTTGCAGCCGCTTAGGCAGTAGCAAACTTTTGGTAGTCACCAATAAATGCCAGGCAGCGGTCTTAAAGTCCCGATTGTCATTCAAACCCAAATAAGTGTTTATACAGACCATAAGCAGTGTTCTGTTGTACGTACACCGGGTATTGTCACACTCTCTACACGGATCGTACTGTGTTTTCCAAACGAATTCCTTCTAGCGCACCACAGGTCCCCACATAGCGGAATCCCACATCACTCCATGCAGACGCTGAGCCTCGACATCAGGAAATAGACCTACGGGCAATAAGTAATTGACCGCGTCCCCTTTAAATAATTAAATTTTTCACCAACGATAACATCAGCCGTGACGTGCCAAAAGTAAAAGGACGCATACATCAAACCCAGAAGCGGTGCAAATCGGTGCGAAGAGGAGGAGATGGCTATTCACACAAATATATTCTGGAGAATGGCAATTTAAAGGGGTTGTTCACCTTTGAGTTAACTTATAGCATGATGTAAAGGGTGATATTCTGGGACAATTTATAATTGGTCTTCATTTTTTACTATTTGTGGGTTTTGAGTTATTTAGCTGCTCACCAGTTTGCAATTTCAGCAATCTGGTTGCTAGAGCACAAATTACCCTGGAAATCATGCAATAATTTGCATTTGAAAAGACTGGAACAGAGCATTAGATGGGGTCAGTGATCCCCATTTGAAAGCTGGAAAATGTCAGAAGGAAAAGGAAAATCATTACAAAAATTGGTTGTCAAATGTACATTCTCTGCGTCTGCACTTGGAGTATGGTTCTTATTGGGATGCCACAGGTTTCTGTATTGGGCCCATATTTATTCAATTTGTTCATTAATGACTTGAAGCATAGAACGCAGTGTATCTGTCTTTGCAGATGACAAAAACTATGTGGGCCAATTCATTCCATTCTTGATTTGGCATGCAGGGAGATCTGGACAAACTGCAAATCTGGTCAGCTAAGCAGCATTTGAGATTCAATTTTGATAAATGTAAGGGTTTGCATTTAGGATTAAAAATATGTAAGTCATTTGTATGTTCAATGGTACTAACTTAGGCAAAATCCTTAAGGCAGGAGGACCTGGGGAACTTGTGAATAAACTTTAGGAAGCAGTGCCAGGGCAGGGGCGTAACTACAGAGAAAGCAGACCCTGCGGCTGCAAGGGGGTCCAGGAGGTATAGGGACCTTGCAATGCCCGAATTCATATACAATTTCAATGAATGTAGGTAAAGCAGGTCATCCTCTAGACATTTTGGGGGCCTGAAAAATAATTTGCTGTGGGGCCCAGTAATATCTAGTTACACTACAGCTTCTATCACTTGTATTCGTATATGTAATCTGTATGCTCCATGTGTGAGCCCATCAGTGATGCGGAATATATTAATAGAAGTAATTAGGCGTGCTCTACCTTTATTAAGTCCGATGTCGGTTCCAGGTGCTAAACTGGGAGACCCTCGTCTGCTTTTTGTGTCAGTTGCGATATCCAAAGAAAGAAATCCAGTAGCACACTTTAATTCATTTGATTTAGCCCATATATGAACAGACAAGGGCCCTTATCTGTTCATATATGGGCTAAATAAATTCACCACGGAGTTTGAAACAATTATAGTGTGCTACTGGATTTCTTTCTTTTGATGCCGAATATGTTGTCACTTTATAATATAAAAACATGTTACATTATATAGATAATCCTTCTAATTGTAGGCTGCATGTTTAAAGGGATTGTTCACGTTTCAATTAACTTTTTATTTGATATAGAGAGTGATATTCGGAGCCAATTTGCAATTGATTTTCATTTTTTATTATTTGTGATTTTTGAGTTATTTAGCTTTCAATTCAGCAGCTCTCCAGTTAGGTTCTAATTACCATAGCAACCAATCACTGATTTGAATAAGAGACTGGAATATGAATATTAGAGGCCTGGATATAAAGATAAATAATAAAAAGTAGCAATAACAATACATAAAAACTATTACTTTTGGCCGTGGAAGGGGGGGTGCAGGCATTGTAGTTACGTCACTGACGAAGGGCAAAATATGGTCCTCTATACTATTATTACTGTATTATAGACTAGCAGGAGGAGTGGGTAAAACTCCATCAAAAGCACTGGTAAGGCCCCTCTAAAATACACAGCCCAGTTTTGGACCCCAGTACATAAAAAGGATATTATTTAAGCAAAGGAAGTCCAAAAGAAGAGCAACTACATTGATAAAGGGCATGGACCAAATTGGGAATTAAGAGGCACTTTGTATAAATACAATAAACTCTCAGATGTTTCATTCAACAGTAGAACTTTCAAGCAGACACAAGGGAATCCATGCAGATTAGATGAAAGATGGTATTCCAGTGAGAGTTATGAAGTTGTGGAATTCTCTCCCTGAAACACTGGCAGATACATAAGATAGCTTCAAGAAACGGCTGGATGGCTTTATAGACAGGGTTAGCTCTTAGAACAAAGTTGATTCAGGGACTGCTCCAATTGCCTGTTAGAGTCAGGAAGGTTTATTTTTTCTCCTCTGAGGCAAACTGGAGAGGCATCAGGCAGTGTTTTGCCTTCCTCTGGAATCTGGATCAACTAGCAGTTCTTAGGCAGGTTTACTTGGAAAACAAATGCTGAACTCGGTGGACGTGAGCTATTTTTCAACTTGTACTGTTAATATGTTACTGTGTTATTCATGCCACATTGCGTGGGCCAAAGCAGCTACTGAAAGTCTAGCAAATAATATACTATGTCACAATGCTGGTTGTACAAATCTGATGAAATCAATCAAACTTTTATAGTGTAATTGAATGAACCCCATTATTTTTGGCATAGCACTGGCAGACATATATATTCATAAAAATATGGCCAGAGCTGGCTGAATTCATGTTGCTAGTTCATGTTGAAAAAGCAGCAGCCAGCATATTAACTTATGCCTCATTGATGTAAGTGGTTTTTAATCTGACAGACTTTGGTGCTTTGATAAATCTAAATCATATGAGATATTTAAAAATTAGATTTTCTATGGCATTTTGCTGTTAGAGCCTAGTTAGTTTACAAGCAATTACTGTATTTCTGTCGGTTATTGTTGCTTGCCCTTTGAAATACAAAATCAATGAAACAAACAAAGTCTCTATGCAGTGCAATATGACCATAGTCCTCAGTGACATTCTCTCTCCTTCATGACACTTCCTAGCTGCACTTTCTACTTCCTTGACTTCTGTAGTCACAAATACAAACTATAGGTGCCAATGTGCAGCAAGATATTAACTGCCATCTTGGTCACTCTTCACTTGGCTGGCAGAGCACTTAAGGATATCACCCCAAGGTTCATTCATCAGATGTTTTCATCCAATCTTTGGGCCTGGGACAAAATGATCATCTATCAGATCATTTATGGTGATCTTAATGTGTGACCTCTCCAACTGGCAAGATTTAACTATGGCTATCTTTAGGTTGCTGCACAGGCATTTTGGTTGATGAGTATAAATATATAATAGGGTCAATTTATCAAAAATCAATGAATGCGTCTGTTTCATTTTGGATGGACTGATGGATAAAACTGGGGTACCCAGACTGACACTGTCAATAACTGGTCTGACAATCTTTAGATCACAATTTACTTCTAGCTGAGATCAAGGCTGAATCCCATGATGACCCAGTGGGTTTGGGCAATACCTCATCCAGCAAGATTTGAACCAATAAATCGTTTTTTTCTATATCAACAAATGGGCAGTATAGCTTCTACTAAATAAATTATATTTCAGCTAATATTTACACTTACTCAATACTTCCATAGTTTCAGGATTCGCTGTACTAGTTTTGCAATATTCAGTTATGAAATCTCAACATTGGATGATGAAAACAAGAGTATGATGTGTTTTTAATTTCTTTATCACCATGAAGGATAAGACCAAATGGTTCCCATTCTTTTTGAGGTCATCTTTTTGTCCTTGTCCTCCTCCTTCCCATTTTTCAGCTTTGCCATTCCCTTTCCACCCCATCGTTACTCCTAAATATTGAAGCATTAGGGCAAGGTCACACGTGTCGTTTTTTCGAAGCATTTTAAAAAACGCGCAGTCAGTCGTAAATACGCCAATGAAACCACACACACTCATGATAATTTGCGTTTTTCAGTCTGTAGTTTTCTTTTCCCAACATGCATTTCTGTTTTGCAAACAAAAAGCCAAGTAAAAAACAATTTAGATGCAGAATGTAGCCTGCTTGTCAATACGCAACGAAATTACGTCACCAGCATACAATGCTGTAGCGTTTCGAAATCCATCTTGCAAGAGTTTGGCCGCCATGTTGAAAATATGCAGCATATTTCAGCAAAGTGTATTTCCAAACCTGCGGATCCCATAGAGTTCAATAATAAGGTGTTTCATTGGCGTTTCTGCTTGGCGTCTTGTATCGGATGTTAGCTCGCAAGCACCCCATGGGAGTTGCTATAGTGCGTATTCCATTATTTTCAATAGGGCTTCATTTTGTGCGCAACGTAAAAACGCCACGTGTGACCTTGCCCTAAGGGTCAAGATCTCACTAATTCATGTTGGTTGTTGGTGTCTGGAACTAAAGTTAGGGTTAATGTGCACATCTTTCAATCTTTCAGCTGCAAGCCACATTTCAGTTGTTGATGTAGTGTATAGCAGTGTTAGATACTATAGAAGTGAGTTTTGCAGTAATGAGGAATGCCAAACAAATCAGAGAGCAGCAGTTAGAGAATTTCAATGGAATCTTCAGTGAGATAAACAAGCTGTCACTTTGCTGGAAAGGTCATAATACAAAATATCTAGATTATTTTTCTAGTAAGTTTCACATGTGTTTTAATATAGAACCATAATACGTCATAGAAGTTTCGCAGATTTTACAGATTTATTTTAGTATGTAAAAAATGTTCTGCAATAATGGAATAAAGGAATTATTTGACTTCTAAAGAAACTCAATAAAAAACAAGGTTTTTCATTAAAATTTTCACCGTTTTCTAGTTTTCAAATTTTCCTAAATAAAAGATAAAAAACTATTAAACATATTTGAACGTATTGAACATATGCCTCATCATGATGTGCCGAACACAAAAAGGATCACCCTTGAAGAACATGCAAGTTAGGGAGCATAAATAGGTGCTGTCCAAATCAGGGCCCTGTCCTTAGAAATGTCTCTATATATTTAAAATAAGCCAATAAACTCTTAAAGAGCAGGTTTTGCATCTTCTGTATCCGTGTTCACTTCAAGTTCATACAGTAGATTGCGGAGGGATTAGGACTGTATTATTACTCTCAATAATATTCTGGTAGTGGTGTAACTGCTGATATATATATATTTATTATGTTTTTTTCTTTTTTAGGAACTCATTACTGTGTATAGTTAGTTCTCCGGAGTTGTTGCCTTCAGCATCACAAGTACCCTCTGGCATCTTCTCTTTTGGCAGTCTAATCAAGAAGCACATGAATCTTCTCTTTTCTTCTATTAAATTTGATTACTGCAAAGACTCTCTCTAAGATCCTCCAAGAAATTCATTCTCGCCAAGAATTACCAATATAGAAAGACCTTACAGAAGCCACAGATACAGAATAATTGTACAATTCACATTACATGCCAAATGAAAGATTAAAGTGTCTGATAAATCAGGATACATGGTAGCTAAAGAAATACAATTTTTAGGAGTATACTGGCTGGGACTCAATTCTGAAGTATAAAATGATTCACTCCTAGTACTGCATGCCCCTAGTTTCTTTGACCTTAGTCTAATAGTCATCACAAAAAGAAAGAACAATGAGCCTAGGGAATCTACCTGTCATCAAAACCCTTGTGTCTCGTTCCAGACGGGAACGTTTGACATTAAAACCAGAAATGATCAGCCCCCCAATGGGTGACTTTCGCCACATTATGCACGTGGGCAGAAAAGGAGAAGTGTTTGGAGATACTTCATTTCTTACCCAACTCCAAGAAAGGAGACGACATCACCGCTTGAACTACATAACCAAAAAATTACGCCAAGCAGGCTGGATGTCACCACAAAGTCCCCCAAACAGAGGAAGAGTTGATTCTACTATCATTCCTCCACCTGATGTTTCCCCTATCATTAAGAATGCTGTGTCCTTGCCACAACTTACAAAGTACAGCTGGGATCATGAGAAGAAACAAGACAGAGATAAAATATGGAACTGCCTTTCAGAACCAAACAGTCCTTATGGTGAGTTTAAAGATATCTGATATATTAATAAGCAAGGAGGTTATATCAGTTTTATCCGGCAAAGGTTTAAAGTCCAGCATACATAGTAGTGGGGTCACATACCGGCTCCGACGTGCAGCACATCCACTGCGATCCCAGCAGTCAAACGTAGCAAAAAAACCAAGGAAGCCAAAATCCATGAATTAAAAAGTGAAATTTATTGCATAATCTTTAAAAGTTCACAGGCCTCAAACATCCCGTGGGCTGCATGCTTAACGCATTCCGTGGCTACCTACCTGATTAGCTTCTGGGGAAGTGTCAGGTAGCCACGAAATGCATAAAGGGTGCAGCCCATGGGATGTTTGAGGCATGCAAACTTTTAAAGATTATGCAATAAATTTCACTTATTAATTCACGGATTTTGGCTTCCTCGGTGCTCCGTCTTTTGTTGCAAAGGTTTAAAGTAAATTGTGTGAGATGAGCAAAAATGAAGGAGACTGAAGCATGCATGCCACTGGGGCTGTAACTTCTTCCTCTGTTAAAAAAGGCATTTATAATCCTTGTGCTAAGTAAGCCGTATACAGTAATTCCCAAATCTTTCCATTTAACCTATTTATAATATATTAAATAAAATCTGAATAACTGGTGTGACAAAGCACTATGAAAATTTGTGTAGGTCCCCTTAAAGGAACAGTTCAGTGTAAAAATAAAAACTGGGTAAATAGATAGGCTGTGCAAAATAAAAAATGTTTCTAATATAGTTAGTTAGCCAAAAATGTAATATATAAAGGCTGGAGTGAGCAGATGTCTAATAAAACAGCCAGAATCCATCTTCCTGCTTTTCAGCTCTATAACTCTGAGTTAGTCAGCGACTTGAAGGGGGGCCACATGGTACATTTCTGTTCAGTGAGTTTGCAATTGATCCTCAGCATTCAGCTCAGATTCAAAAGCAACAGATATGACCCATGTGGCCCCCCCTCAAGTCTCTGATTGGTTACTGCCTGGTAGCCAGGGTAACCAGTCAGTGTAAACCAAGAGAGCTGAAAAGCAGGAAGTAGTGTTCAGACTGATATGTTATACATCAAATCACTCCAGTCTTTATACATTACATTTTTGGCTAACTAACTATATTAGAAACATTTTTTATTTTGCACAGACTATCTATTTACCCAGTTTTTATTTTTACACTGAACAATTCCTGAAGAATCGATTTCACTATTCAAATAGTGAAATGAATACTTGGAGATGGCCTAGTCCTCCTTTAGTTTTCCAAACTAGTATTGTTATGTATTCCTTGTAAGGGGCTCTGTTATTTATCAAAAGTTGAGTTTGTAAAGTTTGTGAGGTTTTTCATACCTTGAATAAACTCACAACTAGTGATGGGCGAAACGGTGAAAAATTTGCAAAAAGCATTGAAGTCAACGGTGTTAAAATAATTTTAATGCACAAGAATTTTGACGCAAGCAACAATTTTTATACGCGCGACTCTTTTGTCCAAATGCATTAAAGTCAATGGGTGTCAGAACAATTTTGACGTGCGACAATTTTTATGCGCGACAAATTTTTTCCACAGTGAATTTTCGCAGTAGTTCCGCAAAAACATTCACAGGCGGCGAAATGCATAAATTTGCCGCAAAACCATGCCTGCGAATAAATTCACCCATCACTACTCAAATGTTTTCTAATTTATGAGAAAACTTGAATGGAAAAAAACTCAAATCAGTGTAATTGGTGTAAAAACCTTGAATATTCGAATTGATTGAGTTTTCTAGCACAAACCACCAAAAAAAATCCCGAACATCATGAAGGCTACAAACATCTTCAAGGGACCTCTGCCATTAACTTCTACATGACCTCGACTGGTTTTAGCTGGAGTATTTTCGAATTGGAGCTATTTCCAGCTACGGTGTATAATAAATCTTGAAAAATGTGATTTTTTTTTTTAAAAAACACCTGAAAAAATGTGAGTTTTTTTTCTAAACCCGAAAATTTGAGTTTTGACTGAAAACGACCCTCAAAAACTTACATTTCTCGGGTAAGAAACAACTCAACCTTTAAGTGGTCTTCGCAGTAATTTAATACAAAACCATGAAGACGAAGTAAATTACTAACAGCATATGAACTATTTGACAATGTTATGGCTGATTTGAATGACCTGACAGTTGGAAGAAAACTCCTTCTGTCTTGCTTTCTCAATATGCTCTCCATTGTTTGCCTTCCTCCAGTATTCCCATAACTAGTTGACCATGGATGAAAGTGATGTCAAATCTCAGCAACCTTCAGTTGTTCCTACTTCATCACTCCCTTTGGTGACATCACTTCCCTAGCACATGACAATGACCACTACATTCACCATTTAGTATATATACTTCCTTTTCATTTCCCTAGTTAGAATTACTGAAAAAAATGTATGCGCCGTCTTTAGCTTGTTTTCGAATCTGCTGTCAAAACCACAAGTCTAAACACATGTCTGTGAATGAGGCAAGGGTAAATGAGATCAATTAGAGCAGTTATGGAGACCTGGGACCGGATGTGTTCTTTCAAGGAAATTTATGGACCACAACCACAATAAACATCTGTTAATGTGACAACATTATTTAAATATAATTTAACCCATGAACCTGGGGTTCTTGGGACAATTGACCTACTACAAGAAAAAGTTAAATACTGAATGAGAGTAAAAAAAACAAGACCGGAAGAACAAAGGACATGGGTCATATACACACTTTTTTCATTACACAGACTCAACACTACTTTTTATTTATATAATGCCTCCTTTTTCTTCCCCTACAAAGTCAGTCTTTGCCATATAGCTAAATTAAAAATGTATTTTCCCAAAAAGAAAATGGAAAATTTATAAGGTATGGCAGGTATTGTGCCATGAGTTAAATTCTACATTATGAAATACCTTCTTGTACATCTGTTTTGTTTTTTTTATCATTGGCTAACTTAGACATTAAATCAGAATTAGCGGAAAATGGATCTGATTTGCAGTTCTGGCTCAGTGAAGAGATTCTTTAAAAATGAGTTTATTGGCAATTCAAGTGAAATGTGCTGATTGGATAAGAAACAAAAATGAAAGGTTACCAACCATACCATGGTAGAAAGGATATAAATACAAGGAAAAGAAAGGAGCAGTGTATTTCCATTGACCATTTATTAGCATCTTCCCTGTTTAATCAAAGGTAGCATATAACATAGAAAGGATTATCTTACCATGTAATTGACACTACATTTGTGCCGTAATTGCCATTGGGGTCTAATGTAACATAAATATTATAGCTATATCTGCATGGCATTATTTTTATAAGATACACATGAATAACCTTATTAGAAAAGATCCATAAATTGTTACACAATATAACATCATTTGCATATTTATCTACATCAGTGACCCCAACCAGTGTGGCTCTTTAAAACATTTTCTGTCTGTGATTTGTACACACTTGAAAAGGGCCCTTGTTGCCTGAAACATGTCGTGTGGATGCACAATAAACAGGTACTCTGCTCTTTGCCTTTGATTCTCATATCTTACAATTGAACCCCAACCGGTGGCATATGAGCAGCATGTTGGTCACCGACACCTTGGTTGTTACTCTCAGCGGCCTCAAAGCAGGTGCTTATTACTGAATTCCTGGCTTGGAGGTAAGCTTCATGCTTGCGTTGCTCTCCATCTCTTTTTACAATTGAATGTGGCTCACAGTTTGGGGTCCTTGATCTACATCCTTCCCCAAAAAACCTTGTGATGCTCAGGGCCCAAGAAAAATGCCCTGTAGGCCCTACTCTTAAACAATGTCCTTCAGATAGACTGCCCCGTCTTAATTGTACAACTAACATACATGTATGCACTTTGGCAATAATAATGTAAATGCAAGTTATACACTAAATGGCAATGTGTTGGGAGTTTCCTTGGTCCCTAGTAAGGCCTCATCTGGAGTATGCAGTGCAGTTTTGGACTCCAGTCCTTAGAGGGATATAAATGAGCTGGAGAGAGTGCAGAGACTAAGTGCAACTAAATTGGTTAGAGGGACGGAAGACTTAAATTATGAGGGGAGACTGTCAAGGTTGGGGTTGTTTTATCTGTAAAAAAGGCGCTTGCGAGGGGACATGATTACACTTTACAAGTACATTAGAGGACATTATAGACAAATAGCAGAGGACCTTTTTACCCATAAAGTGGATCACCGTACCAGAGGCCTCCCCTTTAGACTAGAAGAAAAGAACTTTCATTTGAAGCAACGTAGGGGGTTCTTCACAGTCAGGACAGTGAGGTTGTGAAATGCACTGCCGGGTGATGTTGTGATGGCTGATTCTGTTAATGCCTTTAAGAATGGCTTAGATGATTTTTTGGACAGACATAATATCAAAGGCTATTGTGATACTAAACTCTATAGTTAGTATAGATATGGGTATATAGAATTTATGTGAAAGTAGGGAGGGGGTGTGTATGGATGCTGGGTTTTCATTTGGAGGGGTTGAACTTCATGGACTTTGTCTTTTTTCAACCTGATTTAACTATGTAACTATGTCCTCCTTGTTCAGGCTCTTCTGCAATGCTCTGTTTGTATGTAAAAAGTCAGTTTTGGACCCAGCATTACAAACCAATCAATGACTCATGTCAAACACATGACTAAATGGCTGCTACAAGCTATGTAGCATAGGCAACCCTCCCACCCATAGCATGTTAAGCCTATCATGCACCCTCCAACTTACACTACATCCCTATTCTACAACAAAACATGTTAAGTAGTATAAGAGATCATTTGCATGCTACTCCAAAATCTAATTATATTAGAACTTACCTTAGAGTTGCATAAGTTGCATAAAAACACTTGACCTACAGCTTTGCTTCATCATTATGTCATGGAACTCATGATAGTAACAGTATCCTTACATATATACCATGTGAATACAAGGGACGCACTGTATTTCCAAAGCTGCTAGCCACAATGATTTATTTTCTGGGGCATAGACTTTGCAAAGGAATGTTTTAATGAAGAACAAATCTTTTTACTGTTGTACTCCCTAACATTACTTGCCTTCAAAGAACAGTACTTCTTAATAAATTGTGTAGATATAATGAATTTGCCCAGTAACAATTTTGAGCAGCTGGAATAAAAAATGCAGTGAAAATATTCATTCACAATATATTTTTATTGAAAATGTGCCATTATGCTAGTGAGTCTGTATCATAAGCACAAGGTGAAGGAGAAGTGAAGAGGATGAGAGAGAGGATGTTTTCATCTCAAGGGAATGAGATGTTCCTTTATCATTAACAGAGTCGGAATATTTGCTTCCGTAATTAATTCTGCAAATCTTAGCAGCAAAGCGTGTCAGATTAGCTGTAATTATACTTGATAATGATTGAAGGGTCATTTAAAACTCTGCTTAACATAAGCATTCAACGGGGGCCTATTTGGTAAAATATTAAGTAGATTTAATTTTTTTTACTCATTGTGCCTTTTGAACTGTGCATCTCTTTTCACTCCTCTGCTGAAAACATAATCTTATAGTTCTAGGGTGGCAATACATGGGCAGATTAAAGCTGCCGATATCAGTCCTTTCGATTAATTTGGCAATTTATTTGCCCGTGTGTGGGGGCGTTCCGACGGGTCTCCCCAATCAATATCGGGCCAAAAATTATCCAGATAACGATTGGGCAGGTTTCATTTTTTCTGGTAGTCGAGGACCGCATTGTCCCATCGGCGCCCATTTCCTTTGTTTTAATCCGATATCACACTGCCGTTGGTGGGCATATCAGGTTAAGATCTGCTCGTTTGGCAACCTTGCCAAATGAGCAAATGTTATTGTGTATGGCCACCTTTACTCTCCTTCCTAGTACAGAGATTTAATGAGCTCTGCATAATAAACAGCACCCTCCTCACTGTACTACTGTGCTCTCAGCAAACTTACTGTTTGGCTTTTGTTTTTTGGGTTTTCTTTAGACGAAATAAAACACTGGAGTCTACACTGAAATAAAATACTGTAGTTTAATAAGATGATCACACTTTTCACTTTATGAAAAAAAGAAATAAAACAAAATGAGATCAGAATAGAGTTGCCACTTTGCTTAGCCATTCCTTCCGCCTTTCCCCTTTGCCATTATATGGCAGTGAGCTGGTGCCCAGTGCAAAATATGTGGATGGGGCGAAGGAAAGTAATGAGAAGGTGGGAAAATTTGCAGAGGATAACATTTAGGTTATTCTTTCTTTATTCTGCCTACAGACGTAGTGATTTGTTTAAAACATGTGCCTCTTAAATACTCCATCAGTTATTTGTTTTCAAGACTGATAACTAGGGGGGTTATTTACTAAAACTCAAATTTATATTGTATTTTTTATTAAATCAAGCTCAACCAAACTCGTATACACAATTTTATTTTATTTATCAATAAAATAACTCGAAAAAGTCAGGTCGGGGAAAGACTATAAAATTTTTATCGTAAAAATTTTTTGGATTTGAAGTCCGAATTGCTTGATCTTTTTGGGGTTATCGTCCAACACTGAATAACACATGGGGGCCCATTCACCAAGCTCGGGTGAATGAATAGAGCGAAAAAATTTCGAGTAGTTTTTTGTGCTCCTCGACTATCGAATTGGCGTAAATTCATCTGAGTAGAATGATTCGAATAGATTGAGCGCAAAAACGCTGCGACTATTCGCCCATTCGATAGTCGAAGTACTGTCCCTTTTAAAAATACTTCGACTGCCTACTTCCCCACCTAAAACCTACCGAATTGCTTTAAAAGCCTATGGGAAAGTCCCATAGGCTTATTTTCTACGTTTTTGGTCGAATAAAAAGTCATTTGATCGATCATTCGGTCGAATGAAAATCTTCGATCGAATATTCGATCGTGCGCCTATTCGCCTGGTGAATATTCGCCCATTCGATTATTCGCCAGCGCGTAAATTCGCCCGAATTGCCTATTCGATTCTATTCCCCAGTCGGATTTCGAGGGATTTAACCCCTCAAAATTCGACCCTTGATACATCTGCCCCATGATCTTGCCAGGTTTGAGATGACTGATTTTTGGATTCTGACTTTTAGCAGTTTTGGGGTATAATAAATGTCGAAAAAATTTTCCCCCATTAAAAATTCACATTTTTGCTCAAAAACCTTGACCAGAAAAAATCAAGGTTTAGTAAATAACCCCCTAGTTGTTTGCTTATAACAATTGACAAGGAAATGCTAAGGAAGAGCTCCAACTGACTATTTAATAAACACCTGAGACTAAATACAGGAATGGGATACATTATCCAGAAACCTGTTATTCAGAAAACTTCAAAAACATCTCACATAGAATCCCTGTTAACAAAGTAATTTTAAAATTACATCGAAAAACAGTAGCTTACACTTGGGGGCTGATTCACTAAGCTCGAGTGAAGGATTCGAATGAAAAATACTTCGAATTTCGAAGTAT
The DNA here is from genome assembly GCF_017654675.1 of Xenopus laevis. NCBI lineage: Eukaryota > Metazoa > Chordata > Amphibia > Anura > Pipidae > Xenopus > Xenopus laevis. Next base: position 121,038,064 of record NC_054377.1, on the reverse strand, counting down.
TTTTTGGGTACTTCGACCATCGAATTGGTTAAATTCGTTCGAATTCGAACGAAATCGAACGAATCGAACGAAAAATCGTTCGACTATTCGACCAATCGATAGTCGAAGTACTTCCCCTTTAAAAAAAACTTCGACCCCCTACTTCGGCAGCTAAAAGCTACCGAAGTCAATGTTAGCCTATGGGGAAGGTCCCCATAGGCTTGCCTGTGATTTTTTGATCGAAGGATTTTCCTTCGATCGTTGGATTAAAATCCTTCGTATCGTTCGATTCGAAGGATTTAATCGTTCGATCGAACGGAAAATCCTTCGATCGATCGATCGCAGGATTAGCGCTAAATCCTTCGACTTCGATATTCGAAGTCGAAGGATTTCAATCCGAGGGTCGAATTTCGAAGTATTTTTAACTTCGAAATTCGACCCTTAGTGAATCGGCCCATCGATGTGCAGACCGGATCAAAGCCTGTAGGCCCAGGACCCACCGTGCCATTAGTTCCTTCTCACAAACTTCCTGCTGAATTTAATGTATATACTTGTGCTCACCCGCCCATCTCCTCAGGTGATGTCAGGGCAGGTCAGGTATGGTATTTAAGTAATAGTCTGAACCCAATCTGGCATGTTGGGCCAGGTTGCTTTGGTTTGAAAAGAATGCAAGTTCATGTTAAGAGAACATCACTAGTAACTTCACTAGTAACTAAGCTGCATAAATCCATTTTGGTGGCAAAACAATAGTATTTTTCTTTTCATTTTTACATTTTTATTAGTTATGGTGATCCAAATTTTGGAAATATACCTTATCCAGAAACCCCAAGGTCCCAAGCATTTTGGATAACATAACACAGGAGGATTAGGAATGAATAGTATCTCTAATGATTACACGTTTGCAACTAATGAAGATAGTCAATGAGAAAGGCTGATTATTGGCATGAACAGGCATTCAAGTGAAACACTTTTCTTTATATATCTCTAGAAAAGCCTCAATCATCTTTAAAAAGATATTTATATTATGAGGTATAAATCTCCCAATACCCTGTAAAGTTTATGGAAGAGAAAGTGCAGATATAATAAAAAACCTCTGACTACATCAAGCAACTCAACCACATTGTGAAAAGTTTGCAATAAAAAGAATATATGTACAAAAGGTCTGAAAGTGGAAAAAGTAATGATCCTTCCTATGGACGAAAGCCTATCTGGAGTATAAATAGGGGATCTAAAACAAATACACTGATCAGGGTGAGTTGATACCACTGTACTCCTCAGGGTGGATTTACTCAAATTCTGAACTTTTCCAGTTCTTGAATTTCTCCCCTGGGAAAATATTTTGTTTTTCCCACAATTTATAGTTTTTCTGATGTGAAAACAATTACAAATAGCTTCTCTAACAGATGAGACTTCCATTAATGGTCATTATAACAACATTTCTCCTGGCATGAAAATATTTTTTGGGGACTTCTCAGATCGATATTTATAGAATATTGGGAAACGGTTCCACCTCTGAGTAGGAGACACTTTTAGACAAAGGAACCTTCATGAAAAACTCATACCTTCAGAAACGTCAGGAAAACTATTCAAAAACACAAAAAAAGCAAGAAAAAATATTTAGTTTTTTATTTTCTTTTTTTTGAAGTCCATTCATGTCCATTATTCTTGACCTTTCTCCTGTGTATTCTCCTTTCACCATTTATCAAATAATGTTGTTATGGGATCTGTTGTCCGGAAACCCTTATCCAGAAACTTCCGAATTGCAGGAAGGCCATCTCCCATCTCCCATACTCCATTAAATATTGTTTCCTTTTTCTTGTTAATAATAGAAAATAGAATAAGGCTAGAAATGCTGTATTTTGTATACTAAATATAAACATGAACTTACTGCACCACAAATCTAACCGAACAAATAATTTATGCTTTCAAAGTTGTCTACAGGGGGGTCACCATCTTGTAACTTTGTTAAAACATCTTTGCAAGACTAAGACTGTGCACATGCTCAGTGTGGTCTGGGCTGCTTAGGGGTCGTCATAAACAAAGCTGCTTGAGTTCTGCATGGCTGGAAAGTAAGGTGGGGGCTCCCCCTGCTGTGCATAAGTATGATTGTTTCCTCGCTCAGCAGTTAGGGACCGTCTGACAATTCCTATCCACAGCAGTAAATGAAGGGAGAATTTCACTGCATACAGTCAGCTTTCATATAAAAACAGTACACATTTTTTAATTAAAGTATATTGGAGATAGGTTTCTTTTTCATTAAAGAAAGTAAAAATGGGATATTATTCTTTACATGCCCTTTAATGAATAAAATGAATAAAAGAGTAGCTTGTACTTGATCCCAACTAAGATATAATTAATCTTTATTAAAAACAAAACTTGGGTTTATGTAATGTTTAAATGATTTGTTAGTAGGCAAAGTATGAATAGCTGGAAGATCTGTTATTTGGAAACCCCAGGTCCCAAGCATTTCGGTTAAGGGTAGGTCCCATTTGTACTAAGATTTACTGCACAATAGAGACAATACAATTCTAATCTTTAATAAAAGTGTTTTTTTTATAACCTTTTGAGCTAAGGTGGATACAAATATTAGTGTTCCATTCCATGATATTTATTACAGTAACTACAGCAATGATATTTAATGTATTAGAGCAGCTCTAACCAACTGGAGGCACATGGGCTAAATGTTACCCTCCAAGGGATTTGTATGGCCCTCAGGTTTGCCAGGGATTGAAGTATGTTTCTGCCTTTACTATAGAGTAGTGCTAAGCAGTTGAACTTAGAGATCTTCTGATAATAAGCTGCTGAGACTTCCAGTCTGTATCCTTATATTATTATATTGTGGGAACAGCATGGAACAGACAGGAAATACTAGCGACAAACCACCCCTCCATTTGCAAAACCATAAATGGTATTGAGCACATGGGGTTGGAATGCACCATCACTGACATCTGATTATTATGACTGTTTCTGGTGAGATTTTAGTTTTGTAGGATGGGGAACAGGAACAAAAATAGATTTTCATCTACCTGATTGAACAATTCATTTGATAAGATATTGGATGAAAAGATTTGAATGAATTTTTCCAGCAATAAAATTAACTTCAGTAGAATTAAGCGTTTAGTGCTGAAGCAAAAATAACATTTTCACTGATGTATAGGTTCTCCCTGGTGGTAGAGTGTATATAAACACTATTTGGAATTCATTATTGGAGAGACCATACAGAATACAGGTGAATAAATAATTGTATTATAATAAATAAATATACCTTTATATTAGTATACAGAATGTTTAAAATACTCATAGTTCCAAATATATATCCCACAATATTTATATAGAACAGGAGATTGGCCAGCCGATGCGTCATTTTGTAATTTATTTTATTTCATTCAAGAACTAATTAAAGGTATAGAACCCTCTGTATTTCAGAGGTGGCTAAAAATTTGGCACAAAGAGACAGTTGTCAGATCTTCAAGATTCATATAAGCTCATCTGAGATTTGGTCATTGTGCTGCCATGGAAGCATTAGATGATTTATTTCATAAATACTTCAAATAGAACATCATACTGGGCAATAGATCTATGGCTTTGTGTGCTCAGCCAATCGGGTGTTTGCATCTTGAAACACTTAACCACAATTCTGTAGCTGATTTGTTTATGATTTATGGCTGTTTTTTTTTTTATTTCTATTTATGATTTATTTCTGGGAAGGCTGTAAGGGCACATAATATTGTCTGGTGATCCTCATCCAACTGTTTTCAATTCTGTTTTCTATTCAGGCTTAGAATCTGGGTTGTGCACCCTTCCTCGCCATTCAGGCTCACAGATGCTGGACACCAGCTCTGAGAAGTTTGATGACGACTGGACAAGCCTTGCCCTAACAGATGGTGAAGACTGCAGCACATGCACTGTTCCGGCGGAACTCTCTTGCAGCCTCTGGCGCTGTGACTCAATGCAATCATTTACAATGGACTTTGGTCCATCTCTAATGAGTGAGGTGTTAGAAGGGATGAGCTTTTCTAACGCACCCCAAGAAAAGGGGGCGCATGGTGGAGATAGCAATGACCCCGATGAACGAAGCATCCTGCAAACCAACAGCGACACTTCCAGCCTAAAGGCTACCATGGATGACACCGAGTGTGAACCATTTAATATGCATAGTGATATCCAACAAATGAAGGTTCCCACATCTTGGGATCATGTCCGTGTAAAAGAGCAAATGGAGTTGGATATAGAGGTGGACAGTGGAATTACAGAATCTAAACAAAGCAGCCGATGCCTTACTACAGAATTATGGGACAGTGGCGATGGTTCCGAAATAGAGATGTAACATTTCCTTAAATGTAAAAGCTTTACAGGTTTTGTTGCTTCTATAAAAGTGGGTGGAATTTAAAACATGCTATGTTACACTATCAACAATTCACTTTAAAAGCTTAGACTTTTTAATACTATAAATATACTATAATCTGTTGTACCCTGACTTTACCGCCAATGTCAGAGGCAGTGGCAGAGAAAACATGGAAATTGACATGGGTCTTGTTAATTGTTGTAGTTCATAGATCCAACTAGTTGTTGCAAATGATACAGTTTGGCCACATTATAAGCCTTGGCTGAAAACATAAGCAAGAACAAAAAACACAGGACACGCATTTTGAGAAAGAAGATGCCATTATAGGTTATTAAACTAAAACTAATTTTTAATAAACTCTTCAATATCAAAGGCACAATTGTTAGTTCAAACCAAACACGTGGAAAATATTCAGAGCCATTCAGTTAATGGCTTTCCAGTGATTACCAGGTTAGTTTCTCTGGCTTGTGCTGTACATTTTTGGCTCATGTTTGTCTTTTCAGCTTCCCCTAAAGTGAGGGATCATGGTAGGTTGAGCAGAAAGATCATTCTAAACTTTTATCTTAAAGATGTAATGGATCATGTACTGTGATCTTTCATAATTTCATTAGTAAGTGTGATAAAACAGGAGGAACCTCTACCTACAACGTATGGCAGGGAATAAAGGAGTAACCTCTTCTTGCAACATATGACATGCATACTTAAGCTTTGGGTCAGGACCAGGCTGGGACTGGGATTTAATACAGACCCTGGCATTTCAAGTATACAGACTACACAGACAGTGGATTTAAGAGCCTGAATTTAAAAGGAATAAAAGGTTTGCAAAATCCACATTAAAATCTAGACACCTATAAAAGAGAAATGCTGCATGGCTGATTAATAGATTTTGATCTCTGTATTATGTAATTGTTTAGAATCCAATACAGACAATAGCACGTGTGTATGGGTATGAGAAGGAGCGAGAGAGAGATAAAGATTATATGTAGGTCTATTACTGTAGTTATAGTGGGTTACTGTAAAGAGGGGAAGTCTAGACCAAATTCAGTATTTCTACTATATAAATATATAATATATTATAAACGCACCCAATATATACTGTATATATACTCATTCAGAACAAATGTATATAAAACGTATCATTGTAACCACAATTGCCATATTGCTATGTAAGATACAGATTCACAGACACCGGAATTGCCTTTCTTCTTTTCTAACCAATGGTATATGTATGAATGGTAGCATTATACTCAGCTTTATGTAAAATAAGTACAGGTATGGGACCTGTTATCCAGAATGCTCGGGACCTGGGGTTTTCCAGATAACGGATCTTTCTGTAATTTGGGTCTTGATGCCTTAAGTCTACTAGAAATTAAATAAATCCAATAGGCTGGTTTTGCTTCCAATAAGGATTAATTATATCTTAGGTGGGAACAAGTACAAGCTACTGTTTTATTATTACTACAGAGAAAAAGGAAATCATTTTTAAAAATTTGGATTATTTGGATAAAATGGAGTCTTTGGGAGACAGCCATTCCGTAATTCAGAGCTTTCTGGATATCGGGTTTCCGGATAAGGGATCCTATACCTGTACAATAAAGGGGAATATTGGGGGGGCACAATGTACAATTATTTTAATATGGACATCTCGCTTACCACTAACTGTAAAGTAATAAAACATATGAAATTTGCAAAAAGTATTGTGGAACATTTGACTGGGTGTTATACAACTGTACCAGGGAATTTGGCCTGATTAGTCCACTGGCTTCATAATGTCCTGACTAATTCTTGCCCAGGAAAACCATGGGACCTTGATGTAGGTCTGAAAGGGGGTTTTCACCTTACATTTCACTATGGTGTAGAGAGTGATATTCTGAGACAATTTACAATTGGTTTTCATTTTTTATTATTTGTGTTTTTTGAAGTATTTTGCATTTCAGCAAAATTTCAGCAGATTACCCTAGTAACCATGCATTGACTTGAATAAAAGAATGGAACATAAATAGGAAAGGGCCTGAATAGAATGTTTAGCAATAAAAAGTAGCAATAACAACACATTTGCGTCTTTAGGGAGCATTTGTATTTAGATGGGGTCAGTGGCCTCCATTTGAAAGCTAGAAAAAAGAAAAAGGCAAACAAATAAAAAAATATATAAATAAATTAATAATGAAGACCAACTGAACAGTTGCTTATAATTGGTCATTCTATTACATACTAAAAGTTAATTTAAAGGTGAAACACCCCTTTAAAGTAAGATCCTATGAACATGCTGTATATCAGCATAAAGTCTTCTCTGCAGTTCTATAACTGTCTATGTCAAGTCCTGGCTTTCCATGGTTTCTCCTTGGTATCTTTAAGGGTTTTCTCCACCTCCCTTCTTACACTGCCCACTCATACCCTGAGCTCCCTGGTGGAACTTTGGAGTGCTCATTATAACATAGATATCCAGAACTATAACTCCTATATGGACATGTATGAAGTGGTGCTAAGACAAGATATTGTCACAGTTGTTCCAATGGAATTGAACTGTTGCCTCAGCACCATACATAGCCATCTTCCTTGCAATACCCTGGGCTAGATCTCCAATGGTCAACAGAATACACATCCCTGGGATGAAGCTTATTTGTCTGAAGTGCTATTGTAAGATAGTAACATAGTAACATAGTAATTAAGTTTGAAAAAAGACACATGTCCATCAAGTTCAACCTTTTAATTTTTTTTTTTAATCTGCCTAACTGCCAGTTGATCCAGAGGAAGGCAAAAAAAACCCTTTCTGAAGCCTCTTCAATTTGCCTCAGAGGGGGAAAAATTCCTACAATCAACTTGAGCTATCTTCCATATCCCTGTGTTCCCTCACTTGCTAAAAAGAAATCCAACCCCTTCTTAAATCTATCTAATGTATCAGCCTGTACCACTGATTCAGGGAGAGAATTCCACATCTTCACAGCTCTCACTGTAAAAAACCCCTTCCGAATATTTTGGCGAAAACTCTTTTCTTCTAATCGGAATGGGTGACCTTGTGTCAGCTGGAAAGACCTACTGGTAAATAAAGCATTAGAGAGATTATTATATGATCCCCTTATATATTTATACATAGTCATCATATCCCCCCTTAAGCACCTCTTCTCCAGTGTGAACATCCCCAATTTGGCCAGTCTTTCCTCATAGCTAAGATTTTCAATACCTTTCACCAGCTTAGTTGCCCTTCGCTGTACCCTCTCTAATACAATAATGTCTTGTTTGAGTGATGGAGACCAAAACTGTACAGCATATTCTATATGGGGCCTTACAAGTGCTCTATACAGTGGAAGAATGACCCCCTCCTCCCGTGACTCTATGCCCCTTTTAATACAGCTCAAGACCTTATTTGCCCTTGATGCTGCTGACTGGCATTGCTTGCTACAGCCAAGTTTATCATCTACAAGGACTCCAAGGTCTTTTCCATAATGGATTTGCCTAGTGCAGTCCCATTAAGGGTATAAGTGGCTTGGATATTCTTACATCCCAGGTGCATGACTTTACATTTATCAACATTGAATCTCATTTGCCACTTAGCTGCCCAGATTGCCAGTTTGTCAAGATCCTGTTACAAGGATGCCACATCCTGGATGTAATTAATTGGGCTGGATAGTTTTGTGTTATCTGCAAACACTGATACATTACTTACAACACCCTCCCCTAAGTCATACATGAACAAGTTAAATAAAAGTGGACCCAATACCGAGCCCTGAGGGACCCCACTAAGAACTTTACTCCAAGTAGAGAATGTGCCATTAACAACCACCCTCTGTACCTGATCCTGTAGCCAGTTTCCTATCCATGTGCCAACGACTTCATTAAGCCCAACAGACCTTAGCTTAGAAAGTAGTTGTTTGTGGGGAACAGTATCAAACGCTTTGGCAAAATCCAAATAGTTCACATCTACTGGATTGAATCCAGATCTACTGCCTGCTCCTCCACTCTCTGTAACAGAGGAGACAGGATACTAGAAACTGGACAAACATCAATAAATTTTATTAGACGTCCAACCCTTTATATCATGATACGTGCTTCTCTCAACATCCATTAGTAGATATTTCTGGATGTCTTTAAAACAACTCAAGGATTATGTGTCCCTGTTGAGAAAGACCCTATACTAATCCTGCCTTATATAGCTGGGAGATACTATACTTGTGCACTTAACACCTTCATTAGTAAAGGAGGCCTATTGTAAAGTTAAAGGGGAGGTTCACCTTTAAGTTCACTGTTATAGAATGGTAAACTCTACGCAATTTCCAAATGGTCTTTATTTTTTATTTTGGATAGGTTTTTTTTCAATTATTTGCTGTCTTCTTCTGACTCTTTCCAGTTTTCAAATGGTGGTCAGTGACCCCTCCAATAAACAAATGCTCTGTAAGGCTACATTTTTATCGTTATTGCTACTTTTTATTATCTATCTTCCTATGCATATGCCACTCTCTTTTTCAGTAATTTGGACCCCAGCAACCAGACTACTGAAATTGCAAACTGGAGAGCTGCTTAATAAAAAAAAAGCTAAAAAAACTCAAAAAACACAAATAATAAATAAAAAAAAAAACAGGTGCAAATTGTCTCAGAATCTCACTCTCTAAGTTATACTAAAAGTGTACTGAACAACCCCTTTAATGTAAGCAATAATATGGCAACAGATGAAAGCAGATCAGGCTAAAACGAATTCAGGTACAAGAGGGGGGTTGTGGGTGCACTCCTAAGGCCATATAAAAAAATATTTAAATACAATAATCCCCTGTCTAAAAAGAGAAAAACAGGGTTTTTTGTTACAAAGTTATGATCATAAAATTGGTAAGCCGCCATACCACGTCAAGGTAAACCCCATACGGCGGTCCCTAACCTGTTTACCTGTGATCAAAATTTAAAACCTTGGTTTCAATCTGGACTAGATCCTCCCCCGCCACCTGCATATGCGGCTTTTGAAGGGGAGACTGCCCAGACCAACGCCCATTTAAAAAAAAAAAAAAAAATGTGATTGTGAAGAGACTATAATGAAGGAAAAGTAAAGTTGTATATATAAGTGCACACTTGTGTGTGTGTGTGTGTATGTGTGTGAGTATAAGTATAAGTACAGGTGTGAGTATAGATTTAGAGGGAGATGAAAAAGGAAAAGCTAAATGTGGAGTGTGATAGGTGTAATGTGTGTGGGTCTGTGCAAGTGTTACCTAGTGATAAGTGCAGCAAATATAATGAGTGTCTCACAGGCGTTGGTAATAAAAAGGCCAAAGCCTCCCCAGCCGCTAGCATTTGTGGCTTTTAAGGGAGAAAAATTGCCCAAACCAAGGATTAATCAAAAACAACAAGGACATAGGGCCACCGTTAATTTAAGGGGGTGGGTATGAGGGTGCACTAACCACATGAAGCTCAGCCACAGCTTCCGGCTACATTTCAGGTACAAGAGGGGGGTTGTGGGTGCACTCCTAAGGCCATATAAAAAAATATTTAAATACAATAATCCCCTGTCTAAAAAGAGAAAAACAGGGTTTTTTGTTACAAAGTTATGATCATAAAATTGGTAAGCCGCCATACCACGTCATGTCTTATATATACAACTTTACTTTTCCTTCATTATAGTCTCTTCACAATCACATTTTTTTTTTTTTTTTTTTTTAAATGGGCGTTGGCCTGGGCAGTCTCCCCTTCAAAAGCCGCATATGCAGGTGGCGGGGGAGGATCTAGTCCAGATTGAAACCAAGGTTTTAAATTTTGATCACAGGTAAACAGGTTAGGGACCGCCGTATGGGGTTTACCTTGACGTGGTATGGCGGCTTACCAATTTTATGATCATAACTTTGTAACAAAAAACCCTGTTTTTCTTTTTTTAGACAGGGGATTATTGTATTTATATATTTTTTATATGGCCTTAGGAGTGCACCCACAACCCCCCTCTTGTACCTAAAACGAATTCACCCTGATAACAGTTACCCTGGCATGCTGTATATATATATATATATATACAATTCATAGTTATACTGCAGAGAAAGCAAGCAAAAGGGAACTGAATTGCCAATTATATGTGCGAACAGAAATTCTGTATGAATGTAATTGTTTTGTAAAAGCGAAATAATACGGAGAACAATATATGTGTTCTCTTTCATGTTGGCTTGTAGTAATGTGATTCTGATCTTCCATGGCATTACTGGCTCAAGCCATTAGGCAGGGGCAAAATCCAGCCACAGAGAACCTCTGATCAGGAGCCTTAAAAAGATG